>NW_006408789.1:2270564-2283890 GCF_000296735.1 Chrysochloris asiatica | reverse complement strand
CGGGCTTTCTGGAGTCTGCAATAAAGGATCCACACTCTCCCCATCCCTTCCCTGCACATTGAGTTCTGCTCATGGGTGTGGTGTCCACTAAGCCCCTGCCAACCAAACTACATGACTATGCAGAATGATGCGGAGCCACGTTCACCCTCAATAGAAAGCTCTATTTTGTTTGTTGATGCTCTTCCTTGGCTCCCAAAGAAAATATTTGTTGAACTTAATAGATGCCAGGAGACTCAGTAGCTGAGTGGGTTACAAGTAGGTCTGTTAACCACAACATCAGCAGTTCAAACCCACCAACCACTCTATGGGAGAAAGATGAAGCAGTGTGTTCCTGTAAAGATTCACAATCTCAGAACCCCTAGGGAGCAGCTCAACTCTGTCCTATAGGGTCGATCTAAGTTGCAATCGACTTGATGACGTGGTTTTTTGGTAACTGCATGCCAAGCTCTGTGCTAGGTGATGCAGCCTAAATAAGACAGATCGTGGCTTCTGCCTCAGAGTTTACAGGTGAAAGGATGGGCAGATGGTGAAAAGGTCAATAACAAGAAGAATGGGGTGGTACTTCCAAGTCGGTTTTAGGGGATCAGGAGATGCTTGCTGCAAGGAGTGACATCTAAAGTACGACAGATTATTGATCAAAAAGATTCACTCCCTTCTGCCACGGCTTTGGACGTCACCAAAACTTTTTAGTCAATGGAATGCCACATATGACTTAACCACAGGACTAACATGCATTTGCTCAAATTGGGATTTCTCTCTTGTGTCTCTGTCATGGATATGAGGGAATTGTGTCCACCTAACAAGTGTTGAAGAGCAAAGATGCCAGCTTGAGGACTAAGGTGCTCCTGACCCAAGCCATGGTATTTTCAATAACCTCATAGGCATGTGAAAGCTGGACAGTGAATAAGGAAGACCATAGAAGAATTAATGCTTTTGAGTTATGGTGTTGGAGAAAATATTGAAAGTGTCACGGGCTGCTAAAAGAACCAATAGATCTATTTTGGAAGAAGTGCAGCCAGAGTGCTCCTTGGAGACCAGGATGCCCAAACTTTGTTTCTCATACTTTGGACATATTGTCAGGAGGGAGCAGTCGCTGGAGAAGGATATCATGTTTGGTAAGGTGGAGGGTCAGAGAAAAAGAGGAAGACCCCCAATGAGATGGATTGGCCAAGTGGCAGCATCTATGGGCTCAAGCGTGGCAACAGTAGTGAGGTTGGCCCAGGATCGGGCAGTGTTTCGTTCTGCTGTGCATAAGGGTGCTATGTGTCAGTACCAACTTGATGGCACCTAACAACAACAACAACAACAACAATCTGCTGGATACAAGCAGAATAGGAGATATATGGAGGACATCACCTGGCCAAGCTGCAGGCCAGTAACTTGAAGAAGAGTCTCCCAGTTGTGCTCACCCTCCATCAGTTGACCCACAGATATGTGAGGCAGCCCAGCTGAGAGACACAGAGCTGTGCAGCCAATGTGCAGCCTGAAGGAGAGCCTTCCCAGAGGACTTGTTGAACAACTCATACGGCCAATCCCTAGACTAGGAGGAGGTCCCTGACAGTTCAGGAGGTGTTGAATCCTAAGGAGGAACACAATCAAAATAAAGGGGTTGATACTTTTATCTAAAAGTGATGGGAAGTCATTGAAAAGTTTGAAGCAAGGGAATGACATGATCAGATTTGGTTTTGGGAAGAACAGGTTAGAAAGGCTCAAGGTTGAAGGCACGATAGCTTCCGCTTTGCAAAATTGGAAGAAAGTCACTGCAATCTCAGATCCAGGGATTCCTGAACAATCCCTGTGACACAGACGTGGGTAGGGTGGCTGGCTGCACCCAGAGAATGCATGTTCCTTCTCTTACTGGTTGTTTCTTTTGATGAATATCACCGACAGGGCAGGGGACAATGGTCCAGAATAACAACTGATCCTAGCCCGATTTCCTTACCTTGAAGAAAACCCACTTTTACCTGATCTAGGAGTTTCTGGTGCATGAATCCAGGAGGCAATGATGGTGGCTTGGGCTGGGTAATGGCGAAGAGGTGACAAGAGTGGTTGAAGAAGGATGGAAGAGTCAGTTTTGATGGTCACCTGAAGCATGTGACCAGAAAGGTTCTCATTTTGGATTGCCAAGTGTAAGTAGGGGGAGTATGAGGCATGAGTGTCCAAGTATGTGCCTAATGCCTTCAATGGATGGATGGAACAAAGTGAACAACCAAACATTGTCCCACCCTCCTGCACACCTCACCCTCTTCCAGGCTACAAGGCTTTACACATGCCTCAAACTGAATCTGTGGCACTTGTTGGTGCCAAGACACATTGCATGCTTCCTGCCTCTGTTATCCATGGTATTTATGCTTTTTAGGTGCCAGGGGCTGGAGCCTGTGCATTATCTGTATCCAGACATTCTGTCTCTCACAACCACCCTTCCTGGCTGGGCCGTGGCATGTGTTTGGGGGACCTGCTCTCTTCAGGCCAATCCTGCTGGAAAGCTGGATGCCTCACCTCATATGCCTGATATGGGAGAGGAGGAGGAGGAGCTGGGCCAGGCGTCGGTGCTGCTGCTGAAGACTGAGGCCTGCCTTGGCCATCAGGTGGATCAGGGTGTCTGTGATCTTGTCCAGCACGCGGTGGATATGGTCCTTCTCGTCCAGAGACTTCAGAGTGCTGGTCAGAAATGTGTACACCCCTGAAGGTGGAGAGAGGGGGAGAGTGAGAAAACCTAGAGAGTGAGGTCTGGGAGACTATCAATGTGATCAAATGCTCTTCTCCCTACACAGCAAGAGGAGCACCCAGGGCTGGTTTGAAACCACACAACTGTTTAAAATTCCTAGTGTGATCAAAGTTGTCAAATAATTCATTTTCTTCAGGTCAACCATCAACACTCATGAAAGCAGCAGTCAAGAAATCAAACGACGTATTGCATTGAACAAATCTGTTGCACAAGACCTTTTTAAAGTGTTGAAGAGCAAAGATGTCAATTTGAGGACTAAGGTGCACCTGACCCAAGCCATGGTATTTTCAGTCACCTCATATTGAAGGTTGGATAATGAATACGGAAGACCGTAGAAGAACTGATGTGTTTGAGTTATGGTGAAGAGCATTGGAAGTGTCATGGACAAATCCATCTGTGTTGGAAGAAGTACACCCAGAGTGCTCTTTGGAAACCAGGATGGGCAGACTTTGACTCTCATACTTGAGACATATTATCGGAAGGGATCAGTCCCTGGAGAAGGCTATCATATTTGGTAAAGTGGAGGGTCGGAGAAAAAGAGGAAGACCCCCAGCTAGATGGATTGGCACAGTGGCAGCAGCAATGAGCTCAAGTGTAGCAACAGTTGTGAGGTTGGCGCAGGGTCGGGCATTGTTTTGTTCTGTTGTGTATGAGTTGTATATGGTATATGTTGTTGCTATGAGTTGGTACCAACTCAATGGCACCTAACAACAACAACAACAATAACAACAAGTATACGAATCTAGCACTACTCCTCTGTCAGCATGTCCCACTGTGATGACCACCACGTTGCTATAGTATCAGAAGCTATGTCAACATATTACTTATGGTGGGCTAATTTCAATAGAGCTTCCAGTGAAGACAGACTAGGATGAGAGGTCAGACAATCGGCCTATGAAAATAGGCCAATAAGAATCCCATGGATCACAACAGATACTGTCTGAGATAGTGAGTGCCAAGAAAGATGAGTCTCCTAGGCTGGAAGGCTCTCAACCATTTAACGACTAAGAAGGAGCTCTGGTAGCATAGTGGTTACGAATCGGGCTGCGAACCACAAAGTCAGCAGTTCGAAACTACCAGCTGCTCTGTGGGAGAAAGATGAGGCTTTCTGCTCCCGTAAAGATTTACAGCCTCGGAAACCCCGTACAGGGTCGCTATGGGTCAGAACCAACTCGATGGCACTCAACAACAACAACAACAACAATGGAGCATAGCTGGGTAACATTTCATTCTGTAGCCAAGAATTGGGGCTGACCTGAGAGCAACAAAGAATATTTGTATCCTGCGGAATATGGGATCCTATCCAGAGAAGCAGCGACACCAGAGATGGAGGCAGAGGTGGGGACATGGAGAGAGGGAGTAGCTGAGGACTCTAGACTCATGGAAAGGGAAAGGCTGTGTGCTGGTGGCCAGAAGGCTGGCTTTCAGAATGTGCCTCTGGGTTGTTTAAATGATTATATATTCCTGAGTGTTTTTGTGTATACCCTCCCCCCCAAAAAACAGAGGGAATAGAAGCAAATATTGTTGAGTGATGACATATTGAGGGGATTGTAATCATTACAATGAAACGAAATACGATAGGACATGTAAAACCGATGTTCTCCCATGTAAACTATTACTCAATTCATAATAAAAACTTTAAAAAAGAAAGAAAGGAAGGAAGAGCATTCATATCTGAGAGTCCAGAGAGACCAACGTGACCTCCTGTGGGTCAGTTTACTTCTAGGACTTTTCATCAAGATTCCCATAAAGGGGACTGTGGGCTCCAGGGACCACAATGGTAATAGGGGCCAGCTCTTTTCTGTCAGGCGGGACACCACCATGAACTCTGGGTTTAGCACTGACTACAGCCCTGCGCACTGGGCACTCTACTTCCTCCTAGCCACAAACTGAAATCCCAAACACATTGCTATCGAGCCAATTCCTACTCACAGAACCCTGGAGACGGAGTAGAACCACCATCCAGTGTTTCCAAAGCTGTCAGTATTGATGGAAGCAGAATGCCTCATCTTTTTCCCATGGAATGGCTGCTGGGCTTAAACTACTGACCTTTCGGTTAGCACTTACTTAACCACTGTACTGAAGCCTAGTGCTTCATGCTCCATAAGCAGCTCAGAAACTCAGACAGTAGATAGCAACACTTATAAGAAGCCTGGCCTGCTGACCTCTAGCCAGGCCTTGGTAGTGGGGGTCCCCAGGAGACCCGCCAGCACTGCAGATTCAGAGAGGATAGGAGTGAGCTCAGAGGGACTGAAAGGCCATTTTTTTCCAGGTAGGATTTGATTTGCTTCAGTTTCAGTTTCAGGTCCAGTTTGGGGTATAAAGCCAGGGTGGGTTTAGAGGCTCAGACACTGTTCTTTTTCACTAACAGGAAGAGCTTTGTCCTCTGACCCTTCTTGGGTTCTCTGAGCAACAGGCTGACTCAGGGCTGAAGCTGAGGCAGCCATGGGACACCAGATAGCATTGGTCCTGAGGCAGCCAGTCTCTTGCGGGAAGTCTATATGGAAGTTGTGAGACAGAAATTCTTTACAGTTGTGAGGAGCCTGGATGGGGCTGTAGGCTAAGCACTGGATTACTAACCACGAGGTCAGCAGTTCAAACCTACCAGCCACTCCACAGAAGAAAGATGAGGCTTTCTGCTCATGTAAAGAGTTACAGTCTTGGAGCAGGGTCACTGTGAGTTAGAATGGACACTATGTCAGTGAGTTTGTTTTTAAGACATAGTGGTTAAGCACCTAGCTGCTAACCCAAAGGTTGGTAGTTCAAATCTAGCAGCCTCCACTGAAGAAAGATGTGGCATTCTGCTTCAGCAAAAATGTACAGCCTTGGAAATCTTATGGGTCAGTTCCACTCTGTCCTATAGGGTTTGAGGCAGGCTCAGCAACCTAAATGGAGTTCTCAGCTGCCATCTTCCTAGCACATGGAGTGTGCATCTTCAGGAAGCACTCAAAAGAGAAAGACAGCGTGAGAGAGAGGGTGAGAGACAGAGGGAGCAAAACAGAGAGAGAAGGAAAGTATGAGCTCAAGTGAGAGTGGGAGAATGAGACACAAAGAACAAGAGTGAGGGAGACAGCAGCTGCCTCAGAGAACCATCTGTTGACAGTCTCCTAGTCATTGACACAGGACCTTCGAGCTTTCATAGTATCCTTCCTAACACTTGAACCCATAGGGTCCTCATCTGCTTCAAACAGTGTGAGCTGACTTTCTATCACTTACAACTGCAACAATTAGAATAATACTAGAATAAGTTATGAATCCAGCCCAAGGTCCGGAGGAAGGTGGCCAATAGAAAGGTGAGAAGTGTTGAGAGCCAGAGGCGGACCCATCTTGTCTCAAGTCCATAGGATGGACTTTGTTTTTTAAAATTGAGTGAACATTCCAGAAATTAGTCACATCCTGCCCACTCCCACTGTCTTGCAGTGGGCAGACGGCAGGTTTGTTTCTGAAGATGATGCATATCGACACCAGTTCTTAGGTCTTACCTCTGTATAGCCCACCAACCCTCTCATCTTATACACATTTCTACCACGCTTCCTGCCCCCTCCCCAGCACTTTCATGGTAAAGGCTCCCAAGTCTGCCAGGGCCAACTGTGTCTAGGAACATGAGCTAAGTGAGCCAGGACAGGGAGGTCTACAGGTGGGGGATGCGGAGAATACGTACAGTGTCCTCCCAGTCCACAGCTTGTCACTGCTCAGAATGAAAACTTGGCTAAGGTTAAAACAAGCAAACGAATGACAACAACAAAACCAGAATGGCCAAGAGCTTGTGTGTAATTAGACAGAATCATGTAGCTTTTAGTACCCAGATGTGCTTTAATCCACAGCAAACAGAGCTCAGGCAGGCAATGAGATAAGAGCGAAATGACTGGATTTTTTTCACTTATATTCCACAGGGGGCTGTGGGCAAAGAAAGAATGAGTCCATCAGAGAAACAGACAGTGGTCCAGTGGCTTGGGGTTGGACTGGAGGTAGCAGACAGCCATGTACTGGTGGGCTGGGATCTAAGCACAGCCTCCACTAAGTGCCCACTGGTCCTGCCATGCACCTCTCTCCGTGCCATCGTGCTTTCTACCCTCCAATTTCCCAGAGATTCTGGCTGGAGATCCGGGAACCTGCCCAGGTCACTGAGCTGCGCTAGGCCAACTTAGATGATGCAATTTCTCCCAATCTCCGTTTTTTGTTACCACCTGAGATGCTGGCCTTATTCACCAACAATCCCTTTCTAGTTCAAGGAAACCACAGAATCAAGGAAGCTAATAGCTTAGATGGATGTCCCTGCCTAGGAAGGGGGCACACTCACAGCATTTGTTCTTCTTACTCGTTTGCAAAAAATTCTGAGGGCCAGCATTTCACAGTGCTCTTCTCAATGCAGGTGGAAGACTTGGCAGGTAGACGGTGGGTGTAAAGCATTCCTTGGGATGCTGATGCTCTGCCTTGCCTCCCAATAGGCAAAAACGCATGCACAGATTCAGCCTGAGTTTATCGAGAACCTACTATGTGCACACACTATGCCAGCTGATGGGGATCTGAAGCCTTATTTTTTTCTTCAGTGTCCACGTTTTAAGAGAAGATATGCCATGGTGAGTGAATTTGCTGAGCACAGACATTCAGGATGCAGACCATCTCCTAATAAGCCTGTTTTCCCAGTCCTATCTTGGCACTGATATGGCTTATCATCCTCTCCTTGTCAGCAAATGCTTCCTAGCTATGCAAATACACTTACAAATAAAACACAGCTTTGTTGAGACGCCAGTAATCGACAACAGCAGACATCATCCTTTTGGGGTTTTCTGGCAAAATCCTGTCTCTGTCTACTGCTTGTTGCCACTACAGGGCCATTGGAGAGAAATAACAAATCCAAATTCCCAGAATGCTTCAGGTGCTCTGGCAACCACTGTTCATGAGCAAGAGCAAAACAGGGTTGCAGGTCATTTCCATATCCCAGGTGGTCTCTGCTGTCCTGGACAGCCACAGCACAGAACAGAGAGTGAAGGTCTTCAGAAACAGTTTGGGAACAACACCAGCTTTTGCAACTCTGAAGGTTACTCTGAGTCTCAAAGACAATCAGCATGTCATTAACCAGTCCAGAAGTATTGTGGACAAGTCTGAATCTATTCGGAATACTAGAGCCGGTGCTGGGAGATCTAGGAATACACTGTGGGGAAAGTTGGGTAGTGAGCAACCCCCTGGCCACACCCATAGATGAGATCTCAAATCAATCTCTCTCACTCTTTTGCTCTAACTCTTGATTCGACTTGCCTTCTCCCTCTCTCATTCTATTTGGACATGACTATCTCTTCCTCTTTCCTTTTCCTCCTCCACCCCACCAGGCAGGTTTCTAGAAGCTGCAGAAATGTAGGCACGTCCACATATTCAGGTGGCCAAACCCGGGCATGTCCGGTCACCTGCCTCCCCATCTAACTGCTCCAAGAAGAGAGGAATGCCAAGGCCCACGAATTACCCAGTGCCTGGGGACAAATTCTTCAAGCAAGGCCAGATTTTCTTTTTTCCAAAAGGAAGACTCTGACAGGGGACCCTGGGAGAGTCCTTCAGTCTGTGGCAGTTTGAGTAAAAAATGTGGAATGCCTCAAAGGAAAAAGATAGCAAAGAAACCTCGCCAACTCCACAGCTGTAAGTGGTCCCAGCCAGAAAGCTGCCTTTCAGTGGATAAGAAGGAACTTGGTGTGGTCACGGAGGCCAAGCATGGGCAGGGGTGACTGCGCAGATCAGCCTCGTGGGTTCTCTGCTGGGAACTGCTTCCACAGTTTGCTCGGAACTGCCTGATGAGCACGTCGGCTTTGTGCTTCACTCTTGGGGGTGTTACTCTTCCCCCAGGTGGTACCATCTTTTATGGAATGTTTGGAAAGTTCTGGATTGCTGCTGGGATTTAGTGCGAGGGGTTTTGCTGGGTGTCCTATGGTGCATGGGATGTGGTTATGTGCCGTCAAGTCAGTTCTGACTCATAGCGATCCTGCATATGGTTTCCAAGGAGTGGCTGGTGGGTTTGAACCACCAACCTTGTAGTTAGCAGTCCAGTGCTGATCCTGCAGTGCCACACCAGGACTATACCTTAAAATGGTGAATTTCTTATCCAGTCTCTGTGTCTCTTGACTATATCTCTATTATAAATTGTGTGGTCATAATAGACATTTGGTATGGTACTGTGGGTTAATGTGCTGGACTGCAAGGTCGGTTTGAACCACACAGTCAGTGGTCCAAGCTCACCAGCAACTCCTTGGAAACCCTATACAGGGTTACTATGAGTCGGAACCAACTCAACAGCACTTCACCACAACAACAATAACAACACTGCAAGTAGAATGAATATTCCAAAACATTTCATTGTGCTCATGAGGAACCTGTACACAGTCCAAAAGATAGTCATTTGAACAAAACAAGGAGATACTGAATGGTTTTAAAACAGCAATGGCGTATGTTAAGGCTGTATCCTCTCATCATACTTTTCAATCCATATGCTGAGTAATAATCCAAGTCTCTGGACTACATGCAGAAGAAAGTGGCATCAAGATTGTAATGCGGCATCATTAACAACCCTATGACATACAGATGATACAACCTTGTTTGCTGAGAGCAAAGAGGACGTGAAGCGCTTACTGATGAAGGTCCATACAGCTTTCTGTATGGATTACACTTCAGCATAAAGAAAACATAAACCTTAAAACAGGGCCAATAAGCAACATCATGATAAGAAGAGAAAAATTAAAGTTGCCAAGGATTTCATTTTACATGGATCCCAAACCAGCTCCTATGTAGTCAACATTCAGTGACTCAGATGTTGTATTGCATTGGGAAAATCTGCTGCAAAACACCATTTGAAGTGTTAAAAAAAATGAGATGTCACTTTGAGGACTAAGGTGTGCCTGAACCAAGCCATGGTCCTTGTTTTCAATCACTTTGTATGCATGTGGAAGCTGGAAAATGAATGAATAAGGAAGACCAAAGAAGAATTGACGCCTTTGAATCATGGTGTTGGTGGAGAATATTGAATATCCCATGGACTGCCAGAAGAACAAACTAATCTGTCTTGGAAGAAGTACAGCCAGAAAGGGAAGATGGAGAGACTTTGTTTCTTTTACTTTAGACAGGTTGCCATGAGGCATCAGTGCCTGGAGAAGGATATCATACTTGGTACAGTGGAGGGTCAATGAAAATGAGGAAGACCCTCAACAAGATGGACTGATACACTGGCAGCTACAATGGGCGTAAACATAATAACCACTGTGAGAATGGCACAGGCTTGGGCATTGTTTCTTTCTGTTTTGTATAGGTCACTATTTGTCAGAACGGACTCAATGGCATTGCAGTAGAATAATAATGCCTCTTGAGGTTGGAGTCCCTGGTGGTGACAATAGTTAACATGTTTATATATGTTCTCCAAAAGGTTAGAAGCTGGATTCCACCCACAGGCACCTCAGGAGAAAGCTCCAGGAATCTATGCAATGTAATACATTTTATCAAAATTATTAAATAACTAATTCACTATAGGCAGTATGTCAATTCAGTGCATGGTTCAGACTTTTCTAGTAGATGTCTAGCTGAAAATATTTCAGGGCAGGTGCACAGGTACTATAAAGGCCAAAAAATTCTGTTCGCAAATATATAGAAGATATCTAAGACTCATCTAAACAAAATTAGAACCAACTAGGAATCCTAGTGTCGCGCTGTAGGATAAGCACCGGACTGCAAGATTGGTTTGAACTGCAAGATTGGAGGTTCAATCTTCCAGCTGCTCCTGGAAAACCCTACACAGGGTCACTATGAGTTGGAACCGACTTGACAGCACTTAACAATGAAAAGATCTGTCATTGCCACCTATAAATATACATATTTAATTTTTTTTAATGTTTTATTGTGAATTATATGATAGTTTACATGAGAGAACTTTAGTTTTACATTCATTCTATCATATATCATTTCAGTGCCATGGTTCCAATCCCCTCCATGGATCATCTTCCAACCAAAGGGTATATCCTAGAAAACTGTCCTCTCCCCTCCCCCCGCCCCAATTCTTCGGCCCACAGTCCCTCTCCCTTTCTGGATCCAAAGTCCCCAGCCGCGTCATCACTCCACGTCATTGTCTCTGTCTCCATCTCAGGCATCTCTGCTTCTCTGGGTAGGGTCCCGCTCTCGGCTCTTCTCTGTTGGTGGTCCCAGAGACCTCCACTCCTAGACTGGAGAAATAATCACTCCCTTCCTTGCTACAAAACGTCTACCTTTGCATTTCCAACCCTCACAATCTGTCTTGATAACCATTATTCACTACAGTATTGGGAGTAATCCATCTGTATTTCACTTCATCAGCTCCACCTAGACAGATTGGATAGTACTCACTGGTGATTCTGCCTTCCTCCATGCCCCCTAGCTCTAGGTGCCCGCTTGAAAGCTTGAAAGCCAGTTACTTCTTGCCTTTGTAGTCCCTCCCTCTCCATTTGGGTATCTAATGTCCAAGTTGCCCATCTCTGTCTACTCCGTGTGTGGAGGGGGTGGGAATGTTTCTTGCTGTAAGGATTTGTTGCCTCTTTTGAGTCACTGCATTCGTAGTCAAGTTCATCAGATAGAAATCAGCTCAATTTATTTCCCCCTCTTCTTTCTTCTCCTGGTTGAGCTCTGATCATCCAGTCATCCGGTCCCGGTCACATGGGTACCATCTGCAAGTGTGGGTGTTCTTGTGCACATGCCCTCTCTTCCCATCAGCTGGCAGCTCCATTCTCCACTTGAGTTCTCTGTGGCCACACCACTGACTCTGGGCCCAGGAGTCCTCAGGTCTCCTTACACTGCTTGCCAACCAGGTCCCCAACCGGGTCCACAGAAGCCCACTGAATATTGTAAGGCTTAGCGCGCTGCTTCATTGCTGCCTTTACCACACTTCTCCCCATCCGTGATGCGTGTGGTCATCAATCCGAGCGTGCATTTCCACCGAGTCTCAGTCTTGGAAGGGGGCCTGAGTTGGTAGGACCCGACCAACTGCCCCATTGTCTCCTAAGGAAGCGACACGTTTGCTCCTGTTACATATTTAATTTTGAAGTGTAATAAGAAATATATTTTGTGAAAAGTGGTTGTTTATGTTAGTTACCATCTAGTCAATTTCAGTTCACACTGACTCCATGTGTTTCAGAGTAGAACACCTCCATAGAGTTTGCTTGCATGGTACTGCTGGGTAGGTTAGCAGTTGAGTGCAAACCATTAGTGTTAATACATAGTAGGCAAAGTACAAATTAAAATTGTTTAGGGAGGGGGCTCCTTTTGTCTTTCTATCTTACTTTACCACAAATTTCTTTTTATTATTGTATCTTTTTCCATATCATCATCTCTTCCCCATTGCTTATCTTATTGCTTATCAAGATATTTGTAAGTTTTGGAGACTGATCATTTGCCATGAATGCAGTGGGATATTAAGGCAGGATATATGTTTCTATGCTCTTTGGCACTTCCTTGTCTTAGGTTATAACTAGGTTTCCATTTGGAAAGCCCAGTTCGTTTGCAGAATTATTTTACTTCCTTGTTTTTCTTCCATTTTAACAGTCTATGGCACGTTAGTACTAAATCCATTTAGTTTATTTCTGTGCTCTTGTTATTGTTGTTGTTGGGTGCCATTGAGTCGGTACCGACCCATAGCAACCTTATGCACAGCAGAACGAAACACTGCCTGATCCTGGGGCAAGCCCACTATTGTTGACACGCTTGAGTCCATCAATGCTGCCACTTGGCCAATCCATCTCATTAGGGTCTTCCTCTTTTTCTCTGCCCCTCCACCTTACCAAACATGATATCCTTCTCCAGTGACTGGTCCCTCCCACACAGTATGTCCAAAGTATGAGAGACAAAGTTTGGCCATCTTGGTCTCCAAGGAGCACTCTGGCTGCACTTCTTTCAAAACGGATCTATCGGTTCTTTTGGCAGGCCATGGTACTTTCAATATTCTCCTCCAACACCACAACTCAAAAGCATCAATTATTCTACGGTCTTCCTTATTCACTGTCCTGCTTTCGCATGCATATGAGGTTATTGAAAATACCATGGCTTGGGTCAGGTGCACCTTAGTCTGCAAGCTGACATCTTTGCTCTTCAACACTTTAAAAAGGTCTTGTGCAGCAGATTTGCCTAATGCAATACGTCGTCTGATCTCTTGGCTGTTGCTTCCATCAGTGTTGATAGCTGATCCAAGAAGAATGAAGTCCTCGATAAATTCAATCTTTTCTCCGTTGATAAGAATGTTGTTTATTGGTCCAGTGGTGAGGATTTTTGTTTTCTTTACATTGAGATGTAATCCACACCGAAGGCTGTGCTCTATGATCTTCATCAGTAAATGTTTAAAGTCCTCTTCACCTTCAGCAAGTAAGGTTGTATCATCTGCATATCACAGGTTGTTAATGAGTCTTCCTCCAATCCTGATGCCACATTTTTCTACATAGAACCTAGCTTCTCAGATTATTTGCTTAGCATACAGTTGAATAAGTATGGTGAAAGAATACAACCCTGTCTCACACCTTTTATAATTTTAAACCATTCAGTGTTCCCATGTTCTGTTAGAACAACTGCCTCTTGGTCCAGGTACAGATTCCTCATGAGCACAATTA
>NW_006408789.1:2239359-2269278 GCF_000296735.1 Chrysochloris asiatica | reverse complement strand
TTGCAGAATTCTATCATGCAATCTCCAGCATCATTTCTATCACCAAGGCCATATTTTCCAGCTACTGATCCTTCCTCTTTGCTCCCAACCTTTGCATTTCAATCACCAGTAATGATCAACACATCTTGATGGCATGTTTGATTGATTTCAAATTGAAGAAATTGGTAGAATTCTTCTATTTCATCCTCACTGGCTTTAGCGGTTGGTGTGTAAATTTGAATAATAATGGTCTTAACTGGGCTTCCCTCTAGGCACATGGATATTATCTTATCACAGACAGTGTTGTACCTCATAACTGATCTGGATATGTTCTTTTTGACAATGAATGCAACATCATTCCTCTTCAATTTGTCATTCCCGGCATAGTAAACCATGTGGTTGTCAGATTCAAAATGGCCAATACCAGTCCATTTCAGCTCACTAATGCCTAACATATCGATGTTTATGCATTCCATTTCATTCTTGACAACTTCCAGTTTTCCAGATTCATACTTTGTACATTCCATGTTCCAATTTTCAGTGGACATTTACAGCTGTTTCTCTTCATTTTGAATTGTGCCCCATCAGCAAATGAAGGTCCCGGGAACTTTTCTCCCACGGGTTTTACTGCATTCGCATCATCACGGTCAACTCTACTTTGAGGAGGTAGCTCTTCCCCAGTCTCAATTTGAGTGCCTTCCAACCTGACGGGCTCATTTTCCGGCACTGTGTCTGACAGTGTTTCTCTGCTATTCATAAGGTTTTCAGTGACTAAATATTCAGAAGTAGTTCGTCACTCTTTCTTCCTAGTCTGTCTTTGTCTGGAAGCTCATCTGAAACCTGTCCACCATGGGTGACCCTGCTGGTATTTAAAATACCAGTGGCATTGCTTTCAGAGTCACCACAGTAAGATGAACTGACAGAGGAGTGGTGGCAGTTTGGTTTCTGTCCTCTTATCATTCATAAATTAGTTCCCCTTTTATGGTGTGGAGTCCTGGTATGGAGCTCTGGGTTAATGCGCTGGACTGTAAAGTCATTTTGAACCACAAGGTCGGAGGTTCAAGCTCACCAGCGCTCCTCAGAAGCCCTATCCAGGGGTGCTATGGGTCGGAATCAACTCGAAGGCATAATAACAACATTCTAGTGTGGAGTTCCGGTGTGGCATTGTGGGTTAATGCACTAGACTGCAAAGTCAGTTTGAACCACAAGGTCAGCGGTTCAAACTCACCAGGGAAACCTTATAACGGAGTTGCTATGGGTCCGAACCGACTTAATGGCACTTAACAATTATGGTGTGTTCATCTTATCTCTGCTTTTTCATAAGCATGTGCTTCTTGTACAGAGCAGCTTGTACCCAAACATTCTTCATAAATATTTGTAAACATTTTTCTACTTTAAGGAAATGTGTTTTCTATAACCATCAACCTAGGTATCTATATTGAAATATTTATTGTTTGATTTTACATTGCTCTTGCAGTTGCTAAGTCCCATTGAGTAGATTCTGACTTGTAGCAACCTGTATAGGGTTTCCAAGGAATGGCTTGTGGGTTTGAACCACCGACCTTGCAGTTACTAATTTTACAATGCCACATCAAGACTTACTATTCTTTTTCTAGAAATTGCACTGATTTGTTTTCAATTATGTGTATAGGTAAAGTGGAGTCCTGTTGTGGCACTGTAGGATAAGCACTGAACTGCTAACCGCAAGGTTGGAGTTCAAACCCACCATCCTCTCCTTGGAAACCCTATACAGGGTTGCTATCAGTCAGAACTGAGTCCACAATGCTAACCACACCAATAACATAGGCAAACTTCTCTACATATTTCATTTTGTGATTTGAATAAAAGACTATTGTGTTGGGAAATACAGGAGGACGCTCCCACCCTTCTAGTTATGTATGAGAGTCCTGGTGTGGTGCTGTAGGATATGCAATGAACCACAAGGTAGGTTGAACCCGAAGGCTGCAGGTTCAAACTCACTAGTTGCTCCTTAGAAACCCTATACAGGGTCGCTATGAGTCTGAACTGACTTGAAGACACTTGAGAACAACAGTGATATATGATTGCTTACTGGAAAGGTGAAAAACCTGTTCGTAGCTCAGTTCTTGGATAACGGCTGTACCTTAAGCTGTAGTTCAGTTCTTAAGCTGATCTTCATCGTCACACCAGTGTTTGAAAAATCACACAATCATCTAATTCCACTTCTAAGTGATCTCGAGGCCAGAATGATTAAAAGTGAAGATCAGTTTCTTGGCAGAATTGCCACATGGGAACAAGGTGGTCCTGTTCATTTGGAATTCTAGACTCACCAGGCCCTACATCTTTGTACAAATGCCTCTGAAACCTTATGTTTCAGATACAGTAACATTGATCAGTTTGGTATAATTCTTCTTTATTAAATGAAATCTCCTTGATGCTCTAAGAGTTAGCTCTGTGTTACATCTATAAAATCTAAATGATGATGTCAGAAGGTGAAACTGATTAACTGATTCAATGGTCTTTAGAAGAAACCTTAAAGGAGCACTTAAAAAACAATGTTGTTGGTATTCATGTCCCTCCCTGTCATGTGTGGGAATCCCAGCTTTAATTACTGTGATGACCAGTAGTATCCTTGCCTATACTTTTAAGGACAACATCATTATGGGTTTGTATTTTGTTTAGGGCCTTCTTTTTGTTGCTTTATAGAAAATTCTGAATTTACTATTCCTTAGAGAGTGTATGATTACCTCTCTGAGGTCGGTAGGAAGATGGGACACTCATTGGAAAATGTACTTTCAGTTACAAAAGGTGTTTGTTTCCTTGGAACCAACTCAAGAGGCCTGCTCTCAAGAGGTTCCATTACCCCCCCGAAGGACAGACAAAATAGCCTGGATGAATTTGCTTCCCTGGACCTCACCTTTTCTTGTCTAGCATTTCCAGGAGGATAGAGCAATGACCCCTCGCAGGAAGTGGCTCTTCCACTGCTGTAGTGGAGTGTTTTTTCCAAAGACAGCCACAATCATAGTTCCTAAGCCATGTGCTTCTCTGTAGTGTAATCCCCCTTCCATGGTGATATGGGAGCTCTGTCCTTTCCCCTAAAGCTGGGTGGACCTGTGGCTTGCTTGTAACCAACATAACAGACCTGAAGTGACACTGTGTGACTGCTAAGTGCCTGAAGGACAGGTGATACAGCCTGTGTTCTGTCATCTGGGACTCTCAGTTTGAAGCCTTCCATTGCCTTGTAGGAAGTCCAGTATACCACGCTGTGAGGCAGCCCAAATGATGGAAAGAGTCCACAGAGAGGTGGCATTGACAGTTCCATCTGATGTCCCAGACAATTGTTGTTGTTGTGTTGTTAAGTGCCATTGAGTCAGTTCCGACTCATAGAGACCCTGTATTGGGTTGCCAAGGAGCGGCTGGTGAGTTTGGACTATGGAACTTGTGGTTCAAACCTACCTTGTGGTCCACAGCACCAGACCCAGACAACAGCCAGCACCAATTGCCAGCATGACTCCTGCCCACAGTTACCAAATCACCCCTAGTTATTGCATCTCTCCTTTTGAGATCCCAGACTTTGTGGACCAAAGACAAGTCATTCCCTCTATGTCATCTCCAAATTCATGACCAGGAGAATCCAGATCACATTTTAAGCCTTGGATTTTGGAATACTGTACAATATAGCAATAGTACCAGAGGACTATTTGTCAAGGACTTTATTCTTCTTGGATCAACTATCAACACTCGCAGAAGTAGCAGTCAAGAGATCAGACGACGTATTGCACTGGGCAAATCTGCTGCACAGGAACTTTTTAAAGTATTGAAGAGCAGAGATGTCAGCTTGAGGACTAGGGTGCGCCTGACCCAGGCCATTGTGTTTTCAATAGCCTCATATGGATGCGAAAGCTGGACAGTGAATAAAGAGGATCGTAGAAGAATTGATGCCTTTGAGTTGTGGTGTTGGAGGAGAGTACTGAGGGTGCCATGGACTGCCAAAAGAACCAATAGATCTGTTTTGGAGGAAGTGCAGCCAGAGTGCTCCTTGGAGGCCAGGATGGCTAAGCTTCGTCTCTCCTACTTTGGACATGTAGTCCGGAGGAAACAATCGTTGGAGAAGGATGTCATGCTGGGTAGGGTGGAGGGTCAGAGAAAAAGAGGAAGACCTCCAACGAGATGGATCGGCCAGGTGGCATCATTGATGGACTCGGGGGTGGCAGCGGTGGTGAGGTTGGCCCAGGATCGAACATTGTTTCGTTCTGCTGTGCATGGAGTCGCTATGAGTCGGTTCCGACTCGATGGCACCTGACAACAACAACAACCAGAGGACAGCTGGGTATCAGCACCAGATACCCAAGGAAGAAAATGATCTAGATGGCAGATTAGATTCCTGACTGATGTACCATTACATTTAATATACCCAGTGTCACATCATGAATTCCACTGTCTTGACCCAGCCTTGACAATAAACTTTATCATATGGTAAGGGCCTTGAACTCATCCTATCAGATACAAGGTACAGCTAATGATTTTTATAGTAGGCCTTTAGCCCTAAATTCTGCCCAGACTATCACCAAAGCATGTTGGTGTACCCCTAACTTATATTATGGATTGAACTGTTCCCAAATAAAATATATGGAGGTCCTAACTAACTCCTGGGCCTGTTTGGAGAAATGGGGTTTATGTTGGTGCATGTTATCAGTTAATGACATCATAGTAGAATTGTTGCTGTTAAATATCGTCAAGTCAGTTCTAACTCATAGTGACCCATATAAGGGTTCCCAGGAGCCACTGGTGGGTTTGAATCTTGACGTTCACACTGACCTTGTGGTCCAGTGCTTTATTGTATAGCAACTAGGACCCCATAGCAGAGTAGAGAGGTTCCTAATTCCACGTGATTGGAAGAAGACGATGGTCACAGATATACAGACACTCACAGGATGCCACGTGAGAATTTTGATACAATCACAGGAATGCTAAAGACTGGCAGCAGCCACTAGAAAGTAGAGGAGAAGCATGGAATAGTTCCTTTCACTAAGTCCTTGGAAGAACCAACATGACAGATACCGATTTGGATTTCTAGCCTCTAGAACCGCTAGACAAGAAATTCTGCTCTTTAGAACCTCCCACTTAGTGTTTTTATGTCACAGGAGCCTGAGGAAAGTAAGACAGCTGGCACCTCAAAACAACTGCACTCTGGTTTCTCATCAAAGAATAAAAGACTGAAAATTCAGTTGTACAACCTTAGCATGGCTGGTTGTGAGAAAAAGACTTCACAGAGAAATCTCTGCTAAAGGAGAGTTTTTATATTAAACAACTGGTCCATGTTATTTCACTTTATTTTATTTTTATGAAAACCCTGTGGATTTCATAACGGAATGTGTTTTCCTCTTTGCTTTGGCTAAGCAAAGGAATGACAGAGCCAAAACTGTGGCCCACTCCTTGAAGCTGTATACATGTCGTTCTGTGAACTATTTTGACCCCTGGATTTATTACCTTTTTTCATGTTATTTTACCTTCATACAGATTTTGTCAACTACCAATTTACCCCATTTGCATAGTATGGCATTTGGTAAGTCATTTCAAATCCTCTGTGGAACAGGCACTATATAAATAAAATCATGCAAAAGACATCCGGGTGAAATCCAGGAAGAGTGTTAGTGTAAATATAAATGTTAATAAAACACCATTAAACACTTCTCTGTCTTAGCTCCCAACCCCGAAAAAAGGGATATACAGTCTAAAAATATAAAGTTGGCTAAAAGGCACTTGTCTGTGTCATCTAGGATGAAGTAACTAGTTGCTTTTGACTCGTGGAAACCTCATAGGTGTTAGAGTGTAACTTTGCTGCATGGGTTTTGTTGTTGTTGTTGTTGCTGTTTGCTTAATAATATTCTATTGAGTTTTTGGTGTAAGTTTACACAGCAAGTTAGACTCCCATTTGTCAGTTTCCACATAAATTATTCAATGACATTTGTTACATTATCACAGTATGTTAACATTCTCTTAAATTGTGTTCTGTTGGTTCCATTTCCAGGTCTCTAGGCTCCCGGCCTCTTGTGTCTTCTCATCTTTGCTTTTGAGTAATCCTTGACATTTCATTTCATACAGATGCCTTTTCAGCAGTTCACTAATCTTATGGGTCGCACCCTTTACTTCGTATGTTACTCTGCTATTTCATTCAAAGATGATCTCAGGGGATAGATTGGCGCGGTCCTAGGTTTAAAGATGGTCTCAAGGTAATAGCCTTGGAGTTCTTGGTTTTCTGCTGTACCAGTGTGTCTGCCTTGTTATTTTTAAAGCACTTGATTTACTACATTTTTCTTCTATTCTGTCTGGGACCATCAGTGGTAGTAAGACAACTGTCCAGTTTTCCTAGTCTCAAGGTGGATGTGGTTATGGCTTGTGTCGATTTGTTTCTGCTCTAGCTTCTTACTGTTGTGCTCCTGTTGAGTAGAGAGCAGTACTTGTATCTTAAACAGCCATTTCATTGTATTTGAAGACCCCAGATGCTGCTCACTTAGCCTGGCTGCAGATCATACATTTTTGGTGAGCTGTGCTAGGTCTCTTGACTGAGTTATCCTATGAGATTATGTTCCTAAATTTGCAAACTCAGAAAACCAATCTTGAGAGGTGTTTGGTTATAAGTGAGGGCATATTTGTGCACTGAATATATAGCCCTGCACCCACACATATGCGTTTATATACCCTGGTGGCACAGTGGGTTAAGCATTGAGGTGCTAACAGAAAGGTCAGCAGTCCCAACCCAGGAGCAGCTCTACAGGAGAAAAAGAAGGCAATGGCCTTCTGTGAAGATTTATAGTCTCAGAGACCCAATGGGCCAGCTCTACTCTGTTCTAAAGGGTGACTATGAGTCAGAATCAATTTGACAACAGTGGGTTAGTGGGTTTTTACCTACTTCTATCTGTTCTCATCTCTGTATGCATGTATCTATAGCTACCTGTATGCCGATATGCCATCCATATGTGCTCAAACAATCATTTTTACTTTGGTTGTGCTGTGCTCACTATTCTGTATTTGGTGTGACTTTTCCCAACACCTAAAATAACAAGTCTGAATGATCTAAAGTGCACTCTCCCTTCCCACATCCTCTCCCTGGTAACCACTAATGAATCTTGATTGATCTCTCCTATTTTCTCTCTGGAGGAAAGAAGAATGATGAAAACTGAAGACTCATGGAAACAATTAGTCCAATGGATTAGTGGACCATGGGAAGGAACATCAGACTCCATGATCTTGAGACCAAAAGAATCAGATGGTGCCCAGATCCCACTCCCAACTGCTCTGAAAGGGATCACATTAGAAGGTCCTGGGTAGAGTGGGAAAATGTGGAACAAAAGTCAAAACCATAAAAAAAAAAAAAAAAAAAAGCCCAGGCCTACTGATTACTGATGGAAATCTCAGATTACGGCCCTTGGGCATCCTTCATGTCTGGAAGTGAACTCACTGTGGTTCAGTTTTCAGCATCTCCCACAGGACAAAGTTCAGGAGAGTTGGGGAAGAAGGAGGAATGGAAACAAGAAATACAGAAAGGATGTGGGTCAAATGATGCTGAACAGAGGGGAAGGCAATCAGTGAGACATTATGAAACGTATGAGTTGTTGAATGTAAAACTCATGATCTACGCTGTAAACCTTCACTCAGTTCACAATAAAAAGTTAAAAACAAGAGATTGTTGTTGTTAAGTGTCGTCGAGCTGGTTCCAACCCATAGTAACCCTGTATAGGTGTTTCTGAAGAACAGCTGGTGAGCTTGAACTGCTGACCTTGCAGTTCAAATGGATTTGCAGTCTGGCACATTAACCCACAACACCACACCAGGACTCCGAAAACAAGAGAAACCAGTAACCAATATAAGTAAGTGTGATCCCACTTACTTATATGTATAAAATGAAATAAAAATGGAATTGTGCGATAGACAAAAAGATAAAAAGAGGAGTCAGAGATATTTATCCTTACAGGCTTGTCTTCTTTCACTAAGCATTATGTTCTCCAGGTCCAACCATGTATTTAAAAAGAAAAACATCTTTTTGAGAATTAAGGCACGCCTGATGCAAGTCATGGTCTGTTCAATAACCTCACATCCTTGGGGAATGTGGAAAATGAATAAGGAAGACCAAAAAAGAATTGATGCATTTGCATTATTTATGATGCTATCCAAGAATGTAGAATATACCATGGACTCCCAGCAGAATTAGCAAACCTATCTTGAAAGAAATACAACCAGAATTCTCCTTAGAAGCAAACATGCGAAGACCTCATCTGATTAATTTTGGTATGTTATCAGGAGGGACCAGTTCCTGGAGAAAAACATTATGCTTGGTAGAGGATCAGCAAAAAGAGGACAGTCCGCAGCGAGATGGAGTGAGACAGTGGCTGCCCCAATAGCACTAGTCAGTCTTCTGTTCTGTCACTATGATTAAAACCAACTCATAAACACCTAACAACAGTTGTTGTTGTTGTTAAATGCCAGCGATTTTAATCCTGGGGAAGGAACTCAGGGAGGTTAAGGCACTGGGCCTAACAGATGCTGAAGGAGAGCTACGCTGGACTTGCCTGAGGTCACACAACTGGTAAGCAAGTGCAAAGCTGGAACTAGAACTCTACTATCCCTGACTCCTGGCCCAGTGCTCAAAAGTTACACAAAGCTTTTCCTAATTTCCAACTTGTGAGAAACTAGAAACAACTGCCAGGAGCTTGTACTCCGGTGACATTTGAGAAAACTAGTAAGTTTCCTGGAATGATTCAGGAGCAATTCAGCTTTTTCAAAACAGGGTACAAGAGGAAGTAGTGAAAGGAAGGAGGGGAGGTGAACAGGCTTCTAACAGTTTGTTCAATTAAGAACTTTTCACCAAAACATTAACAGTGATTGCTTTGGGATGGTGAAATTATGTTCCCTTGGGAGATTATTTTTCCTGGTGGCTTTTGTTGTTTTTCAAGGTCTTTGCCTTGGACATGTATTACTTTCATAATTTCATAATAAGACAATGCCATTAAAACCACAGATTCCAAGCCCCCATTACTCCAATTATTTTAGAGCTTTGTCAATGTCTGGCCAATGAAAGCGACATGTACCTGGTGAATGAAAACCCAACAGGATCGGAAGCTTGCTGGAGTGCTGCTACTACTTTTTACTATTTCCATAGTATATCTATCATCCCGAAGGCTGTTCATGTTTCTGAAGCTCTGCCTGACTTGTCATTTTGGTGGCTAATGGAGGTAACAAATGTGTTACTAATGTTTCTGAGAATCATTTTCTTAGCTAGAAACACCTCTGCTATGCCATCAATAACCTAAGCTACATAATTAAGTCAGAAGATCACCTGCAAAGACTTTGACAATATAGAATACCCAGACACTTACAACTGGGGAGGTTAGCAAATCACAAGCCTAAGTCATTACTAGAAGGTAGTGAGTGTTTGACTTCATCAAAGGAAGACTGCCATCCCCACTCTGCTGTACTCAGGAAAAGGAACAGCTGGCGCATGGCTGATAACCAAAAGGTTGGCGGTTCGAACCTTCCATTAGCTCTGTGGAAGAAAGAGCTGACAATCTGCTTCCATAAAGAATGCTTTTGATGTTGAGTGTCTTTGAGTTCAAGTTGGTTCTGACTCACAGTAACTCTATGCACAACTTAACAAAACACCGCCCCGTCCTGTACCATCCGCACAATTGTTGGTATGAATACAGCCTAGAAGATGCTACAGAGCAGTTTCACTCTGTAACACATAGGGTTGCCATGAATTTGCAGGGTTGACTCCATGGTAATAAACACATACCACAATAATACCAAGACAAAAGGACAGATGCTTCTCTTGTTAAGATGAAAATTACATTCCGAGTTTAATTCATCACTGCTCTTGGCCCTAATCTTTTAAGAAATTGACTGGCAAACTGTATCAATCCCCTCCTGACAGTTTCATGTCATCATCCTCAGAGCTGCCTGCTTTGTGCCGGACCAGGCACCCTGAAGGCCTGACCCCAGCATGGACTTTTGGTTACAGAGAAGCTGAGGCCTAGACTGCCCTGGATCCTCCGGCTTCTTGTGAATAGACAGGGGACCCTGAACCAACATCACCATGACCACCAGAGAAGGGCATGGCACTATTAAGCTGCTTCTTCCAAGTTCATTACAGATGAGGAACGATCATGTCAAAAACAAAGAGCCCCAGAACCCTGAGCTAGAAAAAGCATTGCATGAGCCAGGCTGCCCTTCCTATATGAGTTTTCCAAGAGACATACACTCAGAGTTCTCCAACCTCTTCTCTTCTTGCAAATACCACATTGGAAAACACCAAAAGAACAGTGGAAAAGCAGATGAGACATAAAACACCAAGCTTTTGTGGACCCTTGATGGCTTGAAATAGGAGTGGCTCACCAGCATCCGGCATAGTGTGTGTGCCAGTCATACAATGTGAAATAAATAGAACACATGCGAAAACACACACACACACACACACACACACACACACACATATATATTTGCTATTGCTGTTGGGTGTCATGAAGCTGATTCCAGCTCATCACGATCCCACGTGACAGAGTAGAACTGCCCAGTAGGGTTTCCAGGCTGCCATCGCTATGGAAGCACATTGCCAGTTCTTTCTTCTGCAGCGCCTCTGGGTGTATTTGAACACCAGTCTTTCAGGTAGCAGATAAGCACTTAACTATTGCACCACCAGGGCACCATATACTAGGAAGCATCAAAAAGCTCAAGGAAAAAATGTAACTAAAAGATATATTACATATATCATTTATGTAATATCTTACATTGTTGTTGTTGTTGTTAGGTGCCATCGATTTGGCACCGACTCACAGCAACCCCATGCACAGCAGAATGAAACAATGTCCAATCCTGGGCCAACCTCACTACGGCTGCCACACTTGAGTCCATCAATGCTGCCACTTGGCCAATCCATCTCGTTGGGGGTCTTCCTGTTTTTCTTTGACCCCTCCCCCCCATCTTACCAAGCATGATATCCTTCTCCAGCGACTGTTCCCTCCTGACAATATGTCCAAAGTATGAGTATATTTCACATACACATATACAAATATTATGTGTGTATACGGACTTCATGGCACATAACAACAACAACACATCTATCTACAGTGGAGTCCTGGTGTGGCACGATAGCATAACGCACTGGACAGCAAGGTCAGTTTGAGCCACAAGGTTGGCAGTTCAAACCCACTAGCCACTCCTTGGAAACCCTATAGAGGGTCAGTATGAGTCAGAACTGACTCTATGGCACTTAACAACAACATATCTACATTTATTATTAAGGCCATTGAGTCAGTTCTGACTCACAGTGACCCTCTATAAGGTTTCTGAGGAGGAGCATGTGAGTTTGAACCTCCAATCTTGCAGTTCAAATTGACCTTGCAGCCCAGTGCTTATGCTACAGTGCCACATATATATGGAGCCCTGGAAGCGGTAGTGGATTACGAACTGGATTGCTAACCACAAGGACAGTGGCCCTAATGTACCAGTTGCTTCATGGAAGAAAGGCGAGGCTTTCTGCTCCCACAGGGCTTTGGAAACCCTATAAGAGTCACTGTGAATCAAAACTGACTTGGTGGCACACAAACAACCATTCAGTCAACCATGTATATGTGGACAAAAGTCACTGTATAAGACAATTTCTCACAAAATATGTGAGCTTGGGATGTTTCTGATATGATGTTTCTAACATGACCTGTGTGGAAATTCCTGAGTTAAGCATCTTTCACAATCAAGGACAATGCTGGGAGAAGAAAACTGTCTGCTTTCTGGAAGTTTGCACTCATCTAATTCCATGTGGAATTAATTAGAAGGTTCTAGTTACTCTTTCACCATATGTATACAATCTGTATACTCAGCAAATAACCCAAGAAACCGGAGCACATAAAGAAAAAACGTGGCATCAGGATTAAGGGAAGACTCATTAACAACCTGTGATATGCAGATGATACAACCTTGCTTGCTGAGAGTGAAGAGGACTTAAAATACAGATGGAAATCAAAGACTACAGCCTTCAGCATGGATCCACCTCAATGTAAAGAAAACAAATATCCTCATAATTGGACAAATAAATAACATCATGATAAATGGAGAAAAGACTTCATTTTACTTGGATCCATAATCAACATTATGGAAGCAGCAGTCAAGAAATTAAATGATGTATTGTATTAGGCAAATCTGCTGCACAAGACTTTTTAAAAATATTCAAGAGCAAAGACGTCATTTTAAGGACTAAGGCACGCCTGACTCAAACCATGATATTTTCAATAGCCTCATATGCATGTGAAAGTTGGCTAATGAATAAGAAAGATGCATTTAAATAATGGTGTTGGATAAGAATATTGAAAGTACCATGGACTGCCAGAAGAACAAACAAACCTGTGTTGGAAGTACAGCCAGAATCCTCCTTACAAGCCAGAATGGCAAAACTTTGTCTCTCATACTTCAGTCATGTTTTCAGGAGGGACCAATCCTTGGAGAAGGACATCAGGCTTGGTAACGAAGAGGGTCAGCAAAAACGAGGAAGATCCCCAACAAGATGGACTGACATAGTGGTGGCAGCAATGGGCTCAAGTGTAGCAGTTGTGAGGATGGAGTAGGACTGGGCAGTGTTCCGTTCTGTTGTGCATAGAGGCACTATGAGTCACAACTGACTTAATGGCCTAACAACAGTGATACCATGGACTTCCAGAAGAATGAACAAATTGTCTTAGAAGAGGTACAACCAGAATGTTCCTTAGAAGCGAGGGAGGTAAGACTTTGTGTCATGTAGTTTGAGCATGTTACCAGGAGAGTCCATCAAGAAGGACATCATGCTTGATAAAGTAGAGAGTTCGTGAAAAAGAAGACGCTCCTCACTGAGATGGGTTGACACAGTGGTTATAGCAGTGGGTTCAAACACAGCTCTGATTGTGAGCATGGCGCAGGACTGGGCTGTGTTTCGTTCTGCTGCATGTAGGGTCACTATTCGTTACATCTGACTCGAGGGCACTTAACAACATTTATATGAGCACTTTCACTGGCTGTTGGTAAAAGTGTAAGCTCAAGTAGCAAGTAACACGGAGAAATATTTCCATGCCTTCACCCAGCAATTCCACTTTCTAAAGATGTGTCCAAAGAAATAATCAAAAGTGACCAAAAAATGTAAAACACAAAAAATAAAGCATTATTTATAATATCAAAAAGATTTATATTATTATTTATAATATCGAAAAAAAAAATTTAAATCGCAGATTTGTTGAGTAAATGTTGTATCTTCAATGAAACATTATGCCACCATTGAAAATCATATTTTGAAAGAAAGTCCATGTAAAGTTTTTACATTGACATGGATTCAAACATATCAACTATGATGAAGATGGTACACAACTCGGCAACATTTTGTTCTGTGACACATAAAAGTCATCATGTGTTAGAATCAACTTGATGGCAACTAGCAACTCTGCAGCTATCAATACATAGAGATGCACAATTTGGATAGGAAAGAAAATGGTACCTCATATTAAGAACTCATCTATGTAGGCATTGTTCTAGTTGTTAACTAATATTAACAATAACCCTATGAATAAGTCCTGGTGTGGCGCTGTGGGTTAATGGGTCAGACTGCAAAGTCATTTGAACTGCAAGGTCGGTGGTTCAAGCTCACCAGCTCTTCCTTAGAAATCCTATACAGGGTCACTATGGGTCGGAACCAACTTGACAGCACTTAACAACAACAACTAGTACTATCGTAAGCTCCATTTGATGGACGATGAAACAAAAATACAGTGAGTTTAAGCAACTCTTCCAAAGAAATTGCTACAGCTAAGAAGTAACAAAAAGAGAATTTGACTTTGGCACCCGAATCCTTGCTCCTATCCCCTACACTGCGCTGTCATGGGATATAGCAAAACATCAACTGTGGTCAAATTTGATTTGCCTATTATTTGGTGGCATTAATTCCTTCATTAAATATTTTGATATTTAAAAATAAAATTATGAATTATTTCTATGTAATTTCTTCTTCTTTTTTACTTTATCATCTTGAGCTAAGACTGCCTACTTATCACTACTAAAGTACCAGCTTACTATAACCCCTGGGGTATCCTGACAGAGTATCAGGCCCCACTTTGCACCAGTTAAATTGGGATCTTTGGGGGTGGGTCCTCACGGCGAGTTTTTTCAAAGATGCCCCGAATGATTTAAATGTTAAGTCTATATTATGACTTACTGATCTAGATAATCCATCTATCCCTGAACTGTTTTCTCAGTAATACATTTTTTACTGGTGCTTGCGACTGCATCAGAATATAGCTGTTATACTGTAGGCATCTCAGATAAATAGAGTCCTGGTATGGTGGAATCCTGATATGGCACTGTGGATTAATGTTCCAGACTGCAAAGCCATTTGAACTGCAAGGTCGGTGGTTCAAGCTCACCAGTGGCTCCTCGGAAACCCTATACAGGGTTGCTATGGGTCAGAATCACCTTGAAGGCACTTCTAAACAACAACAACATTGTGTAGTAGGATAAGCACTTGACTGCAAGGTCAGTTTGAACCACAAAGTTGGAGGTTCAAATTCACCAACTGCTCCCTAGGAAACCCTATAATAGGGTCGCTGTGGGTCAGAACTGACTTGATGGCACTTAACCACAACAACAACAGATAAATAAAGAAAGAATAGAAGCAAACTAAATACATAGATGATGTTGTGGCATGCTACACAAACAAAGGGTTTGCAATGGTTCTGAATGAAATGATGGAAGCCTTGAACGATCATCATACATGTGCTTGTTGGAATGGGTCCATCAGACTCTGGACCACAGGCCCACACCCCAATTTTCTTGCAAACAGCCACGCAATGTCTGCAAAACATGATTATCACCAATATGCTTTTTAGTTTGGATCTAACTTGTGGATTTGTTTTTGTTTTATAATTAACAAACAAATGGAGTTTATATTCAGTTGCCCATTAAAGCATTAAATACAGATTTTCACATTTAAGCCACAATAAGAATATTTTAAATGAACAGTGGGGCAAATCTATATGTTATTCAAATAATGGGACAGGAGGAACATTAATCAAAGAGCCTAATTGGCTTAAGCTGTCTAGTAGGGTCTTTGTGAGTTAGAATGGACTAGATGGCATGCAACTGATTGAAAGGTCTGTGGTTCAAATGCCCCCATAAAGATGAGAGACAAGGCAACATTATGGAGCAGTTCTACTCGAACAACACCTGGGGTTGCCAGGAGTCCAGAAAGAGTCTGGGGTAACTAACAACAGTAGTTAGGAACACTATTCAAGTAGGTCAGCAACGGGGGAGTCCATAGTATTCAAAAATATTGGGTCTGTAAAGAGCTCTGGTAGCGTAGTGGTTACGAATCGGGCTGCGAACCTTAAGGTCAGAAGTTTGAAACTACCAGCCACTCCGTGGGAGAAAGATGAGGCTTTCTACTCCCGTAAAGATTTACAGCCTCGGAAACCCTGTACAGGGTCGCTATGGGTCGGAACCGACTCGACGGCACTTACCAACAACAACAACAACAACATTAGCTAAAGTTAAAGAATGTTAATTTACATCCTTTCTGAACCCTGGAAAAGACAGCGCACAATAGTCTGAACTGCGACCTACAAATAAAAGGCATTAGGAAGAACATCAAGGAACCCTGATGACTCGGTAACTAAGCACTTGGCCTCTAACCAAAAGGTCAATGGTTTGAACTGATTCCCCACAGCTCTATGGGAAACCCCCCTGGCAGTCTGCTCCTGGAAAGATTACAGCCTGGGAAGCCCTATGGGGTAATTCTACCCTTCCCTACAGTGTGCTGTGAGTTGGAATAGACTCAACAATGATGGATTTATTTGTTGTTGTTTTCGTGTGTCTGGTTAAGAAATTCAGCGAACACATTATAAAAACACCAAAACAACAACAACAACAACAAAAAAAAAACCCCGAAAAATGAAGCATCATAGACACAGAAGCCAGGGCTTTATCTTTGGAATGTGGGCAGAGCAAGCTAACATTCATTTGCATCTGTTATGGGCTTCATTAAGTAGGTGGTCATTTTTCCTGATAGCCACAAAGATGCTGTGAGCTAAGGATCTGTTACTTTTAAACACGAAGCTTCAGGAGAACAAGCAAAGGCCACCCCTCACCTCCCACATAAAAGGGGCAGCGTTGTTTCCACTTAACCTCTGTGACCAGTCCATACCACATTCTCAGGAAACCTACTGAGGCCATGAACCTTGCTTAAGGCCACCCCAGGGAAAGATTCCAAGTCTTCAATCTGTTGCCTATAAGCTCCAATTAGTTAGAGAGAAGTAGAGGACAAAACACTTAATAACTAGAAAGTGTCATTTATCTCAAAATAATGACAATAGACAGGGTCCCTGGTGAGGACATTTGGTGTTACAAAGAACTCGACAGATAATACAATCCAGTCCTCTCCAATGTGACAACAAAAGGCACACCTGTCAACAAGCCCGCTTGCTATTTCCAAGGACAGATCCTGTCAGAAACCTTCAACTGAGAAAATTAACAAGCCTCAGTGTATGCAAGCATGATGTTTTTAAAAAGTTCTTTCATCTAAATATAGGGATTCTCTAAGTTGTCTTATTCCTGAACTTTAAAACATAAATGCACTAAGCAATTGTCTACCAATACAGAACAACTTAAAAGACTTCAGCTGTGGAGAGAGGAATTGTTTATTGTGGTGCAAGGTTATTATATTTAATCATTAAATAAATACATCTTGGGCAAGATTGTGGCCTTGGGTGAACGCATGAAGGAAATGGGATTCCATCAGCGTCAGTATTGTATGTTTCAACCAGGCAGCCAGATGACAGGACACACCACGTTTACAAAGCAGAACTAGATGACAGACAACGGCTGACCCATTGTATGTTTATGTTTACTGTCTATGCTTCTGTGCAATGTTCCATATCCCTTGTTGGTGTTGCTGAATCAATACCAGGAAACACATTTCCATTTTCTAGCAGCCCATGGGATACTAGAAGGAAGTATGGCAGCAACTTGAAAATGTGATTCCTGGCATTCTTCCAACATCAGCAAAAAGGATTATGGAACATTGCACAGAAGTGGAGATAGCAAACAGAAACATGCAATGGCCTAGCTGTTTTCTGTCATCTAGTTTTCCTTTGTAAATATGGTGTGTCTTGTCATCTGGCTGCTTGAACGAAATATAGATTTCTATGGTTTTTCTAACTCTTCACTTCTCTTTATTGCTACATCAATTGAAAGAGAATGGTTGTCTGAAGATTTGTGTTTGCATGAGCAGGTGTTCAAAGCTACAATATTGCAATGTTGTTGTTGTTAAATGTCATCGAGTCAGTTCTGACTCATAGCAACTCTGTACAGGGTTTCTAAGGAGCAGCTGGTGGGTTTGAATTGCCAACCTTGTGGCTCAAACTGACCTTTTGGTCCAGTGCATTATCCTTCAGTGCCACACCAGGATTCCGTAATATTGCTAAGGTGGTGGTGGTGGTGGTTATGTGCCATGGAGTTGGTTCCTACTCATAGCGACCATGCATAGGGTTTCCAAGGCTATAAATCTTTACGGGAGCAGAAAGCCTCATTTTTCTCCCCTGGAACAGCTGGTAGTTTTGAACTGTTGACCTTGAGGTTAGCAGCCTGACTCGTAACCTCTATGCTACCAGAGCTCCTTACATGATTACAGTTGCACAAGACATTTCAGGAGTAACAAGTTGGCCTGCGAGAGGTGACATGGGGCTCCAGCCAGCACAGGGAAGATTTCCCAGTAGCTGGAGTACAACTGTGGATCAGGAAATAAAAGAGGGTGCTTTAATAATGAGAACAGAAGAGATGGAATCAGGGTCTGGTGGAGCTATAAAGAGCTGGTTGGATGGAGCGACTGAACAAAAGTGTGGAAGGCTCTTTGAAATTATTAGGGAACATAAAGGATTATGGTCATAAAGGGATTTGGAAAAGAGGTAACAGTAATCATTATAAAATTGAACTTGAAGGCCAAGTGTGGTCAATGTGTTTCTCTTACATATGGCCTTCTGATCTTTGGATTATAAGTCTACCAAAATGATTGGCTAGGCCTCAATATTACAAAGGGTTTAGTTATTCCACTATGCAAATGTTGTTGTTGTTATGTGCCGTGGAGTCAGTTCTGACACATAGCAACCCTGTTTCTGAGGCTGTAAATCTTTACGGGAACAGAAAACCTTTAAATAGGATCTGTAAAAATACCCAATGGGATTAAGTGATGTTGTGGGAATTGATCAATTTCTATGTAAATTTCATGTTATGGTTTACTGAGAGGTTTGTTAGTTTCCTGTTCTGCCTGGGAGGGCCAATCTCACAGAGGTTGAGTGGGGCCTCTCTACCATCAAGAAGAGCCTGGGGTAGAGAAGGTCCTTTAGACCTGGGGTCCCTGTGCTGAGAACACTCAAGACCCAGGAGAGAGAGCCTGTAACATTGGAGATGGCACACAACCGCCAGAAGAAGCAACAAACACAGCAGAACCCAGGGGTAGGGCAACAGCAGTAGCAGTGGGAGCCAGGAGACGAGTATGAGGCAGCTTCAGTGGACTTGCTGGCCCACACAGAGCAGTAGAGTCCTAAGTCCCTTCAGGCAGGAGGCTGACTGTGGAGTGGGCACCTCTGAGCACTTGTTGGCAGAGCTAATAATAGCTATAACTCTTGTCCAAGCAGGGCTGAGACCCACCTGATGGCTGGAATGGCCAAGAGAAGGGCCATCTGCCTGTGGGCGTGATTACAAACAATGGGAGGCATGTCTTGTGTGGCAGCTGTCCTGATTGAAGAACTGTATCCTGTCTCTTGAGCTGTGGCCTGTTATGTCACTACTGACCCTGATTCTGAGTTGTAGCCTGTTACTTCCTGAAGAAACCATATAATCATAAGTAGAATGTGTGTGCTCTGTTTGGCCAACAGAACTAGCAAACCCAGCAGAGAAGCAGCGAGTGCCCCGTGGAGAATGGCAGGTTTCAGAAATGGAGAAAAGTTGGAGAATGAGGTATGTCTGACCTGACAGGAATCAGCTTTCTGCTGACCCCGACTCTTACTCCTTCTCCTAAATGTAGACAGGTTCTGACACTAAATTACAGTCCAACCAAATATCTACTAAAGATGATGGGATTATATTGAGATTTTAACAGGTGAAATTTTCTGTCTTGAAAAATGTTCACAAAAAAAGATCACGTTCCCACAAACACCCTGGGTTGTGCAAACAGGTAATATGTGCAGTTGCTAATCCAAAAGTTGGAGGTTCAAGTCCACTCAAAAGCACCCTGGTGGTTTATGTTTCAACCATTGAAACCCTTATGGCGCACAGTTCTAGTCTGACATACATGGAGTTGCCAGGAGTCAGTATCAACCAGATGGCAGTTAATAAGGTGTGGTGTGGTTCTGACAGCATGCAGCCTCTGTGAGGACATACACTGAGGGTAAGAATAAGCAGTTGGACAGTGAGTGAACACATAACGAGTCCACAGTGGTTTCAAGACAGTCTTCATTCAAACCTTCCAATACTAAGGCTCAAATGACAATTATTATCCATGAAATCAGTCTTGCTTTCGATGTTTTCTAAGCATAATTAATTCCATTGAGAAAAGACAGAAACGAACTACATTTAAGCCACGGAGTTTCATCGGTGATACTTACAGCTGTCATGGGTTAAAGATGCACAACAATCCATGAGTCACACTGGGCACTTTATACACATTTTCCCCTTTATCCACTAATAACTCATGTTGTTAAGTGCTATTGAGTCAGCTCCGTCCCATAGCGACCTATATACGGTTTCTGAAGCTTTAAATGTTTGTGGAAGCAGAAAGCTTCATTTTTCTCCCACAGTAATCCAAGTAGAGAGGTATTATGTTTCTAATTTAATGGTTTGTTTGAAGTTCTCTATCTCTAGAGTATCCTGAAAGGACGATACAGTTTAGAGTGGACACATCATCAGGAAAGACAAATCTCTAGAAGACGACCTCATATTTGGTAGTATCGAGGGTCAGCAAAATGAGGAAAAAAATCTCCATGAGATAGATTTACACACTAGTCGAAGTAATAGACACAAACATACCAATGATCATGTGGATGGTGCTGTGGTGTTTGTTCTGTAATACCTAAGATTTCATGAGTTGGAGTTAACTCCATGGCAATTAACAACAACAGGAGCAGCTTAGGAAAAGTGGGACTTCCACGTCCACCTGATCACATTCACTAAATAAACATGTATTAAATAACTGAGTGTTGTCTCTCCCCAGGGTTGTTGTTAAGTGCCATCGAGTCGGTTCCGACCCATAGCAACCCTGGATAGGGTTTCTGAGGAGTGGCTGGTGAGCTTGAACCAGCAACCTTGCAGTTCAAACCGCTTTGCAGTCTGGCGCATTAACCCACAGCACTACACCAGAACTCCCTCCCCAGGGTAGACACTGTGAATACAAAAGAAGGAAGGCTAAGTAGTATAAATGGAGAATCAGGACATCCATGTATAAAGAACTAAAGAACAATTCAGAGTAAAGTGAGAAAATGCAACATTCATTTCTGTGCCTTTGGCACAAAGTTCAAAGCAGGGACTCAGTAAATGTTTATGGAATGAATCAGTGAGTGAAATCATCCAACCAACTAACCAAATGCTAAGTTGTACAACGAGAACTCTTAAGAACCACAATAGTCTAGAGAAAGAGAGCCCTTATGGACAAGATTGCCCAAATAAATGGAACTTTCCTGTGTAAGGTGGGTCTGGAAGAACAATAGATATTTGAACTGACATCAAAAAGAGCTGAAGTCACTTTGGGTTCAAGGAATGTCATCAGAAGGCACAGCGTGTCCTTCTGGGTCTGCTTCTGAAGGCCCAGCTCCCCATCCTTTTCCTCCTCATTCCCACGTCCTCCTAGCCTTCTGTCCTGAGCTCATCTGCTGTAATCCCATTGGCCCTACTCTTGAAGCATGTCTAGCCAGTTCTCACAATGCCTTTAAACTGGCATTCATTTCGTTAAGCATTTTTGGATTACCCAGGAATGGCTCTGTGTTTTGGTATGAAATAGGAAAACAATGTTTGTCCTATGGATTATTCTGGGCTCTTTCGAGTGAAGCAATGAATTATTCTAAATGAGGCAGAAATCACATCCAAACAGTTGTATACAGGATGTCCCATGGAAATTTTGGCATTTGGAAGACCCTCTCTAGGCTTCCAGAAAGACATTCTTAGCAGGTCTTCACAACAACCTTTCAATTCCTCTTGTGCCTCTGTCCACAAGTCAGGGCCAAGGTAAACATCGCCTCCTCTTACTTTGGTGACAAGGGCTCTACACGCAAGCTCCGGTTCCTCCAGACACTGAGACCTTGTTACCAGGAAGTCAGAAGTGTCTTCTAGTTCAGGTTTTCACAATCAGTTCCAGCCTTTCTCTGCCAGAGATTCCTGAAGTAAGAGTTACTTTGGTAATGTGACTCATGATCATTGAAAAGCTGCCCCAGCTCATAGTCATGAATTGGTTGACTTTTTAGAAAAATCCATACCTCCATTTGTAGGAGAAAATTGTTGATCATTGTAACCTACGTATGTTGGATGATTCTTTTTCAATGAAAGTGACTCCCTAAGAGCCTTGCTCTTTTTCACTCTGGTTTCCAAGAACAATAGGAGCCTCTAGGAGTTATGTTCAGCAGCAGATCTGCTTTTCCGAAAATAAGCTCACTTTTGTAGTGAAGGAAGTATTTACTTTACTACAGGGTTGAGAGGTAGCTGTCTTTTGTTACTGGTCTTATGAACCAGCAGAGCTGTCCTTGATTGAAAAACACAAGCTGTTGCCCTGCTATCTCATGTTTAAAAAACAAAACAAGACAAAAGCACAATAAATATAAATGAAGTCAGTATTCAGTGCCTTGTATTTCTAAAATAATGCTCTAATCCTTGAGGGGCAAGGAAGATCATGAGAAAGAGATGAAAAACAAGACATGGCAGAAAGTGTGACCAGTGTTAGAATTAGTCCAGTGGTGCCCCATAGTGGGAAATGATAGCTTTGAGGTTCCAGTGAAAGGCGTCACTAAAAAGTCCTCTAACAGGACTGATCACTTCCCTTTACCCCCTGAGGTTTTAAAACTCTGGGTCTAATAAGATTAGTCAACCAACTAACCTAATGATCAACTATGTGACTGTTGTTGTTGTTGTTAAGTGCCGTCAGTTGATTCGGTTCCAACTCATAGTCACCCTGTATAGGGTCCCTGAGGAACGGATGGTGAGCTTGAACCACTGACCTTGCAGTGTAAACTGACCTTCAGTCTAGAACATTAACCCGAAATACTACACCAGTACTCCACACTATGTGGTACAAACATGAAATCAACATCAACCTTGTTACTATGGCATCATTTGTGACTCACTCTGGCCTCATGGATGACACAGTGAGACTACCCCATAGGGTTTTCTTGGCTGCAATCTTTACAGAAGCAGATCACCAGATCTTTCCTCCACGGTACCATTGGAAGGGTTCCAATCACCAACTTGTAGATTACCATCTGAGTGCAAACTTATTGGCATTACCCAGGGATCTTGTACAAACACTAAGAACTAACAATAGTCAAGAGAAAGACTCATTATTAATAGTTTGAGGACAAAAGTTTTGCCTCTTTCTATATAATATTGAAACAAAACAAAATCAACCAACCAACCAACCAGACAAAATCCCTGTCCTACAAATAGAATGATGTGGCAGGATAAGCACCGGACTGCTAACCACAAGGTTGGTGGTTCAAACCCACTAGCTGCTGCTTGGAAACCCTATGCAGGGTCGCTATGATTCCATTGAGTAGGAATCAACTCGATGGCACTTAACAACAAAAAATAGAATATGAATAGAATCATATAATAAAAGAATATAGGAAATGGCTATATGAACTAAAGGAAATAACTTTTGATTCCCAAGATCAGAATATCCACTGCAGTTGATTGTACAACTCTGGTCAGTTTCACTTCCTAGCTAGGATATTATTTCCTGGTTAAAGTGGGAACAAAATCCCAACACCAGCTAGGCCTGCTTCCCCTGAAGTTAACAGATTACCCCCATGGAGGCCATGAGCATGTGCCAGCCCTCACCGAAGAAGGAGTAGGTCAGGACCTGGCACCGTGCAGCCGAGTGGCACCGGTCCCAGAACTCTCATCCAAATAAAGAGCCATTGTGGGATCTGGACCCGCCAATGTACAGGACAAGCAGCCCAGATGAAAAGCACAATGCGTGTGAGTGGGACCAGAAAGTTGAATGGAGTGGTAATCACATCCTCAGTGCAGATCGGATGATTTTTCATGTAACTTCATTCTGTAATTCAGTCCCTGCTCAGTGTAATAGTACAGATTGCCATTTATCAGTTAATAAGTGAGAATGATTACTATGCTAATCATTGAGCGGTATGGGTTACTAGCATGGGATAGGGTGGGAGGAGAAGTAGAAGACTGCATTCTGGAGGTGCTGTGGGGAGGTGGCAAGGGATTGACAGTCATCAGAAAAGAGAAGGAAGTGCTGGTTCTGTGCCTGCCTATGTATGTGGTCAATGCAATCAGCATTTCAGCTGCTCAGAATGTTGAGGCCAGATCTAATAAATGATTCCTAATGGATTTACTATGAAATTAAAGGAGACCTGGAACTTCCTGCAAAAGAATAAGGCATAGGGGATAGGTGGAGGGTCAAAAGGTTCAGGTTAAGGAAATTTGCTATGCAGTCTACAATCAACTGTTGAACTTCCAGTTCCCCTGGCTGTGGATCTACTGCTGAGATCCAAGTCCTGGAGGGGCTGGGAGGAGTCAAGGTGTTGAATCAGGCTGTGTCATAGTTTCCATCTGGGTGACCTGAAGCCAACCTCACTACAAATAAAACAGATGCCACTCTGAGCTAAGCTTTCTAACATGAAAATAGGAAGGGACAATCAAAATAGACTCCCCAAACCAAATGGAAAATGCCATCTGAGTGGGATCCGTTTACTGCATTCTAAGTTCTGCAGATTTAGAACCAGGTTTTTTGTTTTGCTTTAAGAAAAAACAAAAAAAACTCTGAGCCAACTGCATTGTTTTATCCAATCAGTTTTGACCAGACACATGGTCAGCCTGTCTCAAATAAATCTTTTTCCTGACGACCTGGAACATATAGTTGGTCAAAATTTGTTAGTAAGATTGGTAGGTTTGCTTACTTTATAACACGTATCAACAGATTTGTGTCTATATGCATATACTATTTCAATAAAAATATTCCCAATATCTGTGAAAGAACACAAATATGCTGGGGGGTGGGGAGAATAGGCCATTTGATTCACTTTGTATTCATCATATTTGACTGACCAGCATGGGTCTGGGTTTTTCCTTCATAACTTATCTACAATGATATTGTTGTTGTTGTGAATTGTTGCCAAGTTGGTTCTGACCCATAGCAACCCTATATAGGGTTTCTGAGGAGCAGCTGGTGAGCTTGAACTGCCAACCTTGCAGTTCAAGTCAATATTGCAGTCCAGCACATTAACTCTTAGCGCCACACCAGGACTCCTGGACAGTGATGGGTTATTTTAAATGTGTGTTACTTCTTTCCATTTATGATGCTTCACTTTTGTAGAGGTAGAGTGTATCTGATTGGAAAATACAAACAACAAATATTTCTGCTAGCAACCCGAATGAATTTCTCCCATATCATCAACTCACCAGAATTGAGTAAAATGATGGATTTGAGGCACACAAACTCCTCTCCTTGGACGTTCATCATACGGAATCGAGTTGATGTCGCCAGAAGCATGTCAAAGATCTCCACCATGCCCTCCACGCATTTCCCCTGGTTTCTATGAAAATGCATCAGGAAAAAAACATGTTTAAGGAAGTGGGTTTGTTCACAAACAGTCTGACAAGTAACCAAAAAGAGGGTTTCCGGAGGCATAAGGAAATGCAACATGAGTCTTCTGGAACTCTTCCAGCTCAAGACTTTTCATTCAACAAAATAGCTGAGGGTTTGAAAGGAGGAAAATACATGTGAAGACAAACAGCTTGTGAAACTTGATACTTTTTTGGTTTTTTTTTCATCATCAGAAGCTAGTACTTAATCTACACCCAGATCTCCACAGCTTGTCCACTCAGTATACAGTTCAGATGTGAGACACACTTCTCTTGATAGGAGTCTGCATATCCTTCAGTCTTCTGCTTGCTGTTGCCTACCACAGGCACACTGTGCTCTTCCCGTGTGTAGCAAATGCATCTTTGTATGAGCAAAAGAGTTCTGATGTGGTGCTGTAGGATAAGCACTGGACTGCTAACCACAAGGGCAATCGTTTAAAACTTCTAGCTGCTCCTAGGAAACACCGTACAGGGTAGTTATGAATTGAAACCAACTCGACAGCACTCAACAATAAAAACATGAACAAAAGAAGCAACCCTGCTATCGTAGTGAAGTGATTCACTGCTAACCAGACGGTTGGTGGTTTGAATGCACCAGCTACACCATGGAAAAAGATATGGCGGGCTGCTTTCATAAACATGACTTCCTTGGAAACTTTCTAGAGCACATCTACCCTGTCCTGTACGGTGGCTGAGTCAGAATCGACGGATGGCAGTGGAGTTCTCAGCAAAGAAAAGATTTCTTGGTGACACAATGGTTGAGTGCTTGTCTGCTGACTGAGAGGTTGGTTGTTAGAAACCACCTAGCGGTTCCATCAGAGAAAGACCACAAAACCTACCTCTGTAAAGATCACTGTTATTATTAAGTGCCGTTGAGTTGGTTCTGACTCATAGAGACCTTATATAGGGTTTTCAGCGAGTGGCTGGAAAGTTTGAACCACAGTCTAGGAAACCCAGTGAACCAGTTATACTCTGCCAAATGGAATAGCTGTGAGGCAATGATCAAGCTGGCAGCAGCACCTAACAACAGCAACCCAAATCCTAAACCGTCAAGTTGATGGAGACTCAACAGTGACTCTCTAGGGCAGTCGAACTGCTCCATAGGGTCCCAAGACTGTCAGTCTTTATGGAAACAAACGGTCACATCTTTTTCCTGAGGAGTGGCTGGTGGGTGGTCTCGACAACAATTAGCAAAAAAAAAGGTAGCCCACCTTCATGGACTAAAGGGGCTAGGGTTATAGCATGGGAATTTCCATTTTTACATTGAAATCGTTTTGAAGTTTGGGATTCTATATGCAACATTGTAAAGCAAGGAGTCCTGTACCTGCTGTGGCCAAGGGAGGGATAAAGAAAAAAAGATCTTCTCATTCTTGGTGATTTAATGCACAGATGGAAAACAATACACAATAACAGAAGTAGGTCCTTCATAAATTGCACGTTGTGTATCAGCGCTTCTGTGAGCCAGTGATCTATATCTTCGTGTTTCCCACATCTTGGCTTGTAGCTCTTTTGTAGTTGGAATGCTATAACATCAATGATGCATCCTGTCTTGAGTAAGTTTAAAGGACTGTGTCCAAATCCTTCTCTCTGAGGCTATGCATTGTTCACCATCTTAGTTTCAGGCTTTTGACATTCTCTGCTCTTGCTCACCATGGTGCTCTGAGTTACTCCCATATTTTGGGGGCTGGTTAGGAAAAGGTGCTAGGGTAAGGTGTGTTCTCTGGTGGAGGCTGGAGTCATGCCCATGATGCCTGGTGGACATCTACATGTGCCGCCATTGAATTCCAGATGAATGGCTTGCTAATCGATTGATAAAGAATGTCTTGCTCACAGTTTCTTAGGCTTGCTGTGATGTGACCTACGATTGCTTGGCGGATCTTTGTAGCAGCCTCCTCCTTCACCTCCAGCAATACTTGCTCACTACATCAACCTGCATGGGCCATACAGGTCACAATCAGTACAGTTGCCAGTGAGTCTTGAGCAAAAACTAAAAGGCTCCCACTCTGAACATCTAGGGTAGGGTACCTTGTTTGCCTTATCTATTTTATAGAAAAGCCATTGATACGGGGATGGTTATATTCACTGGGAGCCCTGGTGGTACTGTAGGGTAAGCACTGACGGTGAACCAAAAGGTGGGCCGTTCAAACTCACCAGCCATTCTGAGAGAGAAAGACAAGGTCTTCTGCTTTCATTAAGATTTACAGCCTCAGAAACCCTAGGCAAGGTCACTGTGAGTTGGAATTGACAGTGGATGGCAGTGGTTTATTTGTTCATTGAGATGGCAGCACAAGGAAACCTACTTGCTGGAATACAGATTCACTCTGCAAGTCCAGGACAACTCTGGTGGTGGTGGTGTGCCGTGGAGTAGGTTTCGACTCACAGTGACCCTGCATAGGATTTCTGAGACTGTCAATCTTTATAGGAACAGAAAGTCTCATCTTTCTTCATCATCATGGTTGGTAGTTTCGAACTACTGACCTTGAGGTTAGCAGCCCAACTCTACGAGAGTTCCTTCAGCATGGTTGGTAGTTTTAAACTGCTGACCTTGCTGTTCGCAGCCCAATTCGTAACCACTATGCTACCAGAGCTCTAGCACATCCTAAAAGTGGGGGTCATAGCATATGATACTAAATCCAAAAGTCTTGGCTTGAGCAGTAACCTTGCCTGCCCAGTGTGACCGAAGCTGATGAGACCCAGCATCTCCTCACAGAGCAGCTGCCCAGCTCTGCTCCTCACCTGGGCCCATGGGTCCTCCACCACACCTGGGACAGCCACATGTTCCCAGGGTACAGATCAAGGTGGGGCAGATGGTGGGATCCCAGTCTCATCACTGTTGCTGATGAGATGTTGCACTCAGTAAGCAGAAACTTGAAGCAGCCTTGATGTCTGTTGCCATGGTTGCTGCCTGACCACACAAGGTTTGCATTCCTCCATGTCTCACCTGGGGAGGGTGGTGATGTGGACATCACAGCACTGATGCTTCACTTAGAAGCTGTGTGGGTCTCCTGTGTGGATTGTGCACTGCTGAAGGCCACAGTGGAGTGGTCCTATGGGATGGCATCTCCACGGACAATCTTCTGTGGAGCAGAGCCTCCAGGGGCAGGGTGTAACAGGTCTTCATGACCTGGGGCAGACACCTTCACAGACTCTGTCGCTTCTCTGTCAATTGACTTAATGTTTATCCACAAGAACCCTTCTTCAGAGAACATTGCAACTCTCTGACTCAAAAGGTAAAGAATGGTCTTCTGAGAACTGAAGGAAATCCGTGGGAGTCTACATGCATTACACCACTATGAAGCCATTAGAGATCTGCTCACAAACTCTATAGTTCACATGATGGACTATGGTTTTTTGTTGTTGTCGTTTAAAGAGTCTTGATATGGTGCTGTAGGATAAGAACTGGACTGCAAGGTTCAAACTCACCATCTGGTCCTTGGAAACCCTATATAGGGTTTCCAACTATCAGTTGGAACTGAATTAATTGCACTTAACAACAACAACAACAAGAGAAGACAGCATCATTGGATCAAATCCAGCTAAGGAAATGAAACCCTGGCCAATGAGCATGATCAACTTAGTTGTCTTTTCTATGGCTCTTCCCTGAAACATATGGAATTTCAACACAGGGGTTGCTATGCAACTAGGGTGTCCATATGTTAGGCAGTCTGGTCTTGGGTAACCAGCATTCAAGGTGAAGGGGGCTACCGCAGCAACAGTTCCAGCCCCTCCTCTCCACCACATTGTGTGTTCTCCACTTAGCACTGTATGGCTCCCAGCCTGGTCCCTCACTCCTCGGGCCTCTGCAAGCTTCTCGGAACCTCTCTTCAGCCACTTCAAGGGACACATACACACAGGTTCACACACACACACACACACACACACACACACACACACATAAATGACAGCTCCTAATTACTTTCCTTCCCACCCTTCCCTCTCATGTTGATTCTCAAGTAATTAGCCCTTTACCATATGTCATGATGGATTGAACTGTGTCCTCCAAAAAGATAAAAGGAAGTCCTAATGCCCTATACCTGTGATGGTGACCTTGTTTGGAAATATGGTCACTAAGATGTTATCAGTTGGGTTAGCATGAGGTCATACTAGAATAGGGTAGGTGCTAATCCTATCCTACTGATGTCTTACTAAAAACACAGACACACAGAGGGAAGACTCCATGTGAAGATGCATCTACAAGCTAAGGCATGTCAAGGATTGTCAGTGGCCACCAGAAGCTAGGAGAGAGGTGAGGGACACATCTCCTCTTGCAATCCTCATATGGAATCAATATGATGGATACCCTGATTTGGACTCCTAGCCTTGAGAAGCCTTGTGTCCTTCATGGAAAAGTCATTGAAAACTGTGAGATGGTAGCTTTTTGCTCTTTACAACTGTCCACTTTGTGGTATTTTGCTATGGCAGCTCTTGGCAACCAAGACATTTGTGTTTTGTTTTGTTTTTTCAATCAACACTGTATTGTAGACTGTATTCAGGGCAACTAGACAAGAAACACACACAGTCACAGAGGCATCCATAATGGAAAGGAAGAAGTAAGACTATCTCTATTTGCATATGACAATACAGAAAATCCTAAGGAATCTGCAAAAGCAAAAACAAGTCAAAAACACTACGAGAGTTAATGAACAAGTTCAGCCAAGTTGCAGTATATAAGAGCAACAAACAAAAATAAATTGTGTTTCTGTACACTGGTAATGAAAATCTTAAAATAAAATTACAAAAATGATTTCATTTATAATAGTATCAAAAAATTATAGGATACTTAGCAATAAATTTTGCAAAAGACATATAAGATTTGTGCACTGGAAATTACAAAACAGGGCTGAAAGACATTAAATAAGACCTAAATAATTGTAAAGATACCCCATATCGTGGACTAAATGACTTACTATTGTTAAAATAGTTGTTGTTGTTGTTAAGTGCCATAGAGTCAGTACCAATTCATAGCAACCCTATACACAGCAGAACAAAACACTGCCCAATCTCGGGCCAACCTCACATCGTTGCTATGAACCGATTGATGCTGCCACTGTACCAATCCATCTTGTTGAGGGGGTCTTCCTCTTTTTCTCTGAC
>NW_006408789.1:2220872-2237929 GCF_000296735.1 Chrysochloris asiatica | reverse complement strand
ACTCTAGTCCTCTGTGGCTATGTCACTGACTCTGGGCCCAAGAGTCCCCAGGTCTTGCCACACTGCTGGCCAACCAGGTCTCCCCCGAGGTTCACAGGAGTCTATTGAACGTTGTAGGGCTTAGCTCGCAGCTTCATTGCTGTTTTTCCTTCACTTCCCCTTATCGGTGACCAAGGTGGTCCCCAATCAGAGCATGACATATGTGTTTTTAATGTATTTTTCATTTTAAAAAAAGTTTATTTTGTTTCTGGCTTTTCCTCCTGAAAAAAAACACATTTAATTCTTGTGTTCCCACATTTATAAAACTTTTAATTTATGGATTTTCTGTGTCTTGCTTGCTCAGCACTATTCCAATAACATATAAAAAGTATTTTACATTTCCTGATAGTTCAGCCCCATGTTTTCATATTTAAATCTTTGATCCACAAGGATTTATTTATATGTAATGAATCTGCTGAGATATAATTCACACATCATACAATTTGCCTATTTACAGTGTACAGTTCAACAAGTTTTAATATATTCACAGGACTGTACAATCACCTTTGGGATTTACTTTGAGGTAAGGTGGTGATATAGGGGTTCAACTTAATATTTTTTTCAGGTGCCTCGTTAGTGAGTCCTGGTAAGGTACTGTAGGATCAACACTGGACTGCTAACAAAAAGGTTGGTAGTCCAAACCCACCTGACACACCTTGGAAACCGTCACTGAGTCAGAACTAACTCGATGGCACATTACAGTAACAATAGTCAATCTTCTTAGCATCATTTATGGACCAAACCACTTTCTTTACATTGACTTGAAGAGTGCTAGGTCCCTTTGGTATACTTATTTACTTCTCACAGCTGTTCTCTAAAGTTCTTTTTAATTCTTCCTATTTTCCAAGGGCAGGAATTATGACTCACAAAATGTTAAGCTAAACCACACTGCATACCACCCAAATAGAGAATCCCAACAATCAGACTTTCTCTTTGTTTGCTGTCTTTCTTCCTTGCTCTACTTTTCATCATTCTATAGAGAAGGATGTCATGCTGGGTAAGGTGGAGGGTCAGAGAAAAAGAGGAAGACCCCTAAAGAGATGGATTGGCCAGGTGGCATCATTGATGGGCTCAAATGTGGCAGCGGTAGTGAGATTGGCCCAGGATTGGACATTGTTGCGTTCTGCTGTGCATGGGGTCGCTATGAGTCGGTTCCGACTCGATGGCACCTGACAACAACAATAACATAAGATTGATTTTACCTACTGCGCCTTGTGTAGACATTAGGATACAGAGAAAAACTTCACAGGCATTGTTAATGAAGAGTTCCAGAATGGGGCCTGACAAGGAGGAAGACAGATGTAGTACATTGGGTACATTACCCAGAAAAGGCGTGATTTAACCTACATCAATTTTAAAGCAATTGTTATAGTATTTCAGATAAAGTTCAAGGAAGTTTTATACAAAGTATCTGACATACAGTAAAGTCTATACTTAAGGATTAGTGATAGTTATATTGATTAATCTAGCTGCTTGCCTGACTCAAGCCATGGTATTTTCCATAGCTTCATATGCATGTGAAAGTTCAACAATGAATAGTGAAGACCATAGTAAAATGGATGCATTTGAGTTATGGTGTTGGAGAAGAATATTAAAAGTACCTTGGACTGCCAGAATAACAAACAAAAATGTGTTGGAAGAGTTATACCCAGAATGCTCATTAGGCTCCAGGATGATGAGACTTCCTCTTACTTGTTATCAGGAGGGACCAGTCCCTGGAGAAGGACATCATACTTGGTAAAGTGGAAGTTCAGTGAAAAAGAGGAAGACCCCCAATGGGATGGACAGGCACAGTGGCAGCCACAGTCGGTTCAAGCTTAACAACATTGTGAGGATGGAGCAGGACTGGGTGGTGTTTCGTTCTGTTGTGTCACCTTAAGTCAGAATCCATTCGACAACACCTGTCAACAATATTGATAAATGAGATGGGGCTTCAAAAAGTTCTTGAAAATGGAATTAAATAAAAGTTCATTGAAATTTTCCATGAACTTTTGAAGCCTCCTTATAGATGTTGTTATTATATGCCATGGAGTCGGTTCCGACTCATAGCAACCCTGTATAGGATTTCCGAGGCTGTAAATCTTTACAGGAGTAGAAAGCCTCATCCTTCTTGCGCTGAACAGCTGGTAGTTTCGAACTGCTGACCTTGAGGTTTGCAGCCCGATTCGTAACCACTACACTACCAGAGCTCAGATACATAGATATTAAAGGAAGAGTTAGCCTTTTTATTTGATGGATCCAGCAAACAACTGTCACAGTCTGTGGAAATCCAGATGCATGGAATTTCTATAGGGGGAATGAGACAGTGGTCACTCCCAAGGATAAATGAACTTTAAGAGGAAGAACATACTAGAAGTGGGTTTTACTTGTCATGGAGTTGAATGTTTTTGGTTTTTTCTAAGTAGCACATTTTCTTTCTAGTGAAAAATAAACAAGGATAGAGGAAAATGTTTGGAGGATAAAGCTTTAAAAATAACAACTCATAGCCAAAATAGAGAAATGTTCCTTTCTCAGTATACAGTCTCTGTTTACGTAACAGACTGCACAGCAGCAGGGAGGAAGTCTCAGTGTGGGAGGGAGCCCGCATTCACCTGCTGTGAGCAAAAGTTCATCTGAGAAACTGAGAAAGTGAATTCTTCACCATTCTCCTTTCTTCTTGTCCCTTTTGAATAGTCTCCCACATTTTCCCAAGAGGAGCTAGCTCTTAACTCTTCTAGCAAGAGTGCATTTTTCTCAGTCTCTTCTCATTGGATTTCCTGCTACTCCTAACCTATTGAAAGTACAATGCTTGCTCTTCAGATCACATCAGGATCCATAACCTGTACTCTCAGTGCTGACACATTCCAGAAAGTTCCAATTCCCCTCTCATTACATGTGTGTATTTCTGTATGGAATGTGGAGGGGTCATTCATTGACTAATAATCATAGCGACACCAACACGAGTGTACCTGGAATGCGGCACTTCTATTTGTGTGGAAAGTAGACCATAACAACATATTATTGCTGTGGTGGTGAGAGTGAATGCTGAGGGCTCGTTGGGGAGACTTCAGCACTGTGAGGTTGCAGTACTCTGCGTCAAGCTATGAGTGTTATAGAATGCATTTGTGTTGATGTCTCCACAAGAATGGATTCACTATCCTTTTGGAAGGGAACAAGTCAATTGTTTTAAATACTCTAGTGAATCCATAGATAATCCATGATTTCTCCGTGAATAATAATAATAAAAATAAAATGGGCATTTTGAGGGCCTGTCTGGCATTACCAGAAGTCATTCACTAGAGTGTTGTCTAAGTCTAGATGTCTGACTTAGTATGCTCCATCACTAGCAATAACACAAAGGAAGGCAGTGAGCAGGTAATTTGGTAAAATACTATCAATGTGAGTCTTGATGGCTAGATAGACACTTGTCATCTGCCTGACACAAGGGAAGTATTTACCTGTCCGCTGAGGCCATCACATTGTGGCTAGGGCCCAGTTCTCAAAGATCTATCTTCATATCCAGGATCTCTGGTATAAAGGAGTCATTGTTCAACTACTAACCAGAAGGTTAGTAATTCAAACACCGCTTCCCACCACTCCCCCCATCCACCCCATGAGACACTTTGAAAGACCAGGTTAGCAATCCACCTCTGAAATGTCACAGCCTTGAAACTCTCCGGGAGCAGTTCTACTGTGCACACATATGGGGTCGCCATGAGTCAGAAATGATTCAGTGGTGACCACCAACAGCAATAATCTTCATATCTATTCTGTGCTAAATTCAAGGAACAGATCAGAAAATCAGAATAGAGACAATAATCCAATTTCACAAGAAATAGACGAATCAACAGTATCAGAAATGGGTGATTACTAAGAATCTGGAGGTAACATGACTATAATAAAACAAGATTAGTCTAAATCCACGAGGCATTATTGAGGCTGAGGAATATGTGGGGTACGGAAAAACAAGATTTATTTTTAAGGACGCAAAGCTTTAGTCTAAGATCAGAAGACGCAGTTTACCAAGCCAACCAGCCTACGACTCCCACTGTGAGACAAGACAGCCTAAAATGATGAGCTTGGCCACAGATTTGCTCAGTCTAGTTTACAGAGCTTCTCAAAATCCCCTTGTGGGGGAATCTTGTTCTGCTACTTGCTATTATTCAAATATAATCCATTTATGCTAAAGTAAGGGTGGGAGGTTCAAGCTCACCAGCTGTTCCTCGGAAACCCTATACAGGGTCACTATGCATCCGAACCGACTCAACGGCACTTCACAACAACAAGGGTGGAAGGAACAGGCCTTGAAAGAGCATTTGATCATGGCACTTCCCAGAGGTCTCTCCTCTAAAACCTGTTTGTCAGAAGCCCTAAACCTCCACCTGGGAAACCAAGAGCGCTAATGGGATGTGCAGACCACACCTGCACTTGTACATCTTCAAAAATATGCCTTAGGAAATGTGAAGTTGCCTTGTAGCTTTTCTTGGTGGAAAAGGAAGTTGATGAATAGAAATTGAGCAAGCCCAGAAGGTCAACATAAGGCATTTAACTTTGCTGTCTTGAAAAATACAATAGGGTTTTGAGAGGGAAAATGTTAACCAATTAAGATGCTGTCTAAAATCAGCCATGGGATGTTTCATTTTATTGAATGGGCTTCTAGATATGCGATGCTCTACGATGTCTCAACACATGTTCTAAACTGTTGTGGTACCAGAACTACTTGTCTGATCAAGAGGTTTACATATTCCACCCTTGGGAGCGTGGAGGAAAACATGGGAGATGTCAAAGTAATGTCTTGTGAAAGATGCAAGATTTGAATGGTTGTATCTCAAAGCTGATTGTCGTTGTTGTTGTTAGGTGTCATTGAGTCAGTACCGACTCATAGCGACCCTATGCACAACAGAATGAAACACTGCCCGATCCTGGACCAACCTCACAATTGTTGCCACACTTAAGCCCATTGATGCTGCCACTTTGCCAATCCATCTCTCTGGTTGTCTTCCTCTTTATCTCTGAGCCTCCAGCTTACCAAACATGATATCCTTCTCCAGTGACTGGTCCTTCCTGACAATATGTCCGAAGTATGAGAGACAAAGTTTGGCCATCTTGGCCTCCAAGGAGCACTCTGGCTGCACTTCTTCCAACACAGATCTGTTCTTTTTGCAGCCCATGGCACTTTCAACATTCTCCTCCAACACCATAACTCAAAAGCATCAGTTCTTCTACGGTCTTTCTTATTCACTGTCCAGCTTTCACATGCATATGAGGTTATTGAGAATACCATGGCTTGGGTCAGGCGCACCTTAGACCTCAAGCTGACATCTTTGCTCTTCAACACTTTAAAAAGGTCTTGTGCAGCACATTTGCTTAATGCAGTGTGTCCTTTGATTTCTTGACTGCTGTTTCCATGAGTGTTGATATTTGATCCAAGAAGAATGAAGTCTTTGAGAACTTCAATCTTTTCTTCATTGATAAGAATGTTGTTTATTGATTCAGTGGTGAGGATTTTTGTTTTATTTACATTGAGATGCAATCCATACAGAAGGCTGTGCTCTTTGATCATCATCAGTATTTTAAGTCCAACCCTTAATTAGGACAAAATATGCCTGGTTGGCGCTGTGGGTTAATGCGCCAGACTGCAAAGTCGTTTGAACTGCAAGGTTGGTAGTTCAAGCTCACCAGCTGCTCCTCTACAGGGTCACTATGGGTGGGAATCGACTCGACAGCACTTAACAACAACAAATGCGCTATTAGGAAATTTTATGAAAAATGTAGAGCCTACCTATAGGACAAGTTTTTCAACACCCAGTTTTATGTGGCCAAGGGGAATAAAGGAGTAGAAAGAACTTACCACAAGATGAAACCAGGGGAACAGTGACAATTTTTAAAAGTGAGCTTCCCCTGGAAAGTAGAATTAGGGACGAACCAAAGAACTTTACAGCCCCTCAAACTTTCCAGTCTCCTCATGTCATCCCAATAGGGCTTCATAACAGCTTTGGAAAAGTATGTGCCCTGGTGTGGCTCTGTAGAATAAGTACTAGACTTCTAACCACAAGGTTGGTGGTTTGATCCCACTAGTTGTTCCATGGGAAAAAGGTTAGGCTTTCTGATACCATAAAGATTTACAGCCTTGGAAAGCCTATACACAGTCACTAAGATTCAGAATTGACCCAACTTGACATTTAACAACAACAGCATGGAAGAGTGACACTTTGAGCCCTGCCTTCACCCTTTTTCCAAGTGGAAATTTTTATTACAATTATTTCACCCTTACTCCATCATTTGATATTGGATATTTACATGAGAAGAGGTCACCCAACCAGGCAAAGCCACACCACATCCATACTTGATGGACAGAGACACACATCACTGAGAAACTATTGAGCAGGGAGGGCTTTGAAATGAGGCAGCAGATGAATAGGACTTGGGGTTGTGTTCATTAGGAGGAAGGAATAGTTGGTAACCAGAAGAAAAGATGGTGAGGAAGACCAAAGCACCTGAGTTTTCCTCTGGGTTTCTTTGCATATAACAGTTCTCAGTCTTTTTTGCAGTTAACAGTGGGCATGTGACTACGTTCTGGCCAATGGAAAGTGTACAGAAGGGGTCTGCATCACTTCTGTGATGAAGTATTTAAGAAACAAGTGTGTCTTCACAGTCCTTTCCCCATATACTACCTGAATGAAGAACACTTCAGGGACCTAGAGTAGGTAGAGCCAAAGATGAGAAGAAACCTGGGTCCCCGAATGGGAAACTATGTTGATAACCTACATTGGACAGGGGCATGAGTAAGAAATCAACTTTTATTGTTGAGCAGCTGAAATTTTAAGGGTGCTCATTACAACTGCTAGCTGGTACCATACAAATCCAGATGGATGCATGGATCTGCTGTCTTCTTGCCCCAAATCACCCCAAACACAATGACACATATGAGGGGGCTTCAAAAAGTTCATGGGAAATGGAATTAAAAGATAATAGAAGTTTTCCATAAACTTTCTAAAGCTAATTTGTAAATAGACAAAGGATGTCTGTACTTTTCTTCTACAGACATGGTTACTGACACATCAAAAGGATAGAAGAAATACATTCTATGGTACCTTGCTTTATAGAATCTAGTCACTTCCAGCTGACATTCAGTGAGGATGTGGCATTTGGTGTGTGTCTTGAAGGGTAGTCTGAGTGAAGAGGAGACACAGTCCAGGCAGATTAATGGGATCAGTAAAGCCTATTGCTGCGGTTGATGCCATCAGGTTGGTACCGACTCATAGAAGAAACCTTGTGCACAACACAAAGAAACATTGTCCAGTCCTGCACCAAACTCACAACCATTGCTACAGTTGAGCCCACTGCTGCTGCCATTGTGCCAATCCATCTCATTGGCGGTCTTCCTCTTTTTTGATGACCTTCCACTTTACCAAGCATGATGTCCTTCTCCAGGGACTGGTCCCTCCTAATAATATATGTCCAATGTATGAGAAACATATTCTGACTTCCAAGGAGCATTCTGGCTGTACATCTTCTAACACAGATTTGTACATTCTTTTAATATTCTTCTCTAACACCAAACTCAAATGCATCAACTTTTCTATGGTCTTCTTTATTCATTGTCCAACTTTCATATGCATATGAGGTTACTGAAAATACCATGGGCTTAAATCAAGCGCATCTTAGTCCTCAAGCTGACATCTTTGCTCTTGAACACTTTAAAGAGATCTTGTACAGCAGATTTGTCTAATGCAATCTGTCTTTTGATTTCCTGATCTCTGCTTCCATGAGCGTTGATGGTTGATCTGGGAAAAATGAGGTCATTGACAACTTCAATCTGCTCTCTGTTTATCTGGCTGCTATTTATTGGTCCAGTGGTGAAGATTTTTGTTTTCTTTACATTGAGGTGCAGCTCATACTGTAGGTTGTGGTCTTGAATCTTCATCAATAAGTATTTTAAGTCCTGAATTACTTAAGGGCAATGGTAAAGCATATTTGAGTAACCCAGCTAGAGGAGTGTGGTACAAGTCAAGAGAGAAATTTGGACAAATGACTGAGAAATTGAAGAGTTGTTAATAAAAGATTCAAGAGACTACACATAAAATAATATCTGAAAGTAATATATGAAGGTATATTGTGCTGGGACTTAACAACATGAAAACACCCACCAGAGCTGTTGAGGTTCCAGGTCTGGATAAGGACCAATTCCTTAACAAGGCCCTCAGACGTCTGACCCTTACCAATGTCCTAAGGTCTGTTTCTCTCTGCCTGTTTTGCAATTTATGCTAGAGGACAATTTTAAACAAATACAGATTTTCCACAAGACTTGCTAGTATCTATCTCCTTGGATTATCACCACTCCCCCATGCTGCTGTTGGAAATCTCCTCCCTGTTTTTAAAGTAAGTCTCCTGTAGGTATCACTTCTAGAAAGAATTCTCTGACAGACCACCATTCTCTATCTTTTCCTCCTTTGGGTTATATAGTTTCCTGCTGTGCTCTGATACTATCCTGTATTTCTGTGGTTGGCAAAGAATATTGAATATATCACGGACAGTCAGAAGAACGAACACATCAGTATTAGAAAAAACTACATCCAGAATGTTCCTTAGAAGCAAAGACGGTGAGACTTCAGCTTTCTTATTTTAGACAAAGCATCAGGAAAGAATAAGCATTAGAATGCAACATCATGTCTGGAAAAGTAGAGGGTCAGCGACTAATGAAAATTATCAAAGGGATGGATCGATACAATAGCCAACACAATGTACTCAAGCATCCCAAGAATCATAAAGATGGCACAGGATCAGACAACATTTTGATCATTATAAGTAATGTTGTCATGAGTCAGAGCCAATTCTATTGCAACTAGCACTATTCCAATGGATGGGAATCTATATTTTCCTCTATATCAGTGACCTGAAAACCTCTCCCAATAGAATCCCGTATGTTGAATATTTCTACTGGTACAGGCCATACACTCTGTGTCACAAAGACTCAACTCTGACTCTGTAGAGCAAAAGCAGCCACAGACACTATGTACTAGGTGTGGATTGAGTTCCAATAAGACTTCATTTACAAAAACAGTAGCAGCCAGATTTGTCTTGTAGACCATAGTTTGCTGATCTCTATGCTGTTTATCACTGTTTTGAATTTAGATAATTTCTTAAGCACCATCCATATGCTTTGTTGTTGTTGTTGTTAGGTGCCATGTAGTCGGTACCTACTCATAGCGACCTTATGCACAGCAGAACAAAACACTGCCCGATCCTGGACCAACCTCACTATTGTTGCCACGCTTGAGTCCATCAATGCTGACACTTGGCCAATCCATCCAGTTGGGGATCTTCCTCTTTTCCTCTGACCCTCCACCTTACCAAACATGATATCCTTCTCCAGTGACTGGTCCCTCCTGACAAGAAGTCTGAAGTATGAGAGATGTAGTTTGGCCATCTTGGCCTCTAAGGCGCACTCTGGCTGCACTTCTTCCAACCCAGATCTGTTGGTTCTTTTGGAATCCATATGCTAGGTAACAGGAGTATAAGTTGACTTCAAAGAGTTCCTGGAAAAATTCTATTCTCTTTTAATTCTATTTGCCCATGACATTTCTGAAATGTCCTCATATAATAATGAGTAAAACAGGCAGGGGAGTGCCTGCTTCCAAAAAGCTTTCAATCTATTTTGGGAAAAACTTGCTATGGTAGTGGAGTCTGGTGTGGCGCTATAGAATCTGCACTGGAATGCTAACCTTAAGGTCAGCTGTTCAAACCTACCAGCCACTCCTCAGAAAGCCTATACAGGGTTGTAATGAGTCGGAACTAACTCCCCAGCACTTAACAACAACAACAATGGTAGCAAAAAGCCAGTCTTGTTGCCATGGAGTTCATTCTGACTCATAATGATTCCTAAGTGTGTTAGAGTAGAATTGTGCTCCATAGGATTTGCAGTGACTGCTTTTTTAGAATTGAATCTCCAGGCTTTTCTTCTGAGGAGCCTTTGGAGGGATGCAAACTTCCAACCTTTCAGTTAGCAACCAAGCACCACCAAGGGACTACAGGGAAAACTGGAAGGGGCCTAAATATGGAAGAGAAGTTTGAGAAGGCTGCATGATATGCAAGCAGACCAGAGAGAACTCTAGATCTGGCACTTGGTTAAACATGTGGATCTGAGAGTACCCAGAGTGAGCGAATGCGAGGGGCTCCAAAAAGTTCATGTACCAATGAAATGAAAGGCATTACAGAATTTTCTCATGAACTTTTTTTTGAAACTCCTCATACAACTTGAGAGGAAGGTGAATCTTCTAAAGACATACAAGTGGAGCCTGGAGGTTTGGGTCAGGAGTGAGAAAAGAACCAGAATGGAGAGATGTCATGGGATCCAGAGGTTGTGTCATGACGTACAGAATAATCAGTAGTGTTGATAGCTTAGAGAAGTGTGGGGATGAGCACCACAATTTCTGGCAGTGCTGAGGAACCTGGGGATGGAAGTGTAGAAAATCCGCAGTGAATGTGGCTCAGGTTAACAGACTGCTCTGTAGGTGTAAAGAAAGGTTGAAGGGGAGAGATTCTAGAGGTCAGTTCTGCAGTGACTGATTATGGTCTTAGGATGGACCAGGAGGAAAATGAAATTAGGAAACTGTTTACAACCAATGAGTAAAAACAAAACAAAACCTAAACCCAACTACCACAGAGTTGATTCCAACTCGAGGTGATGCCATGCATGTAGAGTAGAAGTGATCCAGAAGGTTCAATGGCTGGGACCCTGTGTAAACAGACAGGCAAGTCTTTCTTCTGAGGTGCCCCTGAGTAAGTTCTTGGTGGGCGAGTACTTAACCATTTGCACTCCCCAGGGACACAAAGAATCAGAAATGATAAGTATTAAAGATTAAGAGTCATTTCCATTGGATTCGTAGGTAGAGAGGAGAGTAGAGAGATTTAGCTTAGGGAAGTGAACTTTAACTTTAAGATCCTGTGGTTTCTATAGCTCACAGAGATGATGAGGGTGACCATGTCTATTAAAGTGTCGAAGAACCAAAATCATGAAATATAGACTACTAGCTCCCGTAAAGATTTACAACCTACATGTGTTTGTGTTGAACCTATACAGGATCACTATGAGTCACTACGGCACATAATCACTACCACCAGGAACACCGAGATCAATTTCCCATCATCACAACCAAGCACAGTGGTTAATTAAGAAAGGGCCATAGGTTTGATTATTTTGAAAAATTACCTAAGTCTCTTCTGAATCTGACTCTTCAAATCCCAGGTCTTTTCCTCTGAAAATTATTCTGAACAAATGCAATTGTCTGAAGGCTAAAGGGATGGGCTTGAATATCTCATTAGAAGGAGAGCAGGTCAGCTCTCCTCTCCCCACCCATCACCATGGAAGCCTAAGAGGCCTTGGGAGAAATTCAGAGCGTTTTATGTCAGTGCACTTCGACTCTCATAAGCTCTCTGTCAAGGCAAATGATTAAAAATATAAAATAACTGAAAAATACATCATCCTGCTTGGAGAATGAATGGGAACACTGAATAAAATAAAAACAAACAGGAGAAATATTAAGCATATGGCCAGAGGATCATCTTCTTAGAATCATTCTGAGAAAAAGGAGATAAAAACTTGGCTGTATGATTCATTTAGAAGGATTGGATTTCAAGTGGAAATGACTTTGGGGCCATTGCCTTGAGAAGAGTTGCTATGAGACTGAAAGCCAGTGTTATCTTTCCTGAGAGTTTGAGGAAGAAATCCATGGAGCAATTGAGCAGCCTTTTAAAAAGGTAGAGTTCTCAGGAGGCATTTTCTAAGTCAAGCAGACCTTGCTGAAGAAGTTGGACAGTATAGTTATAGCAAAAAAAAAAAAAAAAAAAAAAAAGCTTTCAGGTTTCTGCTTTTCTTTTCTTAGCTGAAATTCATATGCAGCTTTGCTGTTGTCGAGGAGTGCTGGTGACGCAGTGATTAACCACTTGGTTGCTAACCAAAAGGACGGTGGTTTGAACCCACTAGTCACTCTGAGAGACAAAGATGTGTCCGATTCCTTTCAAAAAGACCCACAGTCTACTCTTTCCTATGGGGTCACTGTGAGTCACAATCAACTTTGGGGGCTATTGTCGGTTGGTTTAATTTTAATGTGACTCTATAAGAGAAGCCAGTCAATGTTGTTGTTGTTGCTATGTGCCGTGGAGTTGGTTCCGACTCATAGCGACCCTGTACAGGGTTTCTGAGGCTGTAAATCTTTATGGGGGCAGAAAGCCTCATTTTTCTCCCATGGAACTGCTGGTAGTTTCAAACTGCTGACCCTGAGGTTCGCAGCCCAATTCGTAACTACTACACGAATCAATCGACTCAACGGCACTTAACAACAACAACAAACACCAATCAATGTAGGTACCACTAAATGGGCTTCTAATTAATGTAAGTTTTTTTTTTTTTTTTTCTTTAAATCCAGAAAGGTACCTTTTGTATAAAGAAGTCCATGTTCATTGACTATAAAGCAAGAGTGGGTATTACTCTCCAGGTGAGGTGGAAGGCCTCACTGTTAAACCCCCAGGACTTAGCTCAGTGCTTGGAACATAGTAGATTCTGACTCCCTAAGCAGCTACTGAGTTAATAAAGAATGAATGAGTAAAACTGATCTTGGTGGTCCTAACACAGAGTCTGGCATATACAATGGACTAAAAAGTTGACAACTCATATTGAAGTGCCAGTTCTATTTTCTTTACAGGAAAACAAATGATTTATTAAAAGCAGATACCTAAAGAGTATCTGCAGACTGAGGGAAAGTCATTCTTCAGAAGTCTGTCCAACCCCTTCCAGAAAGAAGGCCCTTCAGTAAAGCCCCTGACACAGTATGTGCCACAGGAGACCCTCACTTCTTTTTCCTTCCCCTCTCTTTAGGAGTCCCTGGGGGAGATAGATGGCCAAGTGCTCAGTTAGTGCACAACCTTCTGAAAGGTTGCTTAAAATCCACCCAGAGGCACCTGGGAAGACAGACCTGGTCAATTGCTTCAGAAAAACCATCCACTGAAAAGCCAATGGAGCACAGTTCTACTCTGACACACACAAGGTCGACATGAGTTTGATTCAACAACAATCACTCTGTCTACTACAATATTCAAGGGTGAACCTCAGCCTTGCCAAAGGCATTATGAGCCTACCTTTAAACCCTGGTCACCGAGCACAGATAATTGATGCATCTGTTACTCACCCAAAGGGATTCAGACCCTCTTTGCTCATGGCTATTGTGAAAATGACACAGGTAATGTTAGATTGACCTAACTGATGGATGTGTCTGCAAATTAGCGTCAAACACTTAGTCATATAATGTTCAATGAACTTTATTAAGCGACCAGCCACATAGGAGTAAAACTCTAGAGAGTTCTTGGCTATTTGCTTTTCTCACATCTGAGGGCTGATAGTCAAAAGGGTTTTTAAGCCAAAGGTATTTTCCAAGAAGTAGAAGGAGCCTTAACATGTACTCCTTTCATATACTTTTGGTGTTAAAGTGGCAAGAAAGGATGTTAGAGTTGGTTGTTACCGATGCTTCTGTTAGGATGTGTAAAATGCACTTCTGAGTTTGAATGATTTACAAAAGATAGATGGAATCCTACACTTCTATAGAGAATGACCCACTTGAGGTGGCTTGTTCAGCTTATATCCTTTAAGAGCTAAAGTAAGTCCTTAGAGGAAACTTCTGTAATGGTTGTGCCTACTCAAATATCCAGCTGGAGAAAAATTCGATCAATCTTTCAAGATACCCATATCAAGTATGTAAACCATAAGGAAGAATGCCGCCTTCATGACTCACTTTTAAAGATCATGTAGACAAAGCAAGTAGGTAGACTTTGCTAACTGGAATAAAGGCATCAGGGAAGTTAGATAAATGAATAAAGTGAGGCTGACATGGGAGAGGCAGGTTTCTACTTTTGATAAATCAATTGCTTTGCAATAAAGAAAAGAAAATAGCACTTCAATTTTAGATGTCAGTTTTTTCAGTCCATTTAATCCAATGCCAGATTCTGTGAGGGTCACCAGGATCAGTTTTACTCATTCTTCTTTATTTACTCAGTAAATATTTGGTGTTTGTTATTGTTAAGTGCCATTGAGTTGGTCCTGACCAATAGCGACCCTATATAGGGTTTCCAAGAAGCGACAGGTGAACTCGAACCACTGACCTTGCGGTTCAAACCGACTTTGCAGTTCAGCTCATTAACACACAGCGCCACATCAGGACTCCCAGTAACTCTTTAGGGAGTCCGAATCTACTACATTTCAGGCACTGAGCTGAGTTTTGAGGGTCTAACAATGAGTCAAACAGGCAGTCTTCCTTCCTGCTATGTAGGGCTTAGTAAGGGGGCAGACTTTATAACATACACGTGCACACATGCATGCACACATTAAAGAACAAAAAAACCCTACAAACAATGACTAATTGTGATAAATGCCAAGAGGGAAAGTAGAGGCTATAGCATGGGGGACTCAACTAGGGAAGGGAGATGAAAGTGTCAGAGAAGGCCTCTATGAGGAAGTCATAATTCATCTGAAACCTAAAGAATTAGGAGCTATCCAGGAGAGGAGACAAATGTGAAGGGCCTGGGAGCAGCAAAAGGCTTAATGCATTTGAAAATCTGAAAGAAGTCAGCACCCTGGAACCAGGGGAATGGTGCTGATGAGACAGAAGAGTTGAGTTGAATAAGCAGGGTCCAGCGCATCAATGGATAGGGAGTGTGGTCTCAATCCTCAGCACAAAGAGAAACCACTGAAGTTTTCAGAGAAGAGGAACCAGGTGAGTTTTGTGTTCCTCAGAATTAGGCACTGCACCCCAGGAACTCACAGGAGGAATAGTTCCTCAACTTTCTGTTTGCTGTTGTTGTTGTTAAGTGCCGTTGAGTTGTATTCTGACTCACAGAGAAGACTCTGTATAGGGTTTCTGAGGCTGTAAATCTTGGCGGGAACAGAAAGCTTTATCTTCCTTCTGAGGAGCATCTGGTGGGCTCAATCCTCCTACCTTGTGGTTCATGATGTTGTTAGGTGCCATCGAGTCAGTACCAACTCATACTGACCTTATGCACAGCAGAATGAAACACTGCTCAATCTTGGGCCAATCTCACCATTGTTGCCATACTTGAGCCCAGTGATGCTGCCACTTTGCCAATCCATCTCACTAGTGGTCTTCCTCTTTTTCTCTGGCCCTCCACCTAATCAAACATGATATCCTTCTCCAGTGATTAATCCCTCCTGACAATATGTCCAAAGTATGAGAGACGAAGTTTGGTCAAGCTGTCCTCCAAGGAGCGCTCTGGCTGCACTTCTTCCAACACAGATCAGTTTGTTCTTTTGTCAGCCCTCAGCATTTTCAATATTCTCCTCCAACACCATAATTCAAAAGCATCAATTCTTCTCCAGTCTTCGTTATTCACTGTCCAGCTTTTGCATGTATATGAGGTTATTGAAAGTACCATGGCTAGGGGCAGGTGCACCTTACTCTTCAAGCTGACATCTTTGCTCTTCAACACTTTAAAAAGGTCTTGTGCAGCAGATTTGCCTAATGCAATATGCCGTTTGATTTCTTGACTGCTGCTTCCATGAGTGTTGATAGTTGAGCCAAGAAGCATGAAGTCTTGGATAACTTCAATCTTTTCTCCATTGAAAAGAAGGTTGTTTACTGGTACAGCGGTGAGGATTTTTGTCTTCTTTACATTGCGATGTAATCCATACCGAAGGCTGTGCGCTTTGATCTTCATCAGTAAATATTTTTGGTCGTCTTCACTTCAGCAATCAAGGTTGTATCATCTCCATATCACAGGTTATTAATGAGTCTTCCTTCAATCCTGATGCCACATTTTTCTTCATATAACCCAGCTTCTCAGATTATTTGCTCGGCATACAGGTTGAATAAATACAGTGAAAGAATACAACGCAGTTGCACACCTTTCTTAATTTTAAACCATTCAGTGTTTCCATGTTCTATTCGAACAACTGCCATGTACAGATTCCTCATGAGCACAATTAAGTGTTCTGGAATACTCATACTTTGCAATGTTGTCCATATCTTGTCATGATCCACAAAATCAAAAGCCATTTCATAGTCAATAAATCACAGGTAAACTTCTCTCTGGTATTCTCTGCTTTCAGCCAAGATCCATTGGACATCAGCAAAGATATCCCTCGTTCCATGGCCTCTTCTGAATCTGGCTTCAACCTCTAGAATTTCTCTGCCAATGTATGCTTATAGCCATTTTTGTGTTACCTTTAGTAAAACTTTACTCACATGGGATATCAAAGAGATTGTCCTATGATTTCTGCATTCCATTGGGTCACCTGTCTTTGGAATGGACACAAATATGGATCTCTTCCAATCAGTTGGCCAGGTAGTTGTCTTCCAAATTTCTTGGCAGAGACTTTCTTGAAAGATTTCAATTTTTATTCCATCAATTGCTGGAGACTTGTTCTTTGACAATTCCTTCAACGCACCTTGGACTTCCTCCTTCAGTATCATTGGCTCTTGATCATATGCTACCTCTTGAAATGGTTGAACATCAAACATTTCCTTTTGGTACAGTGACTCTGTGTATTCCATTTTCTTTCTTTTTTTAAATGTTTTATTGTGAATTATATGATAGTTTCCATGGGAGAACATTAGTTTTACATTCATTCTATCGTATATTGTTTTATTGCCATGGTTCCAATCCGCTCCATGCATCATCAACCAACCAAAGGGTATACACTGCAAACCTGACCCTTGCACTATCCGCCCCCCTCCCCCCCACCCCAGTCTTCAGAACACAGTTGCTCTCCCTCTCTTGATCTAAAGTCCCCAGCTGCTCCATCGCTCTACGTCATCGTCTCTGCCTCCATCTCAGGCATTGCTGCTTCTCTGGGTAGGGTCCCGCTCTCGGCTCTTCTCCATTGATGGTCCTAGGGACCTCTGCTCCTAGATTGGAAAGTTAATCACTCCCTTCCTTGCTATAAAACGTCTACCTTTACATTTCCAACCCTCACAATCAGTCCTGATAACAATTATTCACTATTGTATCACAAGTGACCCATCTGCGTTTCA
>NW_006408789.1:2208166-2218462 GCF_000296735.1 Chrysochloris asiatica | reverse complement strand
GCCTTCCAACCTGAGGGGCTCATTTTCCGGCACTATATCTGACAGTGTTTCTCTGCTATTCATAAGGTTTTCAGTGACTAAATATTCAGAAGTAGTTCATCACTCTTTCTTCCTAGTCTGTCTTTGTCTGGAAGCTCATCTGAAACCTGTCCACCATGGCTGACCCTGCTGGTATTTAAAATATCGGTGGCATAGCTTTCAGAATCACAGCAACTTACAAGCCACCATAGTACGACAAACTGACAGATGAGTGGTGGACATCGTTCTTACTACATGCTAATTAGTAAGGAATCTAAGCACTTGACTGCTGCAAACTAAGTCTACAAAATTCTACAAGAAAGGTGCTGTTATGAAGGAAAAAGCAACTGAGGCAGAGAGGTTAGGTGACTGTCCATGTTTACTTGGTGATTCCAGATCCTGGCCTGTCAGGCAGCACAATGGCCCACCCCTCCCTTGTCAGGTAGGCCCCCCTGCAGCATGCTTCCGGTCTCAGCTGTGCCCAATCTCACACTTCATCCTCCAAATCCTCTCTGGGTCTCACCTCACACCTGGCAGGGATACACCAGTGTGCATTAGCCCCAATTCGTGGTAACCCCATCCACAATGGATCTTTGTGCTCCTTAGGTTTCCATTGGCTGACATTTTGGAAGTAGACCATCAGAGCATTTAACATCACAGCATACGTATGAGTCCATTGACAAATGGGTGCTGCTGCATCTGAGGTAGATTGCCCAGGAATTGAACCTTTATCTGCCACATGGAAGGCGAGAGAATTCTACCAACAAACCACAAATATCCCTGTAGTTGCCATTATTAGTCAATATAAATTATCATTGGCAGATTGAAAAAACATTACAGTTGGAGTGAAGAGTCTGGTTCTGATCACTATCTAGCCTTGGGGTTGTAAGTAGTTATCCCAGCCATTATAAACCGCATTTTCCTGGCTGCAAGATGGGCATTGTAATAAAGTCTGTCTTAATACGCTCCAAGGGAGGCTCTAAGAACCATTGAAGGGTTATATCAAGAAGCACATTATAAACCACAATGATGACACCTGTTATGAATTATTGTTGTCACTTAAAACATACTCCTATTTTCTAGAAGACGTTCTAAAGCAATGCATTCTAGGACAGGGAAGAATAATAATAGATCCTGAATACATATTAAAACAGAAATAAAAACTAAGAAAAATGCACTGATGTTCATTAACAGAAAAGCTCTGCATCACCCATGTGACCTCAAAGGCCAGATGATCCCATTCTGCTTGAACTAGAGACTATTTATCTTTGCGGTCCAGGGCATTGGCATTTTCAGAAAAGAAATGAAGGACTACCCAGATACACTGTATGGATAATGAGTCTTTCTCGCCCTCCTTTCTTTAAAGAACATTTTGCTGTTTGTTTCTCTCTCTGTTTCTTTCCTCATATTCCCAAGGCTTCAGGCTGTGGTCTATGTACACATTCTATCTTGAGCTTAACAAGACAAGCAGAAGACTGTGATACTAAGTTAGGTCAATGACAGTAGGCAAGTTTACCAGTATTTTCTTTAAGAGAAAGCTATGTTGTTGTTAAGTGCCATCGAGTCGGTTCCGATCCATAGTGACCCTGTATAGGGTTTCCAAGGAGCAACTGGTGAACTTGAACCACCCACCTTGCAGTTCAAATGGATTTCCGTCTGGCGCATTAACCCACAGCGCCATACCAGGACTAGGTGCCAAAGTGTAATCCTTCCCCTTCATTAGCGATTGGCACTTACACCATATTGTCCTGAAAATGACTGATAAACAAAACTTGAGTCCTATCTGCGCTTCTAGGAAAACATTTTTATTTTTTCCTGCTCCTGCCGGGTCTCTTCCCAAGAATTCCCTGCTCCATTCTGAAGTGCCATCTTTTCAGTGGTTGAAAGTGATTCTGAACCAAGGTAAATAGGGTTCCTCCTCAAAAGCTCTGGCGGGCTTCTCTCTTGCAGACAACTGATGAAACCCTTGAAGCAGCGTGCTTCTCTTCCATCCACACTTATTGAAATGCTTTTGACTTACAATTACATGTTATAGAAAACTCAACGGACATCTATTTCAAGGATTGGGCCCTGGACTCTCACTAAAACATTTCAAATCCATTTTTTGTGAACATAGAATCTCTAAATGCATCGGTGAGGGCTCTCCATGAGCATTTCCATTTCACAATTTAGAAACCTTGGAGATGCAGGTTCCCGACTTAGTTCATGATGGATGGAAAGGGAAAGCCATTATGCGCTCTTCAGGTTGTTTTCTCCTTCCTAACCATATGTTTAGTGCAATGGTGGGCTCTGACAAAGGAATAGTCCGAATATGAATGTATTTTATGTAGCACGAGAAACAGCACTCATTACTTAAGCAACTTACTTAAGGCTTAGAACCTTTTCAATACTATTAGAGCTATTATGAATGTGCCAGACCTGACCTTTCACCTTCTCTCACATCAGAGCTAACTTCTATTCTATATTATATGTATTTTGACTTTTCAAAAGTGTTATCACCTTTGTACATGCATCCCAGAATAATAGAGAGCTTTGGTTTGTTTACATTTGAGTATATGATCTCAATGATAATCTGAGACTTGTTTGAATCTTTCAATTTTCAGTTTTATGGTCCATGCATGTTGCTTGCAAAACCCATTTGGGGACCATGTCTGACTTCCTCTGACTCCACAAGGGGGAAAGAGAACCAAACTCAAAATCAGCCCAAGGCCGATTCCTATGAAGTGGAGGTCAGACATGCTTCTGTCCTCCTTTACCCTATTCTGACCCCAACCATCCCTCCCACAGCGCTCTCTGCTTCACATCTGGGGTTGACAATCCACTGCATTGGGCACACAGAACTCATAACAATACTCACGATTACAGGGTTTATTAGGGAGAGAACAGGGTACAATTCGGGATCAGAAAATCTCAGGACTCAGCTCTTCTCCAGTCAGAAACACCTCTTGTCTGCCAACTGCAGGCACGCTGCACTCTTGTTTTTGGTCTCTCAGCCTTGTGACCCCTAGGCTTCTGCCCTGCTCCGAAAAGTGTTACAAACTCTTTTAGCCAGTCTGTGAATGCCCAAAGGGCACATTCTTCAAGTCAGTCTCACCCTGTGGGCCTAGAGCCTGAAGCTGCTCTGTCTCTCCATGCCACCGTCTCTGCCATCACCTCAGCTGTAGATAGATGCTTTTCTATGTAGTGATCTCACATTCCACTCATGCGTTTCCTTCTTGATGGTTCTTAGGTCCTCTGTTCCTACTTCTGAGATGGCTCCTTTTAAATCTAGCTGGATGGCTAAGCAAACCAGTACTCAGCCTGCGAGTCCTGTACACCTTGTTTGCATGGTCCCACCTGATTACTTGGTGGGAATTAAGAAGACTTTGGATAGAAAAAACTATATTAAGTCAATTCAAGGTACCACATACTGCATGTCATCTTCATTGCTGTTTAATGTTAAAATATGTAACAAGACCACATTTCATTTGTCAGTCTCCTAGAGATAGATATTTAGATTGCTTACAGGCTTTAGTATCACGAATGGCACTGCTATGGTGTTTCCTAGTGGATCTATTTCAGAGCGTTCTCCCATGTAGCCACTGGGAGATTTGAACTGCTGATATTGTGGTTAGTAGCCCACTATGCTACCAGGCTCCTATCATTCAGGTAAATCTTTTTCTATGTTTTCTCATAAAATGTCAGTATTATCTCTCAATTAAATGCTTCATCTGAAATTAATTTTTTCATGTGGAGTGAAACACGATTGCATTTCGTGTATTTTTCTATGTAGATAAGCAATTGTATCGGGGTCATTAATGTAAGAATTCCTCAGCTCCAAATAATCCTAATGCTCCCTCTGGGTCAGATCGAGTTTCCATAAATGTAGAGTTCATTGCTGAACTCCTTTTTCTGTTTCATTTGTCAATGTGTTTATTTCTATGCTGATACTATGTTGTCTGAGTTACTATAGCTTATAAGTTCATAACTTAATTACTATAACCTTTTAACTTGTTTCTCCACCTTCATTTTAGTCTTCGGGAGCATTTTGCCTATACTTGGTCCTTGGCCTCTCCCATTTTTAAATGAATTTGGAATTTTTATTGGAAGTACACGGATTTAAAAATCAATTTATAGGGAATTGATCTTTGTTCACATTGAGTTCTTCCTAGCCACAGATACAATACAAATGTCTCTTAAAGAAGAAAGTCTTTTCTATGTGCGTATTATTTTGAATGTTGTTGTTGTTGCTGTGGTTCGTGGTCCAGTGATTACCCCACAGCACCACACTAAGACTCCTTACAATGCCTTGTGGTTGTTAAGTTCTGTTGAGTCAGTTCCAACTCATAGCAACCCTGGATAAAGTTTCCAAGGAGAAGCTGGTGAGTTTGAACTGCTGAACTTGCAGTTAGAAATCTAGTGCTTATCCTGCCGTGCCACACCAGGACTCTTGTAATTGTCTGCACAGAGCTCCTGCAGTTTCTTTATTAAATCTATCCCAAAATATATCATAGCGTTGGCTGCTACTGCAAATAAAAAATATACACATACGTACTATTTTCTTTGGTTAGGTTTTATATTTGTTGCTGTATTAACAAAATGTATTAAAGAAATAATTCATTTTAGTTTTGAATATTGGTTAACCAGATGTTCTTGTAAACAATCTGATGGAGCATGTGCTCAGGAAGTTAAATAAAGGAGTTCCTATCTAAAAAAGTTGTAATCAGGATAGATCAGGTCTGTCAAAGTCCCTTACTATAAAAACACGAGACAAAATATATGAAAGGGATGTTCTATTTTATAAGATGGGATGCAGCTGGTGGAGTATGGAAGATCATAGGTTCTCTGTCTGTGCAACTAACAAAATATAAAAATTGAGAAACATCAAACCCAAATGACTTTTTCTCTGTAAACTTATTCCACACACATAGTTGTTGTTATTGTTGTTAAGTGCCACCGAGTCTGTTCTGACTCATAACAACCCTGTATAAGGTTTCTGAATAGTAGCTTAGGGGTTTGAACAGCCGACCTTGTGGTCAGCAATCCAGTGCTTATCCTACAGCACCACACCAGGACTCCACACAAATAGCTGTTGTTGTTGATGTTACGATGGTGACTGTATTCTGGCTCATAGTGATCCTGTATAGGGTTTCTGAGGAGCAGCTAGTGAATCTGAACTGTCAACCTAGAGGTTCAAGTGTATGCTATGGTCAAGTGTACAACAGAACAGAACACTGCAGCCATGTTAAACTGCAAAATCAAACCATATTCGCAGTGAAACAAAGGGATCTTCTGGAAGTTCCATCTGGTAGTCCATAGTCTCTCTGATGATGGTAGATGCTGTGTTTGCTTGTGCCCATTTGCAGCTTCTATCCCGGGTCAATAACTAGTAAAAACTCAGTGTGGGTGAGATCTCTGCTTCACGTGGATCACGTGACAATTCAGCTCTTAGTGGGACTGCAATTCACAGGGTAGCTGAAAGATGTAGTCTAATATTTGGGAATGGCCTAAGAGTCCTTAGGAAAATGTTCAAAGCTTTGAAAGAGTTGCACAATTTGGAAATCGAAAAATTCAGAAATGGTGTGATTAGAAAACAGGAAAAGAGAAGCAAGAATTGATACTGAGAAATGAATGAGAAAAGAAAGGAAATACATTCAGAAACATAAAATGAATTAGAAACACAGATTATAGGACAAGCTCTGGACTGAGCTTGTCCTATAATCTGTTCAAACACACCAGCTACTCCTCAGAAATCCTATAAAGGATGGCTGGGAATTGGAACCGCTCGACTCCACTTAACAACAGCAGCAATAGCAAACAGGCTCTGTGGGCAGCATGAGGAGGGGAATACAGATGGAGAGACTTTTTTTTAAAAAGAGGAAGTCATAAATATAGAAGACGGGCAAAAGATACCCAAAACATACATATAAATAGGCACCCTGAAGAAGAAAACCAAAGCAATGTAGCAAGACTTATCATTTAGAACTATAAATCAAGAAAGTAAAAAAAGTAGAATAGTTCAGTCTACATATTCAAACGTAACAGCATGTACAGGATAGGGGGTGGGGGAAATGACCTAGAATAATCCCAGAGATATTCTAAATGAAACTATTGAAATTCATGTCTGTGAAAAAAACCTTCGGGCATTCAGATGAAAAGTTCAAATAACTAAAAGTAAGAAAATTAGATAGTCCTTTGATTTCTTGATAGCAATATTTTATATTGAAAACCAATGGAGTAACCATTTAAAAATGTTTACAGAAGAATCTAGCCAAAACTTATATATATTACCAAACTCTTCAGGCACATACACACACAAAAGGCCATAAAAAATAATTTACAACATTTTAAAACTTTAAAAATTATGTGTTCCTATGACTCTCCCTCCACCAAAATTTACAAGATAAGAAACTTCAGACAACCAAAACAAACAAACAAACACATTAAATAATTATCAACTTATAGCCTGAAGATAAACATTAAATATATTTAATTACATAGTGGACATAATAAATTGGGCATCGGAGTGATTGAAAAAGAGCATGTAAGGATTATATGCTCTAACTACGTACATTTTAAACAGCAGTAAAAATAGATGGAAAGGGAAGAGCACATGGAAATTATTATTATCTTACAAACAACTCTTGAATGAGAGAATAAAACTCATATTATTGAAGTTTTTCAAAATAATGGTAATGGAAACAAGATACATCAGAATCTATGAGATACAGTTAAAGTGATGCTCTAAGAAAATTCTGAATACAAATTACCTATATTACAAAGTGGACCAAATAAATGAGAATAAATAAGTCAGAAAGCTAGCAAAAAAGGGAAGTGAAGTGACAGAAAGCAGAAGGAAAGAGTTAGTGCACAGAAAACCAGTAGAAATTATTTTTGTAAAAAATTAAGCTAGTTCTTTGAGGAGAAAAAAATCAACATAATAGAGAAACCACTAGCTGACCTAAGTTTTCTAAAAGAAGGATAAATACACAGAATAAATTATACAGTGGAAGCAATTATAAAACCAGAGGAAATTTTTAAAAAGTCATCAGAAACTACTAGCCCAACTCAATGGAATAAATTTGAAAATCCAAATGAGGTGAAAATTTAGACTCTGAGAAGAAGAATGCAACATATCAGGATTGGAGGAAGGCTTATTAACAACCTGTGATATGCAGTTGACATAACTTTGTGAAAAGTGAAGAGGACTTGAAACACTTGCTGATGAAGATTAAGAAAATGCGGCCTTCAGTGTGTTTTACAACTCAGTATAAACAAAACAAAAATCCTCACAACTGGACCAATAAATAACATCATGATAAACTACTAAAAGATTGAAATTGTCAAGGATTTCCGTTTACTTGGATCTACAACCAATGAATATGGAAACAGCAGTCAAGAAATCAAGAGTCAGAACTTTTGGCAAGATGGCAGACTGGGCAGATGCACTACATGGACCCTCTACAACAAAGATATGAGAGACCAAAATAAACACACAGATGAAAATTCTGGAAGGTTAGAGAAGTGGACTGAATGCTTGGTGGGAAGAGAGGCTGAGCAGAGATGGCAAGAGAGCGACTGACTGGGGAACAGCCTGCTAAATGCCATGTGACCACCTTGTGAGCCACTCTGGCAAAAGCAAGTGGCCTGGTAGAGCAGATTCACACAGGCATGATTCCTTCTATTTTGCCCACACTACCTAGGTGTAGCTGGACAGTGAATAAGGAAGACCATAGAAGAATTGATGCTTTTGAGTTATGGTGTTGGAGGAGAATACTGAAAGTGCCACGGTCTGACAAAAGAACCAATAGATCCATTTTGGAAGAAGTGCAGCCAGAGTGCTCCTTGGAGGCCAAGATGGCCAAACTTCGCCTCTCATACTTCAGACATATTGTCAGGAGAGGCCAGTCATAGGAGAAGGATATCATGTTTGGTAAGGTGGAGGGTCGGAGAAAAAGAGGAAGACCCACAATGAGATGCACTGTCCAAGTGGCAGCATCAATGGACTCAAGTGTGGCAACAGTAGTGAGGTTGGCCCAGGATTGGGCAGTGTTTTGTTCTGCCATGCATAGGGTTGCTAAGTTGGTACCAACTCGATGGCACCTAACAACAACAACAACTCTTCCTAGTACCTTCCATATCTCTATCAATAACATTGTCATCCTTTCCATTGTAAAGGCTATACATCTTAGGATCTTTTTCCAGCACTCCATACCCACATTAAACTAAAAACTCACTCAGGTACTGTTCTCTTCAGAAGTTAAGGCAGATCTGTCTGTAGGTTTAGCTGCAAAGCATAGTTAAATTTGTGCTGACCCTATTCAGAGATACATTAGAAGACTTTTCTTTACCACAGAGCCCAATCTAACAAGGTAACCTCCAGAGTAACTGGGTACACAGGATGGATAGATAGTAACCTTCCCTTACAATGTTAACATGTCTGCAAAGCGTCCTCTTTCCAATGACAAAGCCATGATGGATCTTGAAACCTGTACCAATGGAGAATGGTAATAGATGTAAGCACGTTAAGAAATTGCTTCTCTGCAGTGGTATAAAACAAAATACCAACAGTGTGCTTTTTGCATCTCCTTTCTATTTGATAAAACAGGGCAAACAATAAAAAAGAATATTTGTTGACTTAATGAATGTCTCAAGAAGCGTCAGAAAAGAGATTTCATCCTTATTCTTTGTCATTAGTTTCCCACCAGGAGAAGTCAGTAGTACTAGGATAGAAATTAGAACTTCATTAAAGATCACAAGAATATGGAGCCATAACACTAATACTAAAGACAATTTTAATTTTTAATAAGGAATCAAAATAGATATACTAACTTAATTTAGTATTAAGGCAAACTTCTATCCAGTCGTTAAATTAAGAGCTCTCATCCTGTAACAATAATCAGGCAGTATTAAGAAAGTAAGTAAGCAATAGTGGTTGGGTTCCATCAAGCCAGTTCCAATTCATAGGGATCCTTTGTGGGGTTTCCAAGGCTGTAAACACAAAGCCTTATCTTTCTTCTGAAGAACAACTGGTAAACTTGAACTACTGACTGTGGTTAGCAGCCCAGCTCATAATCCACTATGCTACCGGTGTTCCTTAAGTAAATTATTGTTGTTAAGTGCTGTTGAGTGGGTTCCAACTCATAGTGACCCTATATAGAGTTTCCTCTGAAGTTCAGGCTTCCAGAATTTTCATCTGTGTGTGTTTATTTTGGTCTCTCATATCTTTGTTGTAGAGGGTCCATGTAGTGCATCTGCCCAGTCTGCCATCTTGCCAAAAGTTCTGACTCTTGATTTCTTGACTGCTGTTTCCATATTCATTGGTTGTAGATCCAAGTAAACGGAAATCCTTGACAACTTCAATCTTTTAGTAGTTTATCATGATGTTATTTATTGGTCCAGTTGTGAGGATTTTTGTTTTATTTACATTGAGTTGTAAAACACACTGAGTTTGAACTGCTGACCTTGAGATTCAAACCTACCTTAAGGTCAAGTGCTTATCCTACAGAGCCGACCCAAAGACCTGTAAACAGTGCTCATTTACCCTGATAAACCTCTGCGGACACCTCCTGCTGCCCTCCTCTCAGACCTAACAAATGGTCAGATCTCACACTTTCACAGCCTGATATATGCATGATATTTGATAAAATGCTTTTCGGCAGCATAAACATACAATGAGAATATTGTTGGGTATGCCTTTGGGTCAGTTCCAACTCATATAAACCCTACACAACAGAGTAGCACTTAGAAGCCCCCATAGGGCTTCTCAGACTGTTACCTTTAGGAAAGAGACTGTCACCTCTTTATCCCATGAAGTGGGCTGCTGGCTTCAAACCTCTGACCTTTTAGTTAGCAGTCAAGTGTATAACTACCACACGACCATGGCTCCTTATCATGAGTATGTTGTTGTTGTTAGGTACTGTTGACTCATAACAACCATACGCACAACAGAATGAAACACTTCTCCATCCTGCACCACCCTCCGAACTTCGGTTAAGCTTGGGCCCATTGCTGCTGCCACTCTATCTGATTGGAGGTTTTCCTTCTTCAGGGACTGGTCCCTGCCGATAATATGTCCAAAGTATGAGAGACAAAGACTGGTCAGCCTGGCTTCCAAGGAGCATTCTGGCTGTACTTCCAACACAAATTTGTTTGTTCTTCTGGCAGTCCATGGTACTTTTAATATTCTTCTGCAACACCATATCTCAAGTGCATCAATTCTTCTACAGTTTTCCTTATTCATTGCCCAACTTTTGCATGCATGTGAGGCTATCAGAAATACCATGGCTTGGATCAGGC
>NW_006408789.1:2180330-2207018 GCF_000296735.1 Chrysochloris asiatica | reverse complement strand
GTAACCACTACACTACCAGAGCCCCTTATAGTCAAATGTAGTTGTGCTAAATATTCTACATGCAAAGGTCACAAATACATTGGCCTATAAATGCAAGTGTAAACCAGGAATTGGTTTTCACTTAGAATTCTACATCATCAGAAAGTAGTGAGGAAGGTAAAGTAGCCTTGAACAATGTGAGGTGTGGCTGGGGTGTGGTTGATAAAGCTTTATTTTGATTATGTTCATTTACATACTAACGTTACTCCACCAATTCACATAAATTCTCTGCAACGTACACAACTTTCCTTATATCCTCCAGTTGCTGAATAAATACTATTGAGTTGAATTAGACTGAATCCTAACTGTTGTAGTTTGTTGTTAAGTGCCGTCGAGTCAGTTCCGACCCATAGCGACCCTGTACAGGGTTTCCGAGGGTGTAAATCTTTACAGGAGTAGAAAGCCTGATCTTTCTCCCACGGAGCAGCTGGTAGTTTTGAACCGCTGACCTTAAGGTTCGCAGCCCGATTCGTAACCACTATGCTACCAGAGCTCCCTTACTAGCACAGACTTAAGTTGGTCACATGCGTTTATTGCTGGACATTTATCCCTTTAAGGATATTCTTCTTATTATTATTCTTTTTTAAAAAGATCTTTCTAATGTCAACTGTGGGTTGAGACTTGGTGGTGGTGGTAGCTGTGTGCTGACAAGTTGGTTTTGACTCACAGCGAGCCTGTATAGGGTGCGGAGGCTATAAACTATTAAGGGCGCAGAAAGCCTCATCTTTCTCTGGCAGAGCAGCTGGTAGATTCAAATTGATGAAACCTTTTGGTTAGCAGCCCAACTCATAATAAACTACTCTACCACAGGTTCTTTATGGAGAGAGAGGTAGCTGTAATGAAAGCAGAGAATTACTGATTATCCCTGTATATTATGTGTAACGTAAACAATGCTGAAAGGTGCCATGGAGTCGGGTCCCATCATTACAACTGTAGGTACAATAAAACAGATGCCTCTCTGGTCCTGCACCGTCCTCACCACCGTTCCTATGTTTGAGTCCATTGCAGCAACCACTCTGTCTATCCATCTCATTGGAGGGTTTCTGTATTTGCTGATATCCTACTGCAGTATGATGTCCTTTACCAGGGACTGGTCCCTCCTGATAACACAGGCTGAAGTGAATGAGACAAAGTCTCACCATCCTCACTGCTAAGCAGCATTCTGGCTGTACTTCTTCCAGGACAGATCTGTTTGTTCTTCCGCTAGTCCATGGTATTTTCAATATTCTTCACCAACATAATTTAAATGCATCAGTTCGTCTCTGGTCTTCCTTATTCATTGTCCAGCTTTCACATACAAAGGCAGTGAAGGAAAATACCATGGCTTGGGTCCGGTGCACCTTAGTCCTCAAGTAAATAATATTCAAATACCTTAAAAGGAAACTTTGTCAACAATATGATTTCAATTATTTGCTAATTCAATTTAGCTGTTAATAATAAATGGCCAATGCAAAAATAAATAAATAAATAATGTAGTAGTAAAGGATGTAAGAAAAGTCAAATTAACCTACACAGACAGGATTAGTTCTTGGTTGGAATTATACCTTTGCCTCTGTAGCAATTTCACATTGAGTGGATCCTGACTGTTTACAGGCATAATTCTCTTGAGGATTTAAAGACTTGTGATTTAGCAAGCTTTGTAATTAAGAGCTGCTGAATCGCTTTTGTTTTTAAGAAGAAAACTTGGCTTGGATTTTTTTTTTTAACCTTTTCCATCTAAACCCTTAGAAGCACTTCCATTGTTAACAGCCTTGTACATCAAGCTGACTTTTCCTGAGATTTCCAATAGATAGTTGGTGTACTTGTGTATGTACGCATGCATTTTTCATTCATGTGTGTGTTTTATATCTTTATTAAAGTTCAATCCACACACCATGCAATCTGTCTACTTAAAGTATACAATTCAATACAATTTCATTCTCCTTCAATCAGAAGTGGCAAGATTAACAGTCAGGCTTATTTCTCCCTTCTTTTGGCCTCAGTTTTTTTCTCTGTTAGAGTTTATAGTCTCATAATCTTAGGATTTATCAGGGCACTAAATCAAATACTTTTAAGAACCAATCAATTGGTACATACTGATGAGTCATTAAGGACTCAGAACTGGAAAGAACCAACTGGAAAGAGGCCAACTATAAACTAGCAACTCCCCTGTTAGCTGTAAGCTCACATATTGAGCAAAATATAGTGTAGAAGACAATCCAACAGTGCTGTACACATGCAAGCAGTTGAATAAAGGTTGTCTTCTTCCCTTAGCCCCCTCAATTCCATAAGACATAGGGAACAATGATGATGAACAAGGTTCTGAGGTAGGAATGGGAGAAATGAACATGTAAACCCAAGAAAACTGAGATGAAACACTTGTGGAAGGTTTCAGGGGGAATCGGACAAAGTTACTGGCGAAACTCCAGTTTCTCCCCACTCAGCACTCATTTTTCAGATGGGTGAATCACCTGCCCCCCATCTCTTCTTTCCCAGGTACGGTACTGTTGCTCTTTGAGGTAGCCTGTATTTTTCACAGGGTAGACTTCTAATGAAGAAAGTCAAGGGAGGGCCCTCTCTTCCTGCCCAAGAAACACATTGGCATGCATTGCCTTCTCAATTCATAAACTGATTTCAGAACTTTGTTTTTGATTCTTCCAAGTCACACATTAAAAAAAAAAAAAAGTCTAAAAGAATGTTGCCAAAAGCATTTATTATTTGCATGTTTTTCCCCCTGAAATATTTATGATGAATAACCTAAAGTGAGAAAAACCCTGCTTCTGGAAAATCACTTTCCCTGCTCCCCCCAATGTAAAATGAGCGTGTTATCTGAAAACAGTCTGCTATTTACTAGAGGTGGCAAAATGTTTTCTATGACGCAGCAACCTGTTTTTCTGTCAAGGAGGAGAACTTATTCTTATTCCCTGCCTACGAGTGAAAGGATTTTGTTGTCCAATCCTATTTCCTGCAATCAGAGGCTCCTGAAGCAAGGGCAATGGAAAGATCTACATCAACAACCCTCTGGCCAGAGGCTTGGTGGAGGGAATATTCAGCCCGTCCAATCAGTCCCTCCTTTACAGATGCATGAATAGTTTTTTTCTCTGAGAGTGAACAGGAGTCAAAAGAAAGTGCTTTGGCTCCTGAGAGAAATCCACAAATATTTCTCAGAATTTGGTAGCATCGATGGCGCCAGCAGAACAGGATTAGACAGCCAGTCTGTTGGAAACGATATCATCTCCTAAACAGGCAATTGATTTTGTTTCTTCTTAAATCACATCTGCCTCGCAGCTATAGTAAATTTGACTCCCTCCTACAAAAGCAAAGTGACCCCACAAGGGTGGATGAATGTTAAACTCTTTGGTTTTTGTTTTCTGTCCAGGTTTTTTCAGCACACTCACTCAGGCAGGTCCAGTGGTGAAGGCGCATTCCCAGCCAACCAAAAGAGCATATTTCTTGAGCCAAAAACACACCAAAGGATTAGGTGCTAAAATGGAAAAGACGTTTTCTCCATTTCCTGATTACTTTCACAGGCATTGAACTTGAACTTTCCTCTTATACAACACACACATACACACATCCCAAGAGAAATGACTGGGTTCCTATTTCTTTCTTATAACAACCTTTATTTCTTGGTTTTTCACAAAGAAGAAGACTGCCTTAAGTGCTTGGAGTTCACAACTGCAGGGTGCAGGGATGAAATGGAAACTGGCCAAGCACGGCATGCTTAAAATTAGCCGACAAGCACATGACTACCAGAAACGCTATAAACTATCAGAATCAAGAGATCATGAGCTGTCATCAGGGAGTAAATCAGACAATAACTCTTTCTAAATGGACACAAGATAGAAACACGTCCTCTGCTCACAGATGTGGGATGGAAAGCCAGCAGGTTTCATATTTCTATAATCACTAAGCCCTGTTTGCCAGTACTGACATCTGAGTAATTACAGGAAAAGTCCAGGGTAAATTTTAGCTTTCTGATGGCCTTCTAAGGCACAAATACCTAGCTCTACAATGGAGGCTGCAGTGACCAGGATATGACAGCACTCAATTTCAGATAAAACCCTGTCTTTAGGTATCAACTTGGTAATCCTTGTGTTACAAAAGCACCATGTCCGCAGGCTTCCTGTTTTCCCTATTTCAATGTAAAAGACCACCACCCATCTGTCAGTTAATTGTACAGTACCAGCTGGCCTATTCCTATGATGATGAAAACTATGTCCTTGGTATTGTGACTACCAGTAGAATCTCCCATGGTGGAGAGGTTTCAGTGGAGCTTTTAGACTAAGGAAGAAAGACCTATCCATCTACTTATCAAAATGAGCCAATGACAAAAAACCAACTGAGAAGGAAGGAGTCTGCACATCAAGTATCAGTGCTATCTCCTCTGTATTCAGGGTAGCTAGGGACTGGCAACTTAGACACTGGCTACCTAAAATGAGGGGGCGATAAAGGCATGAAGTGACTGGCTTACAATGTTCCAAGAGGGAGTTTAGTTTAAGAGTATACGGGGGAAGGTAGAGGTCCCACTGAATAGTTTTCAATTTGTCTAGATGGGTCTGGTGAAAAGAGATGGGGAGAAGATTCTTAGGATTCAATAGTTGAGTCATTGTTATCATGACTAATTGCGACTGTCACAACTGCAAAGGTGGAAGTTTTTTAATGAAAATGGGGGAGTAGTTAATCTTACATTCCAGAAACTGAGGACCCTAGGACTATCAAGGGAGAAGAGCACAAGCAGAATGCAGGACCCTATTCAGAGAAACAGCAACATCAGAGATGGAGGCAGAGATGGGGACATGGAGAGAGGGAGCAACTGAGGACTCTGGGCTCATGGAAAGAGAGGGACTGAATATTGGCAATTAGGAGGCAGGTTTGCAGAATATGTCCTTTGGTTGTTTAAATTATTATATATTCCTGAGTATTTTTGTGTACATTCCACCCTGAAAAAACAAACAACAACAAAACCCAGATGGAATGGAAGCAAATACTGTTGAATGGTGATGCACAGAGATTGTAATCATTGCAATGAAATGATGGTGTAAAGCTGATGCTCTTCCATGTAAATTATCACTCAGTTCACGCACACAAAATTTTTTTCTTAAAGTCAATGAAAACCAAATAGTTAACAAGACTTTGAGTCCCTTACTTCGGACACATCATTAAGAGGGAGATGAAACACTTGAGAAGAAAAGTATCTTTGGTAAAGTGCAGGGCTAACAAAGGCAAGGCCAGCCCTCAATGATGCGGATTCGACACAATGGCCAAAAAAATGAACTCAAAGGGAACAATGAGAGTAGCAATTGTGAGTTAAGATTTTTGTGTCAACTTGGCTGGGCCTGGATTCTCAGTGGATTGGCAGTTAAGAATTAGTCACCCCCCATGACATGAGCTCATATGATGCAAACACACACATACACACACACCCCGTGATGGGATCTGATGGAATCAGCCGTGATCTAATGTAAGTATCCTTTGTGTTGTAAATCCTCACTTCTGTAGTATTGCAGAGTCCTGGTGTGTGTGGTGCTGCAGAAAGATATACTAGCTGCTCCTTGGAAACCCTGTAAGGGGTTTCATATGAGTCAGAACTGACTCTAGCATTAACAACAACAACAATGATGTTAATGGAGAACACGGTGGTTCTGTAGGAAAAGCACTGAACTGCAAATCACAGGGTTTGTAGTTCCAGTCCACTAGCTGCTCCACAGAAGAAAGATGAGACTTTCTGCTCCTGCAAAAGATTTACAATCTTGGAAAACCTACGCAGGGTCAATGAGCTGGAACCTACTTAAAGGCACTTGATGTTAATGAGGTCAATTGCAATTTAAAGGATTAGGCTGTATCTTGAGTTGATCTCTTTTGAGATATAAAAGGAGTGAGAAGTGAGCAGAAAACGAGGGACTTATTACCAGCAAGCAAGAAAAGTCAGGCATGGAATATGTCCTTTGGACTTGGGGTCCCTGCACTGTGAAGCCCCTAGAGCCAGAGGAACCCTGGTGCTAAGACACAGGGAAATCTCTGAAGAACGTTGGACCTACAGATGTTGAAAAGGACAAGGACTGTTCTCCAGAGCTGATACTCTGAATTCTGACATCTAGTCTCTCAAATTGTGAGAGAATAAATTTCTGTTTGTTAAAGCCATCTGTGTGTTGTATTTCTGTAACAGCAGCCCTGGAAAATGAAAACAATGATGTTGCTGCTGCAATGGGCCACATTTGGCTCTGTTATTCATGAGGTCACTATGAATCAGAGGGCACAGCAACAACATGCAAAAGTAAACAGCCTATGGAGGTGCTGGCTTTTCAAAGGCAATGTCATAAAGCCTGAATTGCAACAAAAATGGTGAAGCCAACATTTATCTTCCATCTCCCAGCTCTCAATCAATTACTTAACTTTGACTTTATGGATATTTTGTTAATAAAAACTTTACTCTACACAGTATGGTAAGAAAAGATGACTAGGAAGGTCAAGGTAACTCATTAATCAAAGTTCGATTTGATCACAGGGTTTTAGAGCTTTCATGGTTCAAGTAGAAAGAGTGGCCTAGCTGTCGCTCAATAATCATCTTCTAGAGGTAGACTATTGCAAATGGACTACCGGTCACCCCTGCTATGCATCTAACAAAGTCATCAGAAGCAGTGCTCAAACACTAGAGGGCAATGTAATAATAGTGAGAGTTAATATTTAGGCACATGTTAATCATACTTAAATTGAATGGCATCAGGCACACAGCAATGATTAAATTATATTTAAAAAGTTTAGATTACACATTGCATGGCAGTTAATTATTTATGATGGCCCTTCTAGCCAAATTTCTGCATTCTGTGATGTATTCTAAATCCTGACCTCTCTGCCTGTGATTGGAGTCCTGCTGTGGTGCTGGAGGACCAGCACTGGACCACAGGTCGGTTGGAACCACAGGTCAGAGGTTCAAACTCATCAGCTGTTTCTTGGAAACCCTATACAGGGCAACTATGAGTTGGAACCAACTCGATGGCACTTAACAACAACATGCCTGTGACTGTGGACACATTTTGAAGTAAGTTGCTAAGGAGTAAGGATTATGGTGGGTCTAAAGGAGCTCTGGTAGCGTAGTGGTTATGAATCAGGCTGCGAACCTTAAGGTCAGTGGTTCGAAACTACCAGCTGCTCCGCGGGAGAAAGATGAGGCTTTCTACTCCCGTAAAGATTTACACCCTTGGAAACCCTGTTCAGGGTCACTATGGGTCGGAACCGACTCGATGGCACTTAACAACAACAACAACAACAAGGAGGTTACAGTGAAACTATTAAGGATGCTCCCACCTTACTAGAGGGTATGACTCAAGTCACCATTCTTAGTTTCCCTTCAGGACATGGTCTGACTCCAATGTATCAGACTGCTTTAGACAAGTTCTCTCCCTTGCCCTGGATCTTGCATCTGGCAAGATACTATTGAATTGTACCTAATTGCACATTATGTCTGACCTCCAGTTCGTGGGACTTTGGGGCCATCACCTGACCTGAGTCACCAGTTCCCACAGCCTAGGGCATCAGCAGCCTGTTGTCTGGCCTGCCGATGTGGGTTTCCTGGGTCCTGAGACTACATGGGTGAGAAGATTCTTCCTGACTGATCTCTAAACTATGGATTTGGGACTTGCCAGACTCCACAATTGGGTGAGCCATTTCTTTTGACAGTTGTGATCTTCATGAGATGTTGCAATGTGTTGCAGAACCCAGGGACTTGAGAGAAGGGAGGAAGGATGATTGGCATCAAGAACTACGGAAGAGTACAGCATGTCGGAAAAGTCGAACAGTTGGGACCAGCCTTGTGCTGATCTTTCTAAAATAAATGATTCATGCACACATTGTTTTATACTTGTATTTATGTGATCATTTTTTATTAAATATTTTTATTTATACATTTTTCATATTTACCTTATATGCATTTCTAATCACTAACATGTACCTGTTGTTGTGTTAAGTGTCACTGAGTCAATTTCGACTCATAGTAACTGACCATGTATAGAGTTTCCAAGTACTGGGTAGAAGTGCCAACCATGCAGTTCAAACTGACCTTTGGATCCAGTGTATACCCCATAACACCACACTAGGAACTCCAACATATGTCTTTGTTTATGCTGTTAAGTGCCATCAAGTCAGTTCTGACTCATAGTGACCTTGTATAGGGTTTCCAAGGAACGACTGGTGAGCTTGAACTGCCAACCTTGCAACTCAAACTGACTTTGTGGTCCAGCGCATTATCCCATAGCACCATATCAGGTCAAGATCTTAACACATTTAATCATGTGTCTAAGCATAATTAAATGTGTTACGATCTTAAGACATTTACTTGATAGTGGGTCTAGTTTGGGAACAATTCATGTCTTTTGGGAGAGTCTCATTTGGAATTTAAAGTTTACATAATAGGTTTGTGGAGTATCAGAAGTATAAACACATGTCAAGTGCAATTTACCATTAAGAAAGCGTATACCCCATAACACCACACTAGGACAGTTTGGAATTCAGATAGATAAAAATGCCTGCAAAGTTTTAAAGATCATGGGCCCAGAGCTGAAGATAACAATGAACAAGATTGTTTGTGTTTGTATCTGATAACAAGAAATGACTTTCTCAAAAGAATGATGTGTGTGTGTCGTGATCTGCCACAATTACCTGGGTGACCCTGGTCAGTGCAGCTTACCAACACTTCCGGTGCTGTAGGGTCAGCACTGGACTTCTGACTGCAAGATCAGTGGTTCAAATCCTCCAACCACTCTTCAGAAACCCTACACCAACCCACTAGGAGTTGGAACTGACTTGAAAGCACTTAACAACAACAACAACAACACCACAAAAAATACAGGAGTCTCTGGGTAGCGCAAATGGATATGCATTTATCTACTAACGGGAAGGTTGAAGTTTCGAATCTACCAAGAGGCACCTCAGAAGACAGCTTTCATGGTCTACTTCCAAAACACCATGGCCACTGAAAATCACATGAAGCACAGTTTGACTCTGAGACACGTGGTGTCACATGAGTCAGAATCGACTGGACTGTAACAGGTTTGGAGGTGACATCAACATGCACAAGAGTTTATGAGCTCATGGCCAAGATGAAGATACACCAGCATACAATCATAACTAATATATGGCAGAACAAGCAAACCCAATCAGAACTTGGCAAAAGGAGAAGTTACCTTTGAAAAGGCGGGAGAGGCTGAAAGAAAGTTTCGGGGAAGAATGGCATCTGACACGGATAAGATTTTGACAAGGAGACTGCTAATGATAGAAGATTTTTCAGGCATTGAAGACAAGCAGGACATCTTGAGTTTGGCAAGTTGTTAATATGGCAGGAAATTGGATGCAGGAGAAGGAGTAGTGCAGAAAGAACTTGAAGATTGAAGTGAAGGCCAAGGCTCTTAGGCCAAAATCAGCCTGGACAAGAACTCACCAGGTCACCCTAATCCCCAGCATTCCCTTTTGAATTTGCCCCACTGACCTTCCTCCCTTATTATATCATCTGACTGGTTCTGCAGATGTTTGTACTTATGATGCTTATAATAGGGATTCATAATGGTCAAGGTAAGAAGTTTCTACAGTATGTTCTAAAGAAATGAGTGAATGAAAGTTGACTCAGGAAGTGTCGTGAGCACAGCTGTGCATTAGAAAGATGTCTATGGCAACACCGTGGGTCACGGACTGAAGGAAAGGACAACAGTCAAGAAGAGGTGGTAGTTAGGAGACAACAGTCTGAAAAGAGACTGTGAGGATCTGTGCTAGGGCTGAGCAGCTGAGACAAATAGGATGTCTGGACAGTCATAACTTACTTGACAGGTAACTAGATAACATGGTGAGGGTGTATGGGGAACCAAGAAGATCCCACTGCTCTGACACCCAGTGTGTCGATTAATTGAATTTATTCTGTTTCTCTCTCTTCTTAAGAATACTGTGGTGGTGGTGGTGGTTATGTGCCGTGGAGTCGGTTCAGACTCATAATGACCCTGTACAGGGTTTCCAAGGCTGTAAATCTTTAGGGGGGAGCAGAAAATCTCATCTTTCTCCTGCGAATTGCTGGTAGTTTTGAACTGCTGACCTTGAGGTCTGCAGCTACCAGAGCACCTTAAGAATACTGTATATATCTTAAATTTCTAGAGGAATGAACAAACCAGTCTTAGAAGAAATACAATCAGAGTGCCACTTAGAAATAAAGATGACAAGACTTTGGCTGGCTTACTTTGGATATATCACCAAGAAAGACCAACCGCTAATAAAGGTCATCATGTTTGGTAAAGTGAAAGTGAGGAAAGCCTTCAATGAGCTAGATTGACTCATTAGCCTCAGCAGTGGCCTCAGATAGACCACTGATGATGAGGATGTCATAGAACTGAGCTATGCTTTATTCTTTGATTTGAGGGGACTCTGGGAAAATTCCATTATCTTTTAATTCCATTTTTCCATGAGCTTTTAGAAGCCCCCTTGTACAGTAAAACCTGTGTTAAGAGATGGAAAACTCAAATACTTTTCATTTAGTACAGAGCAGAAAACTTGTGATTCCCAGAAAAACAAGGCAGTTTCCTGGAATACCAGCTCCTGTACATTTCAACCTGTATATAAGGTTGCTGTGAGTCAGAGTCAACTTGATGGAGCCATCAAGAATTCTGTTCTAACAACTGCACATGCAGAAACTCTTCTAAACAGAATCACCTGGAGCTCAGCCATAGTTCCAAAGTTAAAGGTCATAGTTTGCCCAGGTGTGTCTAAGACTTCAGACACTAATGCTAACTGCAAGATTGGGAATCCCCAGTGCATCCTCATTCAGACTGGCTGAATACAAATTTGGGGTTTTTGGCACAGTCCCGCAGGATTCCAGACATAAGCTCTGGATATCCAGCTAGAATGACGAACAGAACGCATGGAAAGCATTATATCTAAGGTTAAAATCTTATACTTAAAGAGTTTCTGTTAGTGTAGAAAACGGATTCAAGTAAAGAGGCAAATAGGGTAAGGGCTAAAGAAGGTTCCTAAAGAGGATCTTCCATGTCCCCCCAAATAACATGGTACCCAATCACATGCATCCATGTCTTTTATCAACCAGGAGACTTCTGAAGCTGGGATGTGAGAATTTCCTGATGTAGGCACTTCTGACTGAATTTACCTACTCCCCTGAGGCTGCACTCATATCACAAGGGAGTGTTTTCTGGCCTGGCCAAACTGCACCCAAGTAACTTCATTAACATAAACCCTCAGGTATGATCTAGAAGTCGCATCAGAACACTTCCATCGCTGATGAAATGCCAAGGTTTTAGAGGTTCTCTCTCAGAAGCCAAGGAAAACGGGCAAATTCTTTTGGTAAACTTAGCTACACTGTGAAAAATGATTATATTGGACTTTTATAAATTCAGCACCTAAGTGAAAGACGGTCACTACCATAGAGAACTAAAGAAAATAAACAGACTTGGTGAGGAAAAAAATATATATATATATTCATTTTGTGGTATGGTAAGTCTTAAGAGCTTACAAGACAATCAAGTATGAAAGACAAGAACAGTGATTCTCATCCAGGGACAATTTCCCACACCTTATCTCTATCCAGCATGACACTTTGGAAATGTTAGGAGCTCTTCTTATTTGTCATAACCAGGGTCATGCTAGTGGCATCTAGTTAGAGACAGAGATGCTACAAACATCCTATAATGCAAAGGACAGCCGACTCAATAGATAATTTATCCTACCTCAAATGGGAGCTCTGGTAGCTGTGAATCGGGTTGTGAACCGCAAGGTCAGCAGTTCGAAACTACCAGCCACTCCGTGGGAGAAAGATGAGGCTTTCTGCTCCCGTAAGGATTTACAGCCTTGGAAACCCTGTACAGGGTCACTATGGGTGGGAACCAACTCGACGGCACTTAACAACAACAACAAAATGCCAATATTGCAGAGATTGAAAAACTGTAGTCCATAGGTAGTAGGAACTTCAAATCTGGAGCTTTGGAAACTAGGCTTGGATAGAAATTGCAACTTCTAGCCACCCATACTGCACTAATAGCCAAGGGAGCTTCACAACTTCATGGAACATTTTCATGATGATTTAATCCTTTTTTCCCCCCATGAATTTATTAAAGCCAATAAAAGAGAAGGGAAAGGAAGGGAAATCCTTCAGTAATAACACACCATTGGTACAATGAGTCCATTGGGCTGGAATAATGTCAGAAGACACTTTCACATCCAACATGCAATGAGTCGATGTCTTTTCTAAGCAAGTGGGCACCCAAGAAGATAGACAACACTGGGGTAATAAATCATGGAGCAGATCAGTGCAGTTAAGACCTTTCAAGAAAAGACTTAACAGTTACGACAAGCATCAATAACAAGGAAATCCCAATACTTTCACACTGTCTATCTCGCTAGCCCTTGGTCATAGAACCACAGTGCTGTGACAAGAAAAGGAAAGCAAGGGTTGGGAAAGAAATAAGAAAGCGACATGAAACAGTGGAAATGACTTGAAAAGAAAACCAAAAAAAGCAAGGAAAGGAGAAAACAGAAAAGGAAAGCAAGAAAAAGTGTTAAGACATCCTTTTTAGGACTAGCAGAATACAGTGGGAGTGTCATTCTAAGGATCAAGTATGGCCATTCTTCATAATTTTATGAAACTCTAATATTGGAATCCTGGTGTAGCACTAGAGGATAAGCACTGGACTGCTAACCAAAAGATCAGTGGTTCAAACCCACCAGCTGCTCTTCGGAAATTCTATATACGGTCACTAATGAGCCAGAACGGACTTGATGGCACCGAACAGCAACAACAATATTGGAATATTTTACAGTAGCAAAACCTGCCATGAAGAGCACCATGGCAGCTACTCAAAAGCAATTGTAACACAAATGAAACATTAACAAACACCTTGTACAATGCTTCATCGCTTACATGAAGTTTACTGAAGCTCTGCTCCCGGAGGCTTGGTAAGAGTGGGGAATCCAGGAGCAGGGCAGGAGAGGAAAAAGTAAAGTGATGCTATGAAGTGAAGGAATGTTCCTAGAAGTAGCGTGGGCCATCTGGCAGCCTGGCACTTCTGAGTTCAGAAGCAACATAAGTTTGTAAGAAACAAGAAGATGGTTCTTTCCCATGCAAATTGTCATGCAGCCCACAAAGACAAGTTAAGTTACAAACAAGAGGCTACCACAGCAAACCAAAGGAGCTTCCACTGAACCTGAGAAATTGGGAAGAGCGTGTGCCCAAGACACAAGTGAATAGAATATGCCAGAGTCCAGAAAGCCATCTCTGCCTTTGGCTGGCTCTTGGCTTGCTGCATGTTGTAGGATGTCTCTGAGTCTTAGTGTCCTTTCTGATAAACATGACTGATAACATGCCTGCCTCCTAGGAGTGACATGAAGATGACACGAGATGACATATGTAAAGCATTCATCACAGATTTATAGGGCAGGACCTCCATTGTTGGAGTTATGATCAAAGAATCTTAATTCTACCGCTCTAAACAATGACTGAAAAAGAAAGAAAAATACTATTCACATCCCATTTTTAGAAACTCTTCACTTTCTAAAAGAAGTAACTAATTTATATGGCTACGTAGACCTGGCTGTGTGACTTTGGGAATTCTCTAGTCAAATTCCCGTAACTTAATGATGAGAAAATTAGGGAAGGAAATGAGAAGAGCACTGTGGTTTGGACATACATGAGCTCAGAAAAAGGTTTTAGTTAAGGGACGTTATTCATCATGTTTATATAAGACCAGATGAAAGTAGGATTAGAAGACTAGACTTCATAATGACAAAAAATCAAAAATAAAAGCTCCTCAGAAGATGTCTAGCCGGACTATACTTTGCTTTCTGTGAATTTGGATAACCCACATCACCCGATTTTATCTATTTATAAATTAAACATACAAGGTCGGTGGTTCAAACTCACTAGTCGCCCCTTGGAAATCCTACACAGGGTCAGAATGCAGTGGAACCGACTTGACAGCACTTAACAACAACAACAACAATAAAGTTGTATTCATTGCTGTGGTAATTTTGTATATTGACTAGGCTGTGATTCACAGTGGTTTGGCCAAACAGTGGTCTAGTTTAGTATTGTGAAGTAAGTACATGTGACTAAACCAGTTGGCCTTGGGTAAAGCAGATTACTTCCCATAATGCAAAGCAATACAATGCAATGTGATGGAATCACCTTTCATAATGTAGTCTGAACTAATGCGATGTAACTATTTTTGGCAGTGCGATCTATTATAGTCAGTCAATCTGTGGAGGTCCTAACAGTGCAGGTTGGGTTCTAAGCCACTTCTAAGTCATAAGACCAGAGTACACACAAACACTCACAAGTTCATAAAGGGAAAAACAGACCCCAAGGGAGGATAATCTATGAGCAAATGGATGCCAAGAATGATGGATGGTCAGACACCAGAATCTAGAAGAGAGGCTCAAAGAAGGAATCTACACAGCTTTTAGCCTCCAGAAGAGTGAAAGAGTAAATTTCCGATCTTTAAAGCCATTCTCTTGCAGTATGTGTGTTACAGCAGCAATACGTAAGTAAGACCACTGTATTAGAACTTCATTATGCAATGAAGTACTGAATCCCTGGCTTCAGTGAACAAACTGGTGATTATAAATGAAGTTCTTAATCCATGCAACATCCAGACCACTCACCTGTCCAGCAGCAAGTTAGGAGCAAACAGGAGCTTCCCTGGGTGCTCCATTGAGCGCCAGATGAGGCCGATCATCAGAATCTCTAGCCAGGCACATTCCAGCAGGTGGACTTGATCATGGAGTGTCAAATCCACAAAGCCTGAAACAAGAGAAGGAAGACCTTGCTGACTTTGAATGACTTATATTCATTATTGTTAAAGTTAATTCCAACAGGGACTTGAGCTGGCAGGGTCGATGTTTGATTACAGAGAAGAAAGTATAATCAAAGCACATTTTAAGGGGAAGTGAAATGACCTTTTCTTTTTTTCAAACTTAGTCATCAATGAATATTAATACAGCATTAAGTTTCTTACAGCCTTCATGTCACATTGACAGACAATACACTAATGTATGCAACTCACCTAGCTTTTTCTGACATTCCTACTTACACAGTGTTAAAACTTGTGTGCTTACTGTTTAGATATTTTTAATAAATCTATGAAGAAAACAAAGGCATCACTTGGAGGACCTAAGGGCGCTTGACGCAAGACTTGGTATTTTCAGTCGTTGCATATACATGTGAAAGCTGGATGATGAGTAAGAAAGAACACGCATTTGAATTCTAGTGTTGGCAAAGAATATCAAATATACCATGGAATGCCGGTAAAAATGAACAAATCTGTTTTGGAAGAAGTATGCCTTGATTGCTCCTTGGAAATAATGATGGCGAGACTTCGTCTCTTTTGCTTTGGACATGTGAGCAGGACCAGTCCTTGGAAAAGGACATCATGGTTGATAAAGTGGAAGGTCAGTGGACAAAAAGGGAAGACTCCCAATGAGATGGATTGACACAATGGCAGGAGCAGCAACAATGGGTTCAAATAAGACAGCAATTAGGATGGCATGGGAACAGGCAACTTTCCATTCTGTTGTACCCAGGATTGCTCTGGATTGGAACCAACTTGACAGCATCTACAACAATAACTCTACTGATAAAGTAGAAAGTTAGTGAAAACAGAGAATCCCTGCATGAGATGGATTGACATAATCATCACAACAATGGATACAAAGGTCTCATTTTATATAAGATGGCCTAGAACCAAGTAATAGAGCGTAGTAGTTAGGAGTGAGGCTGCTAACCTCAAGGTCAGCAGTTCAAAACCACTGGCCATTTTGTGGGAGAAAGATAAGGCTTTCTGCTCCCGTAAAGATGTACAGTCTCAGAAACCCTCAACATGGTTACTATTAGTCGGAACCAATGGCACAGGAGTCCTGGTGTGGCACTGTGGGTTAATGCACTGGACTGCAAAGTTGGTTTGAACCACAAGATTGACTGTTCAAGCTCACTAATTGCTCCTTGGAAACCCTATACAGGATTACTATGGGTTGGAACGGACTCGATGGCACTTAACAACAACAACAACAATACATAAGGCTGCCATGAGTCAGAGGTGACTCAACAGGAACTAAAAACAACAACAATAACCCTACTGACTATTATTATTCATTTTTATTTTCACTAAAGATTTTAAGGTACAAGATATTTAAATTTCTTATATTTCATTCACCATTAGGGAATAGAAGTGGAGGCAGGACTTAAATCACTAAATTTCTATCTCCTTGTTTAGTTACAGAGTTATGCTCTTGTTTCCATGCTATGTCAAAGAAAGACTAATGCATTATCATATGCAAACCACCTGGGGAGAATGAAAACATAAATAAAATGTGTTATAACTTCTGGGAATAACCACTAAAATGTGCTCTCCTTTTTTAAATGTTGATTAGGAGATGAAGGCTTTTTCAATGACCAATGAAAATATGGTTGTTGTTGTTGTTGTTAAGTGCCATTGAGTCATTTCTGATTCATAGTGACCCTGTAAATCTTTGTGGGAACAGAAAGCCTCATCTTTCTTTAGTGGACTCAAACCATAAACCTGTGGTTATCAGTCCAGTGTTAATTTTACACTATATTGCTCCTGGCAATATGGTAGATGTCTGATAACAATAATAATATAAGGAAAAGGAGAAGGAAGACTACTTTATTAAGTCTGTAATATAGGCTGGAAGCAATGCTGTGATTCCTATACAGAATTTATTTTCATCTTTATTCATACAATAACCCTATGAATGGAAACTGATAGCCCCATTTTATACACAAGGAAACAGATACTCATAATTTAGTTAGACATTTTTCATGATGATTAAGGTCAGAGAGAGGTCTACAACCTCTGGCTCCAATATGGCCTGGACTACAATTGACACCATATCATATGAACTCTAGTTATAGATGTTCAACAAGCGACCTAAAATATGCAAATAAGCAAATGAAGATTTGCTGAGTGACTGGGTCATTAAACAAAACGCCCACAAAGGGGACTGCTTTCCTCGTCAGCTGTGTTCTTTGTTCCTGATGTAACTCGTCACAGTCTATTTTCTTACTGTCTTCCTACTCTCAACCTTTCTTCCCCTCTCTTATCCAGGACAATGGCATGATCTAGAAAACTCATCTTTAAATGTTACCTTCCATCTCTTCTTTATATTCTCTCAAACAAAAATTATATATTTATTAGCTTTCTCTACTTGTCCAAGCTGCACTGAAGGCATTGGTGAAAAACAAGGCTCTAAGAATTGATGGACTACAAATGGAAATCTTTCAACAAAATGATATAGATAGCACTGGAGGCTCACTCATCTATGCCAAGAAATTTGGAAGACAGCGGCCTGACCAACTAATTGGAAGAAATTCATATATGGACCCATTCCAAAGAAAGGTGACGCAACAGAATGCAGAAATCATCAAACAATATCATTGGTATTACACACAAGTAAAATTTTTCTAAGATAATATAAAAATGGCTACAACAGTACATTGACAGGGAACAGTCAGAAATTCAAGCTGGATTTATAAGGAGACATGGAATGAGGGAGATCATTGCTGACGTCAGATGGATATTGACTAAAAGCAGAGAATCCCAGGAATACGTTTAATTGTATTTAATTGATTAGGCAAAGGCTTTTGACTCTGTGGATCATACCACGAGATCATGAGAGAACGTGAAGAAGGGATGGAAGGTAATATTTATAGATGGGTTTACTAGAGCATGCCAAGGATAACATTGTGAAGAACCATTATTCAGAACACTTAATGGTGCTCACGAGGAGCCAGTCCATAGACCAAGAGGCAGTCATTCGAACAGAACAAGGGAATACTGAGTGGTGTAAAATCAGGAAGGCTGTGTGCCAGGGCTGTATTTTTTCACTATAGTTATTCAATCTGAATTTTTATTATGTTGCTAAGGGCTGTCAACTTGATTCTGACTCATAGAGACCCCATATAGGGTTTCTGAGGTTTTAAATCTTTGATGGAACAGAAAAATCTCATCTTTCTCCTGAATGACAACAACAACATTCAACATGTATGCCAAGCAAATACTGTGGGGTGTTGCACTGGGCTGCAAGGTCAGTTTGAACTGCAAGGTAGGTGGTTCAAGCTCACCAGCCACTATCTGGAAACCCTATACAGGGTCACTATGAGTTGGAACCGACTAGATGACACGTAACAACAACAACCACATATGAAGAAAGACACGGCATCAGAATTGGAGGGAGACTCATTAACAACCTGTGATATGAAGATGATACAATTTTGCTGGCTGGAAGACGACTGAAAATACTTATTGATGAAGATCAAAGACCTTCAGTATGGATTGCACCTCAGTATAAAGAAAACAAAGATCCTAACAATTAGACCAGTAAATAACATCATGATAAATGGAGAAAAGATTGAAGTTGTCAAAGACTTCATATTGCTTGGATCCACAATCAGTGCTCATGGAAGCAGCAGTCAAGAGATCAGATGATGTATTGCAGTAGGCAAATCTGCTGCACAAGACCTCTTTAAAGTGTTACAGAGCAAAGAAGTCCATTTGAGGACTATTTTCAATCGTCTCATATGCATATTAAAATTGGACAATGAATAAGGAAGACCATAGAAAACTGATGCATTTGTTGGAAAAGATGATTGAATATAATGGACTGCCAGAAGAACAGACAAATCTATATGAGAAGCCAGGATGATGAGGCTTCATCTCTCATATTTCAGACACGTTATCAGGAGCGACCAGTCCCTGGAGAAGGACCTATGCTTGGAAAAGTGGAGGGTCAATGAAAAAGAGGACGCCCTCCAATGAGATGCAGTGGCACAGTGGCAGCAGCAATGGGCTCAGGTGTAACCACAGTGAGATGAGGGAGGACCAGGCAGTGTTTCATTCTGTTGTGCATAGGGTCTCTGAATCGGAACTGTCATAATGGTGCCTAACAACAACTTGCCTTTATTTAAAAAGGCAATATGTAAGCTTATTTCCTGAGCAATCAAGTATTCATGGTTTATCTAATGGATGCTGTTTCTACTTGGATATCTTGGAAGCATCACAGATTCAACATAAAACTATTAATTCAGTGTTTCTTATATGCTTAATCTCCGTGTTTCATGTAATTCCTAGCTCTAAACAGGTTAGGAGTCACATAGAGATGCTCAAGCAAGACCTCGGGGTCTAAGTCTAAGTCTCAAATTCTTCTCAAAGATAGAATTGACCAAACCTGATTTTGGGAGAGTGGGAAAGAGTTTTATGTTCTTATTGTTAGGTGGCATCAAGTTGGTTCTTACTTCACATGACTCTATGTACAACAGAACAAAGCACTGCCAGGTTCTGTGCCATTCTCACCATCGTTCCTATGTTTGAGCCCATTGTTGCAGCCAATTGATCCATCTTGTTGAAGGTATGCCTCTTTTTGTACTGACTTTCTACTAAACTCACCAGCCACTCCTTGGGTTATTATTAATTCAGAATTGAATCCACGGCACTTAACAACAACTAGACCCTACTAGAGTTACTTGCTGTTGTCGTAGTTGTTGTTAAGTGCCGTTGAATCAGCTCCTACTCAAAGCGATCCTGTATAGGGTTTCTGAGGAGTGACTGGTGAGTTTGAACCATTGACCTTGTGGTTCAAACCAACCTTGTGGTCCAGTGCTTATATTACAGCCTTACACCTACCAGGTGTTGCTATAATAGAAATACCACAAGTGAGTGACTTTAACAAACAGAAATTGATTTTCTCAGTTTAGAAAGCTTGACGTCTGAATTTAGGACAGCCGCTGTAGAGGAATATGCTCTCTCTGTAGATTCTGGGGGGAAGATCTTTGACTCTTTTCAGCTTTTACATTTGGCTCCTCAGTGATGATCTTCATGTGGAGTTTATCTTTCTCTTCCTTCTTTGTATTTCCTTCTCTGTGCCTAACCGATTCTTCTCATATTTCAGAGGTGATTGACTGAAACCACATCTGACACTGATATAGTTTCATGAGCATATAAAAAGGTAGCCCTATTCCAAATGAGATTATAACCACAGGTATGGGGGGTTAGAATTTATTACACATGTTTTTGGAGGACACAATTCCATCCAAAGCAGAGGACTACTTTGTTCATGGACTCCTGTTGGAGTGCTGATGGAAAACTGACTGCTAATCACCAGGTCGGTGGTTCAAACCCACCAGCCACTCCTCAGAAAATCCATACAGGATTGTTATAAATCGGAACCAACTCCATGACACTTAACAACAACAAATCTGTTCATAAGAAGAATTACAGGACTAGAAAACAGTGGTTTTTTTTTTTTTTTTTTTTCAGACCCCCTGGTAGGGGAAGGAACAAACACTGCTAGAAACTACAGCTCAGACTTTCATACAGGATGCAGTGGCTCACAGTAGGCCAGCCTTGCTCCAGGAGAAATGCCACCGAAGGCAGCAGGAAATACCTCTCTTTCTCAGTCTTCAAAGTCTAATGGGATAAGACAAGCCAAGTGGGAAGACTTAACAAGAAAGCTCTCAAGGAAGTATTAATTCTGTAAGATCTCACTCTAATATTTTTGGCTAAGTCTTCAAAGAGTAATGTTAGCTTGCACTGTGACTTAAACTCATTTTCAGAACTACTAACATTCAAAAGTGAGATTGTTTCTGTCTTCTAATGTTCCCTGTTTTATGTGGGGAGAAAAATCTAATCATTTGATATCATCACCTACTCTGAAACCTACACCAGATTATTCAATACCTTACCAAGGACTCAAAAATTCAGAAGGATGGAGTTCAAGACTGCCCTGTGCAATTCTCTGCAATTTGGACATCAAAAACGGTTATGCATTTGGGAAAAATGGAGGGGTAATTTCTGGTGGTAACTTTACATACTTAACAAAATTATGCTTTTTAAATGTTACTTCAAATCTCCAACGTTATGAAATTCTGACAGTTTTAGTGGTCTTTGGGGAGTCTGAGTATCTGACCATAACCATTTATACCACACAAGTATGATGATTATGAAATTCATCTGTAGTAGGTCTGCTGATAATTGTTTCCAGTGGAAGGCCAGAGTACTGCTGGGGCCTTTGGTTTGACATGTTGTAGATTTCTCTGTAAAAGAAACAGCCTATTTAATTATTTCTCCCAGCTGTGCGGATTGTGTGCAGACTGGGGCCTTGCTGCTTCCATTGCTCAGTAAGCAGCCTTTGCAAGTTCCCTGGGCAGGGTTGTGGGTAGTGCCAGGAGAAAGCGGTCCATTAACCTTCCCAGTCCACGGGAGACTATTAAATGGAGAGTCTCTTTTCTTACAGTGCACTTGATCTCAACACTATTAACCACACAGGAAATAACACCTCACTGGGGCTGAATAAATGACGTCGGAGTCCTGGTAAGCACTGGACTACTAACTGTAAGGTTGGTGGTTGAAACCCATAGCAGCTCCTCAGAAACGGACTCGACAGCACTTAACAACAACAAATGCCTATTAATACTTTCAGTTCATAACTAATGGGGAAAATCAGATCATATCCCCCAAATAAAAGCATACTATGATAACTATTTATAGATATCATGTTAGTATCCCCCGATATCTTAGTGCTATGACAGAAATACCACAAGCAAATGGTCTTAATGCACAGTGATTTATTTTCTTACAGTTTAGTAGACTAGTTGTCTGAATTCAGGACACAGGCTTGGGGGAAGGGTCTCTCCTTGTCTCAGTTACTTGACAATCTTCAGGGAGTGTAGTGTCTAGTCTCCTCCATCTGGACTTCCTGGCTAGTGAGCCTGGGCTGCTCCTTTTATAGCTCAAAATTGATTGGCTTAAAATACACCCTCCACTGATAGGGTCTCATTAACATAACAGAGAAAACCTTATTTTGAACTGGAATTGTAGTCACAGGTATACAGGGGTAAGATTTACAGCACAGATTTTGGGGACACACAGTTCAATCTAATACTTGGTTTTTCCCCCTTATAAACATACAGAATGATCAAATACACAAGTTCAAATGGAGCTGATATAATAAGCGTTGTTGTTGTTAAGTGCAACCCAGTTGGTTCTAACCCATAGTGACCCTGTATAGGGTTTCCAAGGAGCGGCTGGTGATCTTGAACTGCCAACCTTGTGGTTCAAACTGACTTTGCAGTCTAGCGCATTAACCTACAGTGCCACACCAGGACTCCTGTTTGATATAATAAGGTAGGGGCAAACAAAAAAATAAATCCTATTCCTTCCTGAATATTGAAAAAGTCCCCTTATCCTGTTGTGTCACTGTAAGATAAGCACTGGACTGAGAACCATAAGGTCTTTGGTTCAAACCCACCAGCTCCTCACCCTATACAGGTTTGCTACGAATCATGGGCACTTAACAATAACAATAAATGAAGAGAGGAGCTAGCAGCTTCTTTGGGATATGAATAGAGGTGTCAGTAACAGAGATTCTAACAGGTAACAATTTAACAGGTGACTCACCTTCCTATTACATGAGAACCCCCACCTTAACAACAAGGGGGTTGTGGGACAGAATACATAGCTAAACACAAATGACAATGACTTATGGAGTCTAGACGGAATCAGATACTCAGAAATCTCTAAAACCTATAAAATGGAATTTACAAGAAAAAAAAGAAGCCATAGCTATTTTTCTCTGCTCTACATTCCACCATCAGTTGTCATGAATTGGATTCCAATGCTTGGTGGCTGCATGTGTGTCAGAGTGGAAATGTGCTGATTTTTTTAGAAGTCGATTGCTAGGTCTTTCTTCTGAGGTACCTCTGGATGAACTTGAACCTCCAACCTTGCAGTTAACAACCAAACACATTACCACTGATGGAACAGTTTACAAACAAAGCTCTAATAACAGAATATCCAATAAATGTTCAGATCCTACTGCCGACTCCTGTGCTCGGCGGGGATCTGACTCATGAAGTGCAGGGAGGTCTCTTTCATAGAAAGAGGCCCCTCATCCCACCTCACCCCACGTGTCGCCCCCCCATTATCTCTCACGTTCCACTGTCAACATATACAATCAACTCATTATTTCTAACTCCACCATCAAGTGAGGACATTATACCTTCTGACCCCCATTATAAAGTAAACATTTTTCTTCCAGTAGGCCAGGGTGGTACAAATGGTTCACACAGCTGGAGGTTCATGTTCACCCAGAGGTTGCCTAGGCAAAAAGGCCTGGAAATCTATTTCCAAAAAATCAGACCTCGAAAACCCTGTGGAGCACAGCTCTAGTCTGACCAACATGGGAACACTATAATTGAGTCAATTCAATAGCAACTGTTTTTGTGGTTTTAATTTTTCCTCTATTGTACTTGCACTTACTTTTAACTGTCAAAGGAGCTCACATGTGTCCACCCCCTTCACTTGGACCCCGAGATCCTGAACTGTCTACTATACTCTGCGGTCACACACTGCTTCATTTATCTTGCCTCAGAAAGAGATTCTTTAAGCCTCGCCCTCCCATAAGGATGCAGTTGTTGTTATTGTTAAGTGCCGTCGAGTCGATTCCGACCCACAGCGACCCTGTATAGGGTTTTCAAGGAGCAGCTGGTGAGTTTGAAGTGCCAACCTTGCAGTTCAAATGGCTTTGCAGTCTGGCGCATTAACCCACAATGCTACACCAAGATTCCTAAGGATGTAGCAGGCTAGGTGAAATGCTGAAGCCTAAGCAGAGATCCTTAGATAAAATGACTAATTGAATACGATTGCTTGTGAAGTTCCACACGGCTGTAGAGTACAAGATAAATCAGAGGGGCTCTTCAGGAATGTCTTCAGAAAAATTAAGTGCTACAATAGTTAGATTTCTTATTCCCATAGGATACAATCTATGATGGGTATGCAAAGAGAAATCCTGTGAACGAAAATAGCCACTTTTCTCTGAAAAGTATTACCTACAAAACTAGAAGCCAGATGGTTGGTCCTCTTAGTAAATCCACTAGAAAAAATATTGGTTTCCTGGCCTTGAAAAAAATTAATTATGTTCACAGTTATGTGGGCTCCCAACATTCTCCTGAACGTCAGTTATGAAGCTTCTGGCTGCATTTTTCTGTTTTGCTTTATTATTTAATGAAAGACAATTTAAACAATTCACCCCCTTTTCTCTTAATGACCAATACTCAATGCAAGAGTACAATAAATTTTAAAAAATAAGAAGCCACGAGCAGTGAGATTTTTATGCAATGACAGTATCAAAGCTGAATAAAACTTGGGGATTTGCAGGAGAAACCAATAGAAGAACTAAGGTCCCTGTTCAAATGCTAAGCTATCTAGACTCTTCCATTTTGTAATTTTTTTTCACTAAAAAATAATAACCTAATGCCAACTTATGAGGCCTGTACCCCATGATAAAGTAACATGTCTATGCCCTCCAAAAGGAATTTTCATATTTCTTTTATATGCAGTCCCATTATGAGTGGTCAATGCAATTCTCTTCCTGTGACATTTGAAGATGTCTCCAGTAACAGTGAAATATTATAAAATTCTCTGTTAAGAAATAAATTGAAGACATTTAAACAAATATTGCTATGAACCAGTTTCACCAGTGATCGGACTGGTAGCAGAATATGCTTGTTTAGAAACACTGACTATCACAACACAAGCACTCGGCCTTCCTCCCCGGCCTGTTTTCCATCACCACAGTCATAGACACTGAGACTTTCTTCTGCCTTAATGAAGTGTGAGCAGCCCCCGCCCCAGACAAACACACACACAATATACCTTATCCAGCACCCTCACACAATCATCACACTACAAAACCACCCTGTCAATACAGCTGCCTTTTTGAGGCCCCTATTTTGAGACCTATGACAAGGTGTTTCCAATGCACTTCCCAACATGGAACCGCCTGGTTATCTGGAGGACACACCCTCCCTCCTCAACAGAACTTGAGTAGAGTGGAAGCAACACGAAGCGTATGAAATGGAAAACCCATGCAGACCTGGGTTGGCACCAGTCACTTACGCTCTTCGAGGGTAATTCACTTCTGAAGATTGTAGGTGCAGGGACCTACCAAATGGGGTTGTTAGAACAATTAAGGAGTTAGTGGACATCCCAGTGGACCAGTGTAGCTACTCAAAGGATATTAGCTTTCTTCTCTAGTTCATCTCCACAGGCAGACCTTCTGCTTTGGAAAGGGACATTGCTTACATAAGGCACCAAGAGAAATATTTTAAAATATTTTTGGTTTAGAGCTTCCGACTTAGATTGGGTACTTGGTGTTTACCCTAAGTCATGATGCCATCTTATGTTTTCTGTTTGGGTTGTTTTTTTTTTTTTTTTCCTTTTTATTGCTATATAAAAATAACCCAATAAAAAAAAGATAAAAGACTTCCTGAAGATGAAATAGCTCTTAACAAACATTTTCATGATTTAAAAGTGAGGGAATAAGAGCATGTGGATTATATTTCTTCTAAAGTGCATATGCAAAAAACAAAATGAAATGAGACAAGAAAGCACACTGGGGGTTTTATTATGCTCAAAGCATTTGAAGATGTTTAGCAAATCCAGAATGCAGCTGTATTTGTGCATTCCCAATATAAATGGTCAGTGGTTTACTATTGAACTCGGTAGATTCCACACGGTGTTGGCTGCTCATTATTTGCTGTGGGCTAGAGAGAGTCCTGGTGTGGCACTGTAGGATAAGCACTGGACTGCTAACCACAAGGTCAGTGGTTGAGACCTATGAGCTGCTCCTCAGAAACCCTATACAGGGTCACTATGAGTAGGAATGAACTCCACAGCAAGACAGCAATAACAACAGAGAGAGCAGAACTTTCCTGGTGGTGACTACTTGTGTTTGGAAACAACACGATAGCTTCTAGACAAATGTCAAACAATCAAAATCAGACGTAAGTGAAGAACTAAATGGGGCAGATTTAATGTTTTATGCACACGACACCATTGGTATGGTTGGCAACAAACTAAATGGAATAAAAATTAAATAGTTCAGCTCAGAGATTTAAAAATAAACAAAGGTACTGTCTTTTTTTTTTTTAATTAGGGATGCAATCTCAAATACCATGTACTAAGATGACAATCTCTTCAAAGAACGGCAGATGATGAAAGTCATATCTACATAAATCTAGGTACTCAGCCATCTTGATTATGCAGACTGGCAACTCAACCATGTGTGATTTCACTTTGCAATGATATTTATGAAATGATTGCCAACTCCTTTGGAAAAGTGCGTCACATCACATCTTACTCTCAAAATGATTTCTACATATAAAGATTCAAAGGTGATGTTTTTACGTCATATCCAAAATCAAATCAACATTTCTTCCACAATTTTATTTACATAAAAAAAAATAAAGAAAGAAAGCCAATGGAGACTCTGCTTGAGAAGACTTGAGTCATTTCCCAGGCCCCCCTCTCTCTCTTTTTTTCCTCTTAATGTTTTATTGTGAATTATGTGATAGTTTACATGGGAGAACATTTGTTTTACATTCATCCTATAGTATATCATTTCATTGCTATGGTTACAATCCCCTCCATGCATCATCAACCATCCAAAGGGTATACACTACAATTCTCAGCACACAGCCCCTCTCCCTCTCTGTGTCTAAAGTCCCCAACAGCTCCACCTCTCCATGTCATTGTCTCTGCTTCCATCTTAGGCATCTGCTTCTCTGGGTAGGGTCTCGGTCTCCACTCTTCTCTCTTGATGGTCCCAGGGACCTCC
>NW_006408789.1:2172959-2179285 GCF_000296735.1 Chrysochloris asiatica | reverse complement strand
GCCTCCTTCACTGGGCACATTGTAGCCCCATTTTAGGTATTCCAATCAGTTATAAGCAGAAGACGGACTTACAAGCTTTCTATGATGATGTTTCTGGCTATTCCTTTCTCTCCCCCTCCAGTGTCGATTTTATAATATAATGCAAGGAAAACCAAGATTCAAAAGACAGCCAAGCATCTTAACATTATTCTCCCCTTCCCCCGATTCCCACCATGGCTCAATCTCTGTATCCCAGAACCCTGTTGTTCCAAGGTTGTGCATATATCATTATTTACGTCTGTCCCACTTAGCCCATTCAGATCTGCTAAGTTCTTCCGTTCCCCTCTCCCTTCTTGTATATTGAACCCCTCCCCAGCACCCAAACTATCCTGTGTCTATTTCCTGTCCTGTGTTCCACCTTCCCCTCCCTCCCCTCACCCCACCCCCAACATCTCAGCAATCAGCAAAGAATCCAGGCCTCTCTTACAAGCATACATGAGGCATAAACTAAATGAAGAAGGTTGTCTTTCCCTCTGACCAGGTCTGAGTACAATGAGTACAATGGCCTGCCAATAATTATGGGCTTCTCATTGAGAAAGGAGAGCTGTGGCTCTGTCAGAGGTTCAAGCTCACTAGCTGCTCCTTGGGAGGAAGACAAGACTTCCTATTCCCGCAAAGATTGACACCCTCAGAAACCCTATACTGGATCACTATGAGTAAGAACCGACTGTACAGCACATAACAACACTGAGCAAGAAAATACAAGACAGAACTGTTATCCAGTTTGTTCAAGTATTGAAAAGTTTAAAATCCCATTCTAGAAATATTGTCAAGGAATCACATTCCTATTATGTGCCTTTGAAAAATTATGAAACTTAGCCACAGAAGTCTATTCAGACTCTACTTTATAAATGTTCTAGCAGTTTTCCCCTCCTTTGGACATTGGCCCATATTTCTTGTTTATTCTCCACATATGTTTGTGTATGTGTGTGTAATAAACTTCAGTCACATTTTCCGTACCCACCAGCATTAAATTGTGTTTCTATATCAACATATAGAAAAGAGACACAACAGCAAATCGGAATAAATTACCTCTGACTTAGAGAGATAATTACAGAGCTTTCCTGTGTAGAAGGAAAATGATGCCTGATGTAAAAGCAGGAGTTCCTGGATGCTGCATATGGTTAAGTATTGACTACTACCCTATAGGCTGGAAGTACAAATCCACCTAGAGGTGTCTTAGGAGGCAGATTTAAAAACCACATGTAGCACAGTTCTACACTGCACATCGAGTTGAAATTAATAGCAACTAATAACATTCTAAAAGCACCTAAAAATTACTCTTGATATCAAATATTTATGACCTTCATAAAATATTTCCCCTAATTTTTATTGATCTACTTAGCTTACTATACACACTTTGGAGTCTTGGTGTGGTGATATTGGATAAGTACATGACTATTAACCCCAAGGTCAGTGGTTCAAACTCATCAGTCACTCCTCGCAAACCAGATATAGGGGCTCTAGGAGTCTGAATGGATACTCCAGCACTTAACGACAAACAACAACACACACCTTAATGACAAGATGCATAGTTATTTTCTTATTGTTAAAAGACTGGACCTATCTTAATTCTATTCGTAACATATATGATGAATTTGGGAATTTCTGAGTATGTTCTCAGCTGGTCTCAGTTTTGGTAGGAAATTGACATGAGATGAAGTCACTGTCACCGCATCTTTGGCAAAGGGGTGGGTGAAGGGGCTGGGCTGGCAAACGTCTTTATCAAATTCAGCACCAGGAAAATAGTTCTCTCTCCAAAAGAACTGCTATGCTGTTTTTTGTTGGGTAGTAATGTGGAATTTATTAAAGACTACATACAGTCCTGCCACCAGGAAGCACCTGTATTCATATACTGCTCAAATGCAGGTACAGTTTTATCTGTTTCTTGTGAAAATCATTGCTTTACTCCTACTTTTCCTGGAACCCACTTTAAACTGGACTGTTGAATTACAGTGACTCAGATTAGATTTTGCAAAGTAGAAGGCGTACAAATCATGAAAATGTGTGTATAGGTTTTCACACGCACACATTATGATCTTTGTTTTTCCCACTGAACAGTAAGTAAGTTGTAGGATGACAGATCTAGAAGTAGCTTCTAAGAAGAAAAGGATTACTCTCTCAACTGAAGCCAGACAGAAATAAGTCAAGACTTTCAGATAGGAAGATCAGACTTGGGGGACCAAAAAACTAAAATCACTCAGAGAAAACAAAGCAGATGGTAACTCTACCTTGTTACCAACCCCATCTGTATTACACTCGGAGCTTTGGTTTATGAAGCGATGGTTGTCATGACAATAAGCATTTGAGAAGAGTTCCGGAGAAGCTGATAGATTGAAGAGTGTCTTCTAGCATCCCAATTTTCCATACACACACATATACACACACAAATCTTGGCTCCCCATCCTCCAGTTGCATACTTCCTTTAGTTCTTGTTGTTGTTGTTAGGTGCAGTTGAGTTGCTTCTGACTCTCAGTGACCCTATGGACAACAGAATGAAATTGCCTGGGGCCAAAATTATCCTATATTGATTGCCTAAAATGTTGTACTCTCTCAGAGTAAAGATCCTCTTAGGAAGAGCAGACAGCTCTTTCTTCTGATACAGCGCCACGCAGCTTGAAGGTAAACTAGTCTTATTTTTATTTAGCTGAGGCAATTGTATTGACTACAGCTTAATTTCTTTTTCTCTTAGGAGCTCAGAAAGAAATCAATTTCATCTTAAATGAGAAAGAGGGGAAAACATAAAATAAATAGTTTCCCATGTCTCAGGACAGATGGCAAACTAAAGGAGGAAAAAAATTAATAAAGTAAAGTACTTAAGGTTGTCCTCTGAAGTGCTTGTCAAAAGGGCAGAAAAGCCAGCCGTGGTGCATGGGTTCTGAGTTCCTGACAAAGAGAACGAACTGACTGCGTTTGAAAAGTCAACAACCACTTGTACCTCAGAACATACATTTCCCCCCCTTCTACTTAGAAGCAGATCTACAGAACCATTTCAAATGCTACTGTCCTCAGTCTGAATTTTCCAGATAATCTATGCTCCCGATAAACATGGCAAACATCATCAATACAAAAATGAGGAGGGAAGTAGACTGTCTCCTATATAGAGCGAGTCCCCCAAACAAACAGACAATGATGCTGTCCTCCTCACCTCCACCCAATAATGATCACTCAATAAAACCCATACTGATGATGTAGTTCCCTGACCACACACACATACACACAGAGTATTTCTCCCTTTTACATAATTTGATGTAAAAGAGAGAGGAATACCTGTTGGTGCCAATGACCCATTGACGCCTAGTCCTAGAACACATTCTCAATCACTGTCATCAAGTTGATTCCAACTCGTAATGACCCTGTGTAGGATTTCTAAATCTGCAAATCTTTCCAGGAGCAGAAAGCCTCATCTTTCTCCTGAGGAGTGGCTGGTTAGCAGTCCACTGCTTATCCTATAGCACCATGAAACCAACTTATCCTCTAATTGTTTAAACCGAATATTGAAATGGGGGCTTTCTAAGGTAAAATCACCACAATGAATTAAAAATGCTAAGTATCAAGCCACCACACTCCAGTAGAAAAATCAAAGACAAGTTACAGGTCTTCATACCGAAAGGGGTGGATCAGCGAGCCTAGAGACTCTGGGGGACTGAGGACATTACAAGTACATGGGGGATTGATTTAGAAATGGTTGCTTTGTTTCCTTTTGGTTTTCTCACTATTTCCTACACCCACATTCATTCCATTATCCTCAGTAAATTTCAGTACCATGGAGAACATGTAACCAAAGGCAGGTCTCTATTTCCCAAATCTGAAATCAATGATCGTTGAACTTATATATACCACTCTACAAGGATCTCTGGTAGCAAAGTGGTTATGAGGTAGGCTGCTAACCTCAAGGTCAGCATTTTGAAACTACTAGTTGTTCCATGGTAGAATGTTTAAGCTTTCTGTTCTCATAAAGATTTACAGTCTCAGAAACCCTATATGGGGTCACTATGGGTCAGAATCAACTCCACAGCACACAACCATCATACCATTCTATAGCTCTTAAACAACAACAACAACAACAAGGGTAGAAAGAAACCACAGAAGATTAGAAAGTCAGAAACTATTATCCTTGTTTATTATCTCCACGTTGGATGCTTTTGAAGAACCCAGTCAGGCCAATAAACAACAATTCTGAAAAGGCAATGACTTGTTAAGGGAGACTAGCAGTCTCTAGATGTTAATTACCTTGAGAGCAAGAGCCATTGCATTTCTGGTTAGCTCAACATGGTCCTCATTCATCTGTCAGTTTGTCACACTATTGGGACTTATGTGTTGCTGTGATCCTGAAAGTTATGTCATCGGAATTTTAAATACCAGCAGGACCACCCATGGTAGACAGGTTTCAGCACAGCTTCCAGACTAAAACAAACTAGGAAGTAGGAAAGGCAGACTGTTCCTGAATGTTTAGCCACTGAAAATCTTAAGCATCGCAGTGGAGCATTGTCAGATATAGTGCCAAAAGATGAGCCCCTCAGGTTGGAAGGCACTCAAAATATGACCAAGGAAGCAGTGTCTCCTCAAAATAGAGTTGACCACGATGATGTGAATGGAGAAAAACTCTAGGGACAGTCGAAATAAGGAGAAATGGCTGCAGACATTCACGAATAATTGGACCATGGAATGTATAAATCTAAGAAAATTGGAAGTCATCAAAAAAAAAAAAAAAAAGGCATGGGATGGAAAAACATCAATATCCTAGGTATTAAGTGAGTTGAAATGAAATGGTATTCAGCATTTTGAATCTGACAATCATGTGGTTTATTATACAGGGAAGGACAAATTCAAGAGGAATGATGTTGCATTCATCATTGAGAAGAACATTTCAAGATCTGTATTGAAGTACAATGCTGTCTATGATTATAGGTTAGTGTCCATATGCCTACAAGGAAGACAAATTACTACTACTATTATTCAAATTTATGCTCCAACCACTGAAGCCAGTGATGATGAAACTGAAGAATTCTACTAACTTCTGTCTGAAATTAATCAAACTGCAATCAAGATGTATTTATAGTTATTGATGATTGGAAAATGAAGAGTGGAAACAAAGAGGGAGGATCATAAGTTGGAAAATATGACCTTAGTGGTAGAAATGATGTTAAAGATTGCATGATGGAATTTTGCAAGACCAATGCTTTTTTCATTGCAAATACCTTTTTAAAACAACATAAAAGATTACTATACATATGGACCTCATATGATGGAATACATAGAAATAAAATTGACTACATCTGTGGAAAGAGATGATGGAAAAGTTTTATATCCTCAGCCAAAACAAAGGCCAAGGGCGGACTGTGGAACAGACCATTAATTGCTTATAAGCAAGTTGATGCTGAAGCTGGAGAAAATTAAACAAGTCCATAAAAGCCAAATTATGACTTTGAACATATTTCATCTGAATTTAGAGACCATCTCAATAACAGATTTGATGCATTAGACACTAATGACCAAGGACCAGAAGAGCTGTGAGATGACATCAGGAACATCATACATGTAGAAAGCAAAAGGTCATTAAAAAGAGAGACAGGACTAAAATGAATGTCAGAAGACTCTGAAATTTGTGTCCTTGAGTAGAAATGTTTAAATGAATGGAAGAAATGAGGAAGTCAAAGAGCTGAACGTAAAATCTCAAAGGGCAGCTTGAGAAGAGACAATCAAACATTATAACGAAATGTACAAAGACCTGGAGCTGGACACCCAAAAGGGAAGAACATGCTCAACATTTCTCAAGCTGAAAGAACTGAGGAAAAGTTTCAAGCCTTGACTTGCTATTGCAAGGACTCGGTGGGTGTGCTGGTGTGGCATGTAGGATAAGCACTGGAACTCAGGGTCAGTTTGAGCTGCAAGGTCAACAGTTCAAATATAACATCTGCTCCTCAGAAATCCTATATAGGGTCACCATAAGACAAAACCAACTTGACAGTACTTAACATCAACAACAACAAAAAAATGGGCAAACTATTGAATGATGTGGAAAGCATCAAAAAAAAGATGGAAAGTATACACAGAGTCATTGTACCAAATAGAAATGGTCAACATTCAACCATTTCAAAAAGTAGCATATGATCAAGAACTTATGGTACTGAAGGAAGAAAAGGTCTAAGCTGCACTGAAGGCACTGGAGTAAAACAAGGCTTCAGGAATTGATGTAATGTGTCGAGGTCCTATGTCAGGGTCCCACCTCCACAAGGAAGTGTGGGTGTCACGAAGAAGGGAGATCTGGCGGCGAAAGTGATAGA
>NW_006408789.1:2170717-2172484 GCF_000296735.1 Chrysochloris asiatica | reverse complement strand
GGGCTTCATTTATCTATACCTAAAATGCTACATTGTTCTTAATATTCCTATATACTTTCAGGAGGAAGGAGAGCATCTGGGTTAAACTGATTATATTTAGAGGTGGTTTAATGGGGCTGCCACTGATCAACCCAGGGTCTGCGCATGCTGTCCCCAGCAGTAATGCAAATCGAAACCTTTCAACAACCTGATGAAGCACTGGAGGTGCTGGGCAACTGATTCAAAGAGATCTATATTTGTGTCAATTCCAAAAAACAGGTGACCCAATGGTATGTGGAAATTATTGAACCATATCATTAATATCACATGCATGTAAACTTCAGCTGAAAATAATTAAAAAACAGCTGCAACAGTACATCAATAGGGAACGGCCAGAAATTCAAGCTAGATTCAGAAGAGGATGTGAAATGAAGGCTATCAATGCTGGTGGCATATGGATCTTGGCTGAAAGCTGAGAATACCAGAAAGATGTTTACTTGTGCTTTATTGACTATGCAAAAGCTTTCAAGTGCATGAATCATGACAAGCTATGGATAACATTGTGAAGAATAGGTATTTCAGAACACTTAATTGTGCTCATGAGGTGCCTGTACATAGACCAAGGGGCAGTAATTCAAACAGAACAAGCAGATACCGAATGGTTTAAAATCAAGATGTGTGCCTCAGGGTTGTATTTTTCACCATCCTTACTCAATCTGTACACTGAGTAAATAACCCAAGAAACCGGATCATATGAAGAAGAATGTGGCATTAAGGTTGGAGGAAGATTAATAACCTGCAGTAAGCACATGACAAAGCCTTGCTTGCTGGAAGTGAAGAGGACTTGAAGTACTTACTGATGAAGACCAAAGACCACAGCCCTCAGTACAGATTGCATCTCCATGTAAACAAACAAAGATCCTCACAACTGGACCACTTAATAACATCATGATAAATGGAGAAAAGATCAACTATGTCAGACTTCATTTTGCTTGAATCCACAATCAACACTCATGGATGCAGCAGTCAAGAAATAATGGCATATTGCTTTAGGCAAATCTGCTGCATAAGATCTCTTTAAAGTGTTCAGGAGCAAAAACATCAGTTTGAGGGCTAAGGTATGCCTGACCAAAGCCATGGTATTTTCAACAGCCTCATATACATGTGAATGTTGGACAGTGAATAAGGAAGACCGTAGAAGACCTGATGCATCTGAGTTATGGTGTTGGAGAAGAATACTGAAAGCACCATGGACTACTAGAAGAACAAACTAATCTGTGTTGGAAGAAGTACAGCCAGAGTGCTCCTTAGAAGCCAAGATGGCAAGACTTTGTCTTTCATTTTTTTAGATATGTTACCAGGAGGGTAAGTAGAGGGTCAGTGTAAAAAAAGAAGACCCCCCTGTGAGATGGACTGACACAGTGGCGGCAGCAACGAACTTAATTATAACAATTGTGAGGATAGCTCTGACCCGGCAGTGTTTCACTCTGTTGTACATGGGGTTACTATCAGCACAGTCCTTGGCATAGTCCTGGTTTGCATCAATACCGTTGACTTCTTAATGATGATAACAGGACGTACAATATTTAATAAACATAAAGGATAACAAACATTAAGTCTCTTGTATAGTCATACTATTTACTCAGTAAACATTTATGGAACATGTCCTATATGTATAAATCAGGCATGAGGCTAGTACAGTGGGTATCAAGATTAGGCAATGTTTCTCTTCTCAAAAAGTTCAAAGTCTATAGACAAAGTTAGACAAGTGAACCTATAATTATAGTG
>NW_006408789.1:2168732-2170347 GCF_000296735.1 Chrysochloris asiatica | reverse complement strand
AGTATCTCACCAGATTGGAAGTAATTTGAACACAAAGACTGTGTCTTTTTTTTTTCTTTTTCTTTAATGTTTATTGTGAATTATGTGATAGTTTACATGGGAGAACATTAGCTTTATATTCATTCTATCGTATATCATTTCATTGCCATGGTTACAATCTCCTCCATGCATCATCAACCAACGAAAGGATATATCCTGCAAGCCTGCCCTCTGGTTGTCAGAACACAGCCCTTCTCCTTCTCTGGGTCTAGAGTCCCCAGCCGCTCCATGTCTCCATGTAAAGACTGTGTCTTGCTACAATTATACTAGCAGTGTTTGATACCATGGCTGGCTGAAAAGGCACTAAATAAATATTTCTTGAATGAATGTAAAAAAGATATGTAAAAGAATGAGATCAGAATACATATAAGTGTATTATGTTGTAGTGGTACAACTTGAAGGATGTCTACAAGAAGATTCCTGATGAAGTTCTCTGCTGAATGGGATAAGGTGATTGGGTAAGATGCTGCAGGAATGCAGTGACGAATGAATATCATTGCTGTAGAACTAGGAGGAGAGTAAGAGAAGAAAAGAAAGAAAGAGAGAGAGAGAGACATAGTGTTCAAGAGGCAGCATCAGAGCTAGTCAAGAGAACAGCTGGAAAACGTACACTCTTTAATTTAACAACAAGTCTAACTATGATTATAAGACAAATCTGAGGCAGAAGACCACTTTAAAGTGTTGAAGAGCAAAGATGTCAGTTTGAGGACTAAAGTGTGCCTGATCAAGCCATGGTATTTTTAGTAACCTCATATGTATGGGACAGTGAATCGGGAAGACTGTAGAAGAATTGATTAATGTGAGCTATGGTATTGGAGGAGAATGTTAAAGGTACCACGGACTTCCAGAAAAACAAACAAATCTGTGTTGGATGAAATACAGCCAGAATGCTCCCTGGGAGCCAGGATGGCTAGACTTTATTCCTCATACTTCAGACATATTATCAGGAGGAACCAGTTCCTGGAGAGGGGTATCAAGTTTGGTAAAATGGAGGATCAGAGAAAAAGAGGAAGCCACGCCCCCCAACAACATGGATTGGCACAGTGGCAGCAGCGATGGGATTAAATGTAGCAACGATTGTGAGGTTGGCGCAGGATCGGGCAGTGTTTCCTTCTGTTGTGTGTAGGGTCTCTATGAGTTAGTACCAACTTGATGACACTATCAACAACAACAATGATCATGAATTAAAATATCAATGTCTCTTTCCCTTTAACAATTGTCCTGAGTATAGAGTTGCCTATGACTTACAGATTCAGTTTATATGAAAAAATGCTGACTTGGAAAATGCACTATCTACACTTTCATAACAATAAAAAATGAACAAATAAACATTCAGTTTGATCTATATGTAGACATATATTTTAAAGTTTTGATTGTGAATTGAGTGAAGGTTTACAGCACAGATCATCAGTTTTTTATTCCACACATCAGACATTTTGTTTCACCTGAGTGATTTCAATCCCCTCAACACAACCTCATTTATCCCACTTAGGCCCTGATTCTTGTATCCATTCCTACTTCTTTCCTCATACTTCTGAATTTTTGTCCTTAAATAAATGCTGTCTTTTTTTTTAAT
>NW_006408789.1:2163063-2165112 GCF_000296735.1 Chrysochloris asiatica | reverse complement strand
TTTTTTTTTTTTTTTTCCTTTCATGATTTTGAGTTTTATTCCCCATTTTTTCCGACTCCATCTAGGACCTTTTAATGTAATCAATTTCAGAGCAGTTGGTTCTGGTAGCCGGGTACCAACTAGTTCTTTTGATCTGAGGGTTGTGGAGATTAAAGTTCACATGTTCCAATAGTCCACTGGACTAACTGACTCCAAGCATTTTCAGTTTGCATCACTCTTCTTTCCTCTGGACAAGGAAAGACCAATAGTTGCATCTGAGATGGCCACTCATGAGCTTTTAAGATTCCAGACGTCACTCACCAGGAGTCCTTGTGTGTCGCTGGTATGACTGCTAACTGCAAGGTAGGCATCTCAGACCCACCAGTGGCTCCTTGGAAACCCTGAACCGGGTCACTATGAGTTGAAGCCAACTCGATGACATTTAACAACAACAACAAATCACCAAAGTAAGATGTGAAACATTGTGTTTGTGGATTATATTATGCCAATTTACCATGGTCTCTCCTGAGATTATCGCCTTGAAGCCCCAGGCCCAATACCTTATTCCTTCAGGTGTTTGGTAGTGTCTAAGAAGTTTTCACAACTGTGCCCCTATATGCTCCACCATGTTCATGGATATGTTTTCAGCAAAGGTAAATATGCACACATAAATATTTATACATTTTTGGGTAGACTCCCACTCTCCCTCCTACGCCTATTCAGCCTGTGTATGTATCATGTTTCTACCATAGATCACTGCTATTGCAGGCTTGTGTACATAACAGCATTTACCTCTATGCCCTTTACCACTTGCTTTCCTTCCTGTGTGCAAACATGTTTTTTAAAGAGCCAGAAATGACATTTGAATACCTAACCATTTTTTGCTACAAACAAAAATAAAATCATTTAACAGAACTCACAAATGCAATTGTTTTTTACAGAACATACTGGCAGGAATTAATTACAGAAAATAAATTACTTCACTCAGCAAATATTTATTTTGAACACCTACTATATACCAGGCATGACACTGATGTTTAGAGACAAAAACTAGAATATGCCAGAATCTCTGACATTGAAGTGAGGAAGAAGACTGTCCAATTTTAGAAAACACTGGAAAAGCATGTTTAAGACCACACTGGAGGATTGTACAGGGTTGACTTGGAACATAGAACATTAGTCCTTAATTCAAGGTGGCAAGACGTACTGGGATTTGAACCCTAACAACGTATTTCATTGGGAGGAAAACAAAACGACAGGGGCACCAGAGAGCATGGCATGTTTTAGAAACTGGCCTTAGGCCAGAGCTGCAGGGGACAGAAAGTGGAGGGAGGAGAGGTTAGAAACCTGGCTGGAAATGTAAGCAGAGGCCAGGCCATGCCAAGGAGCCTAAATTTCACCCTCTAGACAGAAGAGTCACAGAAAGATAGGAGTCCCCAGTGGGGTAATAGTAAGGAAAATGAAGGAAGGAGAACAAGTAGAATTCAACAGCCAATGGAATGGAAAGTTGAGGGAGGAAAAGGCCTCAAGGATCTCTTAAAATTCAGGGTGGTGGAGTGGGCCCCATGACCGGTGGTATGGATTGAATTAATTGTGCACACCATTCACCCCTAAAACAAAACTACATATTGTAAATCCAAACCCCTATAGGAGCACTGGTGGTACATTAAGAATTTGGAAGTGCTTAGGTGACTAACCAAAAGGTTGACAGTTCAAATCACCAGTCATTCTGCAGGAGAAAGCTGTGGCTTTCTGCTTCCATAAAGATTATAGCCTTGGAATCCCTATTTGGCAGTTCTACTCTGTTCTAGGTGTCCTAGTGTGGTGCTACATATAAGCACTGGACTGTTAACCGCGAGGTTGGCAGTCCAAACCCACCAGTGCACCTCGGAAACCTTATACAGGGACACTATGAGTCAGAACTCATGAAATGGCACTTAGCAAGAACAAGAATTCTGTCCTGTAGGGTCATTATGAGCAGGAATTAACTCCAAGGCAAAAGATTTTGGTATTGGTTATAATCCCATTGGGAGAAGGGTTTGGGGTTTCTTTGTTATGTTAATGAGACAG
>NW_006408789.1:2155500-2161428 GCF_000296735.1 Chrysochloris asiatica | reverse complement strand
GACAATATGTCTGAAGTATGAGAGATGAAGTTTGGCCATCTTGGCCTCTAAGGAGCACTCTGGCTGCACTTCTTCCAAACCAGATGTACTGGTTCTTTTGACAGCCCATGGCACTTTCAATACACATGTTAGAGATCCAAATTTTTATAATTACCAGTAACTGTTAACTACAAACAACTCTGGTAGCATAGTGGTTGTGAGTCGGGCTGCTAATCTCATGGTCAGCAGTATGAAACTACCAGTCATTCTGTTGGAGAAAGATGAGGTTTTCTGCTCTGGTAAAGATTTGCAGCCTCGAAATCCTGTTCAGGATTGCTATGAGTCAGAACCGACTCCATGACACCCCACCACCCACACCATTCACAACTGAATCCTATAATCCTATCAACACTTTCTCTTACCTTCTTTTACCCAAGCCAGCAACGCAAAAACATTTGGTGGGAATTACAAAGACTATGGGTTGATGAAGCAACTCACTGCAATACACCAAAGAACCAATGAACAAGGGCCTTCTTTAAGAGCCAACAGAGAGAAAGCTTTCCCCTGGAGTTGACACCCTAATTTCAGACTTTTCACCTCTTAAACTATGACAAAATAAATGTTCATTCACTAAAGCCATCTGGAGTCCTAGCATGGTGCTGTACGATGAACATTGGACTGCTAACCACAAGGTCGGCAGTTTAAACCCACCAGCCACTCCTCAGAAACAATATACAGGGTTGCTATGTGTCAGAAGCGACTCCATGACACTGAACAACAACAGCAAAGCCACCTAGTTTTGATAATTCTATTGCAGTAGCACTAGATAACTAAGGAAGAGAAAATTTCTAGGGAAGGAAGTTTAATATGGGGTTCCAATGGAGCAATCATAAGGAGGATTTTGGAAGAGAGCTGAAACAAGGGTGTGAACCACAAGAGAGAGATGCAGCCTGCTCTTTCAGATTTGGATATTATCTGAGAATCCTTAAAATATTATCTGTAATAATGATTAAATCACGGGGTGAGAGCCAATAATTAGAAGGGATACACAGAGAGGAAAGAGAGAAGAGAAGAAAGGACAAAGGGGACATGAGTCATACTATGCATAAAACTGATTCTACTTTGTTCCCATACTGAAAACAGTGATTTGATAACTTTAAAAAGAATTTTTTTCTCTCCCCCTAAGAGATTATTTCTACTAGAAAAGACACACAGTGTGGAAGTTGAGACATGCTTCCCTTTCTTTCTACTCCTTAGAGCCAAAGTTAAAGAAATGTCTAGAGAGGAAAAAAATAATGTTTCTATTAATGGATTCTAAAAAGATCACCTCTGGCCACCTATGTGAATTTTAATCAAAATACTTTCAAAAAATAAGAATTCATAAGTGGCATATATATGTTGTTTCCTGATGACTCCTATCTGAGTTTATGTGACATTTTACTTTCTCATATAAGAAGACTAGTATGAAAGCATCCTTGTGTTCTTCCTTTAGAACCCAAAAGGGTCTTGAGGGAACAAAGATGTGGGTCCCTAGAATCCTCTACTGTTGCAGGCCAGACTTTATTGTTCTCCCTCCTCTTGGGGCCTTGTGGAGCCTGCACCTTCCAGCAAAGCTTGTACTACTTCCTGTTTGGGGACCAGTGAACAGCACCGAGCCGCCCTGAGGATGCCAGGCTTCCTGAGGACAGCGAGGCGAGTGACTGGCCCAGGATTTGTCTCACCAATCTGGCACACAGGGTGTCAACCTGGAGCAAAATCTGAGGAAAATGAAACTCAAAATGACTTTATTTTGAGTTGTTGGAACACAAAGAATTTTTTAACATAACTATTACTTCTTTTCTTTCTATACAGAAGTTGTCATTTTGATCAATTAAAACAACCTTGATTCTGAAAAGAGAAGATCTGTAGCCTCTCATCTGGAATTGACTTTGCAAACTACATAAAGGAACACAAAAGAGGTGAGCATAAAGAATGACTGTCTTTCTTCCTACTGCCTGCGAAGCTGTTAGGAAGTCCTCCAGGAACCTAATGGGTCAAAATTCATATCTGACTTTCCAAACCTCTCAGTATCACGGTCAGCTCTTCAAATGGACTTCCAAAAAGAGAGGATGAGCCACAATCAGGGACGGGCATGAAGGCGGCATCCTCTGATTTCAAGAAACTCTGCTTATCAGCACAAACTTGGCTCACATTTACGAGTGAAATTATAAGCAGTTTTCAGGATTGCTGTTTCTTGTTCTAAGTGAGAAAATATTGGGACCATTCTCCCCATCTTAGTTTTCCTCTTGCTGTTGTTGTGTGCCATCAAGTCAGATCTCACTCATAGTGAACCTGTACAGGGTTTCTGAGAGAGGCTGGTGGGTTTGAACTGCTGACCTTGAGATTACCATTCCAGTGCTTATCCTACAGCGCCACACTCGAGTGCTGCTATAACAGGTATGTCACAAGTGGGTCACTTTAACAAACCAAAAGTCATTCTCTCACAGTTTAGAAAGCTAGACAGACAAATCTGGAGTGTTGGCTCCCGACGGAACCTCTCTCTCTGTGGGCTCTGGGGAAGGACTCTGTTTCCTTTCACCATCTGTGGGCTCAGTGTGCCTTAGAGGTCTCTGTGTGTCTTTACCAACCTTCCTCTGGGTCTCAGAGGTTCTCAGCACAGGGACCCAAGTCCAAAGGATATGCTCTGCTCCTAGCTCTATTTATTTATTTATTTTGGGGGGGGGTAGTCAGATCCCTCAAATCTCTGCTTTCTTGCTTAATCTCTTTGATATCTCAAGAGACTGACTCAAGAGACAACCAAATTACATAGATTTTATCCCGCCTTACAAATGTGACTGTCTCTAATTCTGTCTCACTAATATATGAGAGGTTAGGATTTACAACGTATAAGATCATGAAATGAAGGATAATCGTATGATAGTGAGAACCACAACCTAGCCATATGGTGGTTTGGTTTTTGGTAGGAACATGTTTTGGAGGAGCACAATTCATAACACAACCTAAGGGAAAAAAAATTTTTTTTAAGCAATAGCTCAAATACCAAATTAAAAGTAAGGTGTATGAATACACCCAGACACAGACAGACAGACACAATGGAGAGGTAAGAGGAGACAGATGACAGCATGTGAAGACAGAGACCGCTGAATCTATGAACCCAGGAGAGCCAAAGATTTCCAGCACTCTTAGAAGGTGTAATAAACAAGGAAGAAATTCCCTCAACAGCCATGCCCTGAACTCAGATTTCCAGTCTCCTGAACTGTGAGGAAAGGCATCTCTGTTCTTTAAAGCCACCCATTGTGTGGATTTTGTTACGGCAACCCTAGCAGGCCAACTACCTGACCACAATTTTCATCATCTAAAATTTATAGGTAGCAATAATGGTCTGATAAGCCAAAACCCAACTCACTGTCACTGAGCTGATTCCAACTGGTAGCAAATCTATAGGATAAGCTTCGTGAACATTGTGGTTTCGTTAGGCAGTCTGGTAAAGTCTATGGATCCATTTCAGAGTAAAGTTTTAAGTGGATACAACAAACTATTTTTTAAAACCCACAAAATGAAACCAATTTCACTGAAGCTTAGTCCCTCTTAAAAACCCTTAAGCATCTCTGAATCCCAGGTTGAGAATTTCTGAAAAGGGAAGGATAGAAGTCAATGAGTTTCTAGAGAACTGCTGGTAGATTGCCTAACCATGTGCTTGCAGAGCTTGAGACACATTTTAATTCCTTATCTATTTTCTCTTGAACATAAAACAGAATAGACTAATGAGAAATTCATGCACATCACATTACAAAAAGGAAGTCCTCTTCCCATCCCCCATTTTTCTTTGAATGCTCTTATTAGATTGTTCAAGAGTAAAGAAAGCATTATTAGCTATTTGAAAAGCTTTGTACACATGATACAAAGAGATGTGGCTAAAAAGGTTGGAATACAGAGCTAGTAAAACAACTGCTATTTAAGTGCATGTACATGAGTTGGTCCTAATGATTCACTATGACTCACCTGATAAGCTATTAAGGGAAATAGTTAATATCCTCTTCCTAATGAAAGAATGTTTGTGAAAACTCATTGGGATTAAAGGTAAATGGCAAGCCTTAAAATGAAAAGAGTAGCAATCTAATCAATTATGAAAAGGCCTTGAGATAGTACTAAGAAATTTAAAATATTTCTTTACTTTTAACAGACAGCCAAATCTGTTACTGAGGTGACAGCTCAAAGATACATGCTTCTTTTCTTTCACATATTTGTCTAATGTATGAATCTTTTTCTGGTGCCTGAAGATAAATGGCCAGCCTAGGACTGGGCCAGGAAGACAGGTAAAGCCCAATACCACAGGCCCTGACATGACCACTCAGGAATGGTTAGAACACATGAGGTAAGACTTGTCCGTTCTCTCACTTGGAGGACGTTTGAGTTACAGAAATCAACAGAAAATTAAACAATCTAAAAGACACACAGCCGTGTGGAAGGGCAGACCATTGGATAGCCATTGCGTATAAAGACTTCTAAGGAGCTCTGGTAGCGTAGTGGTTACGAATCGGGCTGCTAACCTTAAGGTCAGTGGTTCGAAACTACCAGCCGCTCCGTGGGAGAAAGATGAGGCTTTCTACTCCAGTAAAGATTTACACCCTCGGAAACCCTATACAGGGTCGCTATGGGTCGGAACCGACTTGACGGCACTTAACAACAACAACAACAAGCTGATAGAAAGAAAACATCCTGGGCATTCTTACATGAGGAATTATCAAGAATTGATTGCACTTGCTGAAAGAGACCAATGATGTAGTCTCTGCATGGAGTCTGCAAGACTGCATACTTAACGACATGATTCCAGATAAATGAACTTGGTTGACTACAAAGGTTTCTAGAGGTCTTCTTTCACCTGCTTCCAGTTCTAGAAAATACTAGCTTTGAGCACATGACTTATGGGTACTGAACTTTCTAGAATCTTGGTGTGGCACTGTAGGATAAATACTGAACCACAAGGTCTGTTTGAACTGCAAGGTGAGCAGTTCAAATTCACCAGTTGTTCCTCAGAAACCCTATACAGGATCAGTAGGAGTTGGAACCAACTCAACAGCACTTTCTAGAAAGGTGAAATAGTCTGAACCTTCCTCAGGGTACCCAGCACTGAGCATGACACCAAACTGATGTCAAAAATGATTTAGAGCGAATATCTGAGAAGATCTAAGAAGGAATTGAGAAAGAGAAACAAATGGATACTGATTTTATTGCCAACAATACTATTCTATTCACTTGTTGTAGACTGCTGAGCAAGGTCTCAATCTTCTTATGACTATGTGTAAATGTTCTATTCACACATAATTTTTACCTAACCATTTAATGCCCTCTCAAAATGGAATAGCATGGCAGCTCCATACGATTAGCACTTGACTGCAATACAGAAAGTATGTGGTTGAACCCACCAGCTGCTCTCAGGAGAAAAATGAGGTTTTCTGTTCCCAAGAAGATTTAAAATCTCAGAAACCCTATGGAGGGTTGTTGTGAGTCAGAACCAGCTCGACACTTAAAACCGAAAATGACAAATTGGGAGACTTCAGAAGAATAGCACCAGGGTTCAATACACTAAACGAAGCAATATTTTTAATTTTACCTTCAAAATATAAATAATGGTCCTAACTACACTGAAAATCTAAAAGCTGTACATTTATAAGCAAATAGTTTTATTAATAAAACAAGAAACAGAACTTATATGAGTTACATGGAATATGAAACCACTGACTTGATGCTAAATTAAAAAACAGAGACAGCAAGCTGCCTGAAAGACTATCCAAAGCAAGCAGAGGAATAGACAGATAAAATACAGATAAAACACAACAAGAGGGACTGTGTTATGGATTGTGTTCCTCATAAAAAATATGTGTTGTAAATCATAACCCCTATACCTTGTGATGTTGTTGTGCTGTTATGTGCCGTCAAGTTGGTTCC
>NW_006408789.1:2141891-2154260 GCF_000296735.1 Chrysochloris asiatica | reverse complement strand
TGCACAATGTTAAAGAGCAAAGACATCCATTTGGGGAGTTATGGTATTTTTAATAGCCTCATATGCATATGAAAGTTGGACAATGAAAAAGGAAGCTCACAGAAGAATTGATGCATTTGAGTTATGGTCTTGGGGAAGAATATTAACAGTGCCACGGATTGCCAGAAGAACAAACAAATCAGCGTTGGAAGAAGTACAGTCAGAATGCTCCAGGACGGCAAGACATTGTCTCTCATACTTTGGGCATACTTTCAGGAGGGCCAAATCCCTGGAGAAGGATATTATGCTAGGTAAAGTGGAATGTCAGCGAAAGAGGAAGATCCCTAACAAGATGGACTAGCACAGTGGCAGCAGCAATGGACTCAAGCTTAACAATGATTGTGAAGATGCATAGGACCGGGCAGTGTTTTGTTCTGTTGTGTATAAGGTTGCTATGATTCAGAATCGACTCAACGGTACCTAAGAACAAAAGATACCTCGCGCTCATAATCCCATTTGGCAATAGGCTATTTTTTGTTAATGAGGTGATATCAGTGTAGGGTGTGTTTTAAGTCAGTTTGTTTTGAGATATGAAAGAGATCAAAAGAGCAAGTAGGTGAGCAGAGATGGAAGTTAGAGATGCTGTGCCACGTGACAGTCAGCAAGGAGCCAAGGACTAGAAGCTAAAGAGACCAGGACCTTCCCCTAGAGTCAACAGAGAGACAAAGCGCTCTTCTGGAGTCCCTGAATCCAGACTTCTAGTCTCCTAACTGTGTGAAAATTTTCTGCTTGTTGCAACCACCCACTTTTGGCATTTTGTTACAGCAGCACTGGATAACTAAAATAAGCTGAAGCGTCCATCCCCTCCCATGACTGACAGACAATTTCAGGGACAGCTCTGCGTGATTTCTCCCTTCTAATTTCACAAGCTTGCCTTCTCATCTTTTCACGATTGGGGTGTCTCTAAAGCATTTCCATGCCCTGTGAGTCCCCTTCTTTTATGTCTGTGTTGTTCTCTTTGGCTACTCCATCCAGTGGGGCTTTACAAAGTCAAGTGAGGCGCATTTTAAACTCTACAAGCTTTTCAGAGCATGTCTGCCTTGCTCTAAGCACAGTCAATACCAAGGAAGAAGCAGGAAGTGGGATGACTTTTTTTTTTTTTTTTTTAAATAAACTGTTCTCTGATCTCTCTGCTTTCAGCAATCATAGCTTTTCTGTGCATTACTTGTAAGGCTATTTTCCTCCCGATGCATCAGTAGTAACCATTGTAATAGGTTAGACATGTCCATTTGAGGTCCCTACAGCTATCATGCTAACCATCAGGAGTACTTTGTATCTTCTGTCTCACTTCCACTGGGGTTGTGATTAAAAAAAGAAAAAAGTTTTTATCAGAGTGTACAAAAAGCATTTCAAATTACCTAAAGTCACACAATAGAAAGACACACTGTGACTTGAACATAGGGCTTATGTTTACAATGACAATGTCTTTATTTTTGAAGGGTCTACTACTGAATCTTTCATTCAGTAATTGATTAACAAATGACATGCTAATTGGATTGATGAATACATGAACTAATTTATTATGTGAAAATTCTGGAAGTAGGCATATACTACTACTGATTTTTCCCAAAGGCTTATGAAATCTAGCCCTATACAACTCAGTTTGGACAAACCAAGAAAAGCAATACACAATGAGTGTATTGCTTTGCTTGGTTTTCTTTTTTAATATATCTTTTTGGTTTTCTTTTTAACCTTGTTATTGCTATTAAGTGCTGTTGAGTTAGCTCCTATCATAGCAACCCTGTTGGTGGAGTAGCTGGTGGGTTTGAACTGCCGACCTTGCGATTCAAATCAACTTTGTGATACAGTGCATTATCCTGCAGTGCCACATCAGGTAATTGAAGGAACCCTGGTAGCGTAGCAGGTTATGAGTTGGACTGCTAACCACAAGGTCAGTAGTTTGAATCTACCAAGTGCTCCTTGGAAGAAACCCTATACAGGGTCGTTATGTGTTGGAACACCACCATCATAACTAGTAACTTCCTGACTCACTGGCACACAACAACAACAACAATGAGGTTGTTTAGGCTCATCAGGAAATACAAGCAAGGCTAGAGGTGCATTTGGAAAGTGTACGCCCAATTCAGGACTGGTAATATTTTAAATTGCCAAGACTCTTTTCACAAACAGCCAAGAGGAAAGCAGCCCATATTCTGTAGGAACCAGAAATCTATCTCAGCACTGGAAAAGTCCAGTGCACTTCTTTGCAGAAGGCGAAGTTGACACTTGGGCAGAGAATGCTGTTTGGTTGAGAACACACAGAACCACACAGAACATCTGGATGCAAACAGACAATTCCCAGACTTTTGCCACTAGTTAGGAGGGCCCCATGTGGGAGAAAGATGAAGCTTTGTACTCCTCAAGGATTTGTTACTGTGCCATCAAGTCGGTTCCAACTCACAGCGACAGAATGAAACACTTCCCGGTCCTACACCATTTTGACAATTCTTATGCTTGAGTCCACTGTTGCTACCACTGTGTCAATCCATCTCACTGGGTGTCCTCCTCTTTTTCATTGACCCTCCACTTTACCTAGCATGACGTCTTTCTCCAGGGACTGGTCCTTCCTTATAACATGTTCAGAGTAGGTGAGACAAAGCCCCACCATCCTGGCTTCTAAGGAGCATTCTGGCTGTATCTCTTCCAACACAGATTTGTTTGTTCTTCTGGCAGTCCATGGTACTTTTAATATTCTCCTCCAACACCATAACTCAAATGCATTAATTTTTTGACGGTCTTCTTTATTCACTGTCCAACTTTCACATGCTTATGAGGCTATTGAAAATAACATGGCTTGAGTCGGACACACTTTAGTCCTCAAAGTGGTATCTTTGCTCTTGAACACTTTAAAGAGGTTTTGTACAGCAGATTTGCCTAATTTCTCAAATATTTATAACCTCAGAAATCCTATAAAGGGTTGCTACGAGTCAGAAAGGACTCAATCAACAGTACGGAAGTCTGCATGGCCCCAGGCACCTCCCAAACTCCTCTGGGTTTACAGAAATATGGATGAGAATAGTGGAACGGTTTCTTGTTATTTGCCATAGTTACATTCTGTAATATTCTGGCAACAGTGAATTAGGAAATACCAATTAAGCTTTGTTTGACCTTAGCTGGGAACGCTCTTATCGGGTGACTCCAGGTTTTGGCCACTTTGCACACCTGCATGTCTACAAATGACTAACAAGTGCCACACATACTGATTTAGGGTTTGTAATAGTTAAGGTTTCGTGTCGCCTTGACTGAGCCAGGATTCTCAATGGTCTAGCAATAAAGATGTAGTTATCCGCACAATGAGATTTAATACAATGTAATTAGCTCTACGATGTGTTCTGCTATGAGTAGCCAATCAATTGAAAAGATGTTTCCTCAGGTGTGTGGCCTGCTTCCAATATATTAGTTACTTAGGCAGAGCCTGTCTGCTTTCTGCTGGGTCTGAATCTTGCATCTGGTCTGTCCTCTAAACTCTGGTTCTTTGCACTTGAGCCAGTGGTCTGGTCTACTATCTGCAGATCCCGGGAGTCATCAGCAGCCTGCCTGTCTGCCTGCTGGATCTACCTGCCTGCCTGCAGACCTTGGGTCATCTGACGCGGACTTGGGACTCTCTTACATCTACAGTTGTGAGTCATTTCCTTGATATAAACTTCTTTTTGTACACATTTCACTGGTTTTGCTTCTCTAGAGAAGCCAGCATTAAACAGCATTGCAGATCAATCTCAGCAAGTAGGCAAGTTAGCAAATACAGAATTCCTAAGTCATGAGCATCAATTGTACCTCACTCACAGGGTTGTTTACCACAGATACAACATCGACAATAATGGCTGCTGCAGTTAGCAGGCAGCATTTCCTATCACCATTACTGTGCGACATCAAAAATGGAGAGCGGTCAATGGCAGAATTCTTTATACAGTTTAAGCTGAAATGAAGACTATGTACCAGACTGGATGACAGCTTGGTCTAATGGGAGGCATGGATGCATATCCTATCTTCTCTACTAACTGGCTGTGTGACCTTGGCTGAACCACACAATCTTTCTAAACCTGGATTTCCTTATCTGTACAGTGGAGTTAAGTACAGGACTGCAAGGTCGGTTTGAACCACAAGGTTGGTGGTTCAAATTCCTCAGAAACCCTATATTGGGTTGCTATGGGTTGGAACAGACTTGATGGCACTTAACAACATACCTTCCTATGGAGTCTTTGTGGTGTTGTAGGACAAGCACTGGACCAAAAGATCAGTTTGAACTGAAAGGTCAGCAGTTCAAACTCACTAGCTGCTCCTCAGAAAACCTGTATATGGTCGTTATGAGTTGGAACTGACTCAACAACACTCCAAAACTACAACAGCAGTCCTTCCTATGGAGTCCTGGTGGGTAGCTGTAGTATAAACACTTGACCTCAAGATTGGTTTGAACTACAAGGCTGGTGGTTCAAACTCACCAGCTGCTTCTAGGTAGCCTTATGCAGGGTCGCTTGAGTTGGAACCAACTTGACAGTATTGAACAACAACAGTCCTTCCAACCAGGATCCCTGGTGGCATAGTGGATTATGGGTTGAGCTGCTAAGCACATGGTCAGTAGTACGGATCTACCAGTCACTCCAAAGGAGAAAGATGAGGCTTTCTGCTTCTGTAAAGATTTACAGCCTCAGAAACCCCACACAGAGGGTAAGGTACTTAGCTGCTAACAGAAAGACTAGAGGTTTAAGTCTAGTCAGAAGCACCATGGAAGGAGGGCCTGGCTGAAGCCCTTGTTGTTAAGAGACCTGAAGTTGGTTCCGACTCATAGCGACCCTGTATAGGGTTTCTGAAGAGCAGCTGATGAGGTTGAACCACCGACTTTGTGGTTCAAGCAGCACATTAACCTGCTGTACCACACCAGGACTCTGGCTGGAGTTCTACTTCTGAAAAATCAGCCATTGAAAACCCTATGGGCACCGTTCTACTCTGACACACATGGGGACATGTCTACCATGAGTCAGTGCCTACTCAAAGATAGCTGTTGTTTCAGTTCCTGTATACTTCTTGCCAGAGTGTTGAAAGGTCCAATTGAGACACTGGCTAATAGAGCCAGTTGCAAATTGCTTAGTGCTGTACCTGTCAGAAGTCAAAGTACAGATAACAGAGCCCGCCACAAGAAGCCAGTAGCTGATCTCAGAAACTCAACATTCAGTGATGGGTTCTTGTTATTCTCTGGTCTTTCCTTGACATGTAGCCCTTGTGGCTCGAGTTTTATAACTCAGTCAGAAAGCTGTGACTTGTGAGAGAGGGCAGGACCTGGTCAAGCATGGACCAAGAACAGGAGAGAATATTGATAGGCAAATCTCTCCCTTACCTTGTTTGTTATAATGCAGATGTGTTGAGTGTCCCTTTAGGCACTGGAGTGTGGTTCTAGTCTCGCCATCAAATTCAAAGTGTTTCTCTCATTTACTAACTTGTCGTTGCCTAGAACAACTGTGTTTTTATTTTATTTTTTTAATTGTTAGCTTATCCAAGACCCAAATGTTGTCAAAATGTTATAAATTAACCATTTGAAAAACATTATCTAATTTATATCATATAGTACAGTTTATCTCATAAAAAGTTCAGTTTCCTTTACATAATTTCATCTTTTTAAAATGTAGAGGGATAAGTCTGCTTCTCCTGTATGACCACATTTGCAATATGAACAAAAATTACTGAAATTAGTGAGCTTGGGGTGTTTAACTCTACATGTAGTGGGCCCATGTGCAGGCATCACAAATACTGAGTAATACACAGTGTGTTGTTTTTAAGTGCTGTCAAGTCGGTTCCGAATCACAAGGACCTTGTACAGGATTTCTGAGACTGTAAATCTCTGTGGGAACAGAAACCCTCATCTCTCTCCCACAGAGTGGCTGGTGGGCTCAAACCACTGACCTTATGGTTCACAGTCCAGTGTTCATCCTACAGTGACACCATGCTTCCAATACACAATGTACAACATACATAATAGATATATAACAACAACAGGCGTGTACAAAATATACAGCATTCTCCCTTTCCTCTGACTCAAATCCATTTTTATTTCATTCTTTTATCTATCACTGCTATATATAATAGGACAATGTCCCTCAATTGAGCCACAAAAAGAATTTATTCTTACAACAGGGGAACTATAGACATTTTCCTGCTCAAAAATTCCTAGTGACTCAAAAGCAAATTCAAGCACTTCCAGAAATCCAACCTCTTCCCATTTTGCCCATGTCTGCTTCCTCAGCCTCCTCTACCCCAATCTTCACCTAACCTCTGAGCCACAGTGTCTCTGTCCCCAGGAAGTCATCTGAAGGGCCCCCAGAATAAATCATTGCCATCAAGTCCCATCCAGTTCATGGTGACCTCATATGTTACAGAGTTGAATTGCTCCACGGTGGTATACTTGGCTGGAATCTAACAGAAGGCTTCAAAACATTCATGGAAAAGTTCCACTACCTTTTTGAAGTCCTCTCTTAACACTTTAGATCCATTTTCCCATAAACTTTTTGAAGCCGTCTCATATATGCAAGTCCTGGCATGGTACTATAGGATACACATAGGACTACTAACCACAAGGTCTATAGTTCAAAGCCACCAGCTACTTCCGAAACTGTATATAGGGTCACTGAGTCAGAACCGACTTGACAACATTTAACAATAACAACAACATATATGGAAACAGATCACTAGGTCTTTCTTCCACAGTCATCCTTTAGATTACTCTTCCTGGCCATCCTTGAGATTAATACTAAAGCCCAAACTATCTGTGCCCCTCAAGGATCTTGTTCCTGGAATGACATGCTATTTATCCTAGTGCTGCATTTTCATTCTAGAAACACATTATTGCTTTCGATGTGTCAACTACTGTGAAAACCAGTAAGTAACATCCATATAAATGGAGAACAGATTGAAGTTGTCAATGACTTCATTTTGCTTTCATCACTCATGGAAGCAGTAGTCAAGAAATCAAATGATGTAGTGCATTAGGCTGCACAAGCCCTCTTTAAAGTGTAAAAGGAAAAAGATGTTAATTTGAGGACGAAAGTACAGCTGACTTAAGCCATGGTCTTTTCAATCACCTCATATACATGTGAAAGTTGGACAATGAATAAGAAAGACTGTAGAGGAATTTATGCATTTGAAAAATGGTGTTGGAGAAAATTTTTCAAGGTACCACGGCCAGATGAACAAACAAATCTGTGTTGGAGGAAGTACAATCAGAATGCTCCTTAGAAGCCTAGATGACCAGACTTCGTCTCTCATACTAGGGACATATTATCAGGAGGAACCAGTCCCTGGAGAAGAACATCATTCTTGGTAAAGTTCAGGGTCAACAAAAAAGAGAGAGACTCCCAACAAGATGGATTGGCTCAGTGGCAGCAGCCATGGGTTCAAGCATAGAAGCAATCAATTGTGAGGATGGTGAAGGGCCGGGCGGGGCTTCCTTCTGTTGAACACAGCTTGAGTCACTACGGGTCAGAAAGGACTTGATGGCACCTGACAACAATAAAAATGAATAAGACAGAACCTCTTCCCTCAAAGAGCTCACTGTCTTGCTGGGTGACCAGACAACTATAAAACAAAATGGTAGATGTGGTAATAGAAATGTGCATGAAATGCATAGAAGCCTGGGGAAACTGCAGCTGTCAGGGAACACTTCCTTGGACAGGTCACGGTAGCCTGCTCATGTCAGTTTCAATAAAATCACAGAGGAAGTGGGATGTGTTTGGTATAGGAGGTGGTGACTGGGATCAGAGAGCGAAGAGCAGCCCAAACAGCCAAAGGCAGTGCACAAAGGCCAGACAGAGGAAGGTGCATGACCTCTCCAGTAGCAAAAATCATATGCAGTTACGTTGTTGTTGCTGTTGTTAAGTGCCATAGAGTCTGTTCCAACTCATAGCGACCCGGTAAAGATTTCCAAGAAATGGCTGGTGAGCTTAAACCAATGACCTTGTGGTGCAAAACAACATTGCAGTCCAGCGCATTAACCCACAGCACCACATCAGGTCTCCATACGCAGTTTAGAGCTGCCGAACTAGAAAATGAGAAGGACAGTCTTAACACATGAAACAGAAGAGGGGACTTTCAATCTTTGTTCACAACACCATTGCCAATACAATGTCCTTTCCCTGTCTGCCCTTCTTCTTCACACCATTCAGACAAATCCGATCCATCTTCCAAACACCAGTTCAGAGATCTTTGGAATATTCTCTTTGTAAAGTTGTTGTTATGTGTTGTTGAGTACGTTCCAACTCATGGTTGTGGTGTGCCATGGAGTCGGTTCCTACTCACAGCAACCTTATATAGGGTTTCCGAGGCTGTAAATCTTTATGGGAGCAGAAAGGCTCATCTTTCCCAGGAGGAACGACTGGTAGTTTTGAACTGCTGACCTTGAGGTTAGCAGCCTGACTCGTAATCACTACGCTACCAGAGTTCCAACTCATAGTGACCCTATATACAACAGAACTGGATGCTACCTGGTCCTGTGCCTTATTCACAGCCACTGTGTCCATCCATCTTGTGAAGCTCTTCCTCTTTTTCACTGACCCTCTACTTTACCAAGCATGAGATCCTCCTCCAGGGACTGGTGTGTCATCTCATGATAACATGTCAAATTATATGAGATAAGGTCTCGCCATCCTAGTTTCTAAAGAGCATTCTGTCTGTAGTTCTTCCAAGACAGATTTGCACATTCTTCTGGAAGTCCATGATACATTAAATATTCTTCACCAACACCAAATTCAATTTTTCTTTGGTCTTTCTTATTTTTTGCCTTCCAGAGTAATCAATTATCTTTTCTTGCTGTAGATGCTTTTAACACATCTCCACCTGGTGTGGCCCTGTAAGGATAAGCACTAGATAACTGCAATGCCAGTTTGAACTGCAAGGTTGGTGGTTCAAACGCACCAGTTGCTCTGCACAGGTTGCTATGAGTCACAACTGACATGACAGCACTTAACAACAACAACAACCACTCATTTTGTTCCTAATCATACACTATTTCTGGTTCTTATTTCTTCTTAATCATATTTTGAACCTTTGATAGCAGGAAGTATGTATTGTTTTGTCTCTCATAGTATGTAATAGGTCAGATTAGAAAATCCCTTTCTTTTGGTGAGAAATTCTTTCTGAATTTCCAACTACTGGCATCTAATGTAACTCAAAATCAAACTCTACAGAGGATATGATTCCCCCTAAGAAATAGTTCAGATATGGATAAAGAATTTCAGGGACATGAGGCTACATGAAGTCAGTATTTGCCCTCGTCATCACAGATAATCAGGAACCATAGCTTTCAAAATATTAACATACCTTCAGACTACAGCTAATGTGAAATGGGCCCTCTGCTTAACATTATCCTTTAAATACTACTTTCCTGAGGGATCATATTAGGCAAAAATTTAGTGCCCTGAAAAGAAGTGTAGAACTGGATTCAGACAGAAGACATGGATTTTAGCTTTTTCTCCTGGGGGTATTGTGTGGCTTTGGTTCATGTTAATTGGAAATGTAGAAACCATATGTATATCTGCTTATGGACACCTTCCCACCCACTCACATCTATAACATGTAGCAAAAACCAAAAACCAAATTACAGAATTAAAAATGGATGGGAAGGATCATCTTTGTGTTGACCAATACGTAATGGAAACTGTCATTGTTGTTAGATGCTGTTCAGCCAGCTCTCACTCATGGTGATTCCATGTGTGCAGGGTATAACTGTGCCCCATAGAGTTTTCACGGCTGTGACCTTTTGAAAGCACATCGCCAGGCCTGTCTTCCAAGGAGCCTCTGGGTGGATTCAGACCTTTCAGACTTTCAACTAACAACTGAGTGCTGAATTCACCCTTTGTGCCTTCCAGGGGCTCCTTTTCATAACTAGTCACATGTTTATTTATATTGTGTGATGTTGGGGTCTTCAGTTCTATAATATATACAGAGGTGGCTCACTCTCCTACAGAATCCACGCTCCACTTCCACAGAATGACGGAGCACCAGGACCAAGTTGTTGATCCAGGGGCTCCATTTCTCAGCCTCCTTCCTTGCAGCTATGTGCAACCATGTCTTTAGTTGTCTCCAGTGGAAGGGATGTGTGTCAGGCTAAGGTCAAGGCAGTTGAGAGGCATGTTTCCGCCACCCTCGTCATCCTCAACTACAAGCTAGATGCAGAGACCTTGAAGGACACAGGAGAGGACACGGCCACAGAGGGAAGGAGACGAGATCCCTGAATCACCATGTGGAATACAGTTGTCCACCAACCATGAACAACAGCTACAAACTGTCTTGTGTTAAACCTCTCAATTTTGGGGATTCATTACAGTGGTTACCATTACAAAAACATATACATATGTTTCTCTCCTTTCTCTCCCCAAAGCATACACATATGCTCATTAGTCCCCCAACTGTGACATCACTTAAAATTAAATCAGCAAAAATGGTGGTGGTGGAAGGTGCTGTTGAGTCAGTTTCAAGTCATGGTGATGCCATATAACCAATACGCTGTTCCTGACTCTAAGGAATCTTTATAGTTACCTGGTCAATGAACTGGAGGAGATCCATATTTATGCCCATTCCAAAGAAAGGTGATCAAAGAGAAAGCAGAAATGATCAAACAATATCATGAAGATCACATGCTAGTACCTCAATAAAAACAAAAACCCTCAAAACTGAACCATTAAATAACAACATGGTAAACAGAGAAAAGATTGAAGTAGTCAGAGACTTCATTTTGCTTGTATCCACAGTCAAACACTCATGGAAGCAGCAGTCAAGAAATCAAACAACATATTGCACTAGGCAAATCTTCTGCACAAGACCTTTTTAAAGTGTTTAAGAGCAAGGATGTCACTTTGAGGACTAAGGTGTACTTGATCCAAGCTATCGGTCATATCAATGACCTCACACACATGGGGAAGTTGCACAATGAATAAGGAAGACCATAGAAGAACTGATGCATCTGAATTACGGTGTTGGAGAAAATTATTGAAAGTAAGATGGACTTCCAAAAGAACAAACTGTTTTAGAAACACATCCAGGGTGCTTCTTAGGAGCAAGGATGGTGAGACTTTATCTCATGTACTTTGGACCTGCTTTCAGGAGGGATCAGTCCCTGGAGAAGGCTATCTTTCTTGGGAAATTAAGGGTCAGTGATAAAGAGGATGGCACAGTGGAAACAACATGAATCTCACATGCAAGTAAAACTCTGCAAAAGATAATTCAAATATGACTGCAACAGTACCTTGACAGGGAACTGCCAGAGGTTCCAGCTGGATTCAGATATGGAACAAAGGATATCATTGCTGATGTCTGATGGATTTTGGGTGAAAGCACAGATTACCAGAAAGATGTTGACCTGTGCATTACTGACTATGCAAATGTTTATGACTGTGTGTTTCATGACAAACTATGGACAAGATTGTGGAGAATGAGTATTCTGGAACACTTAATTGTGCTCATGAGGAACCATACATAGACCAAAAGGCAATCATTTGAACAGAACAAGAGGACACTGAATGGTTTAAAATCAGGAAATGTATATACCAGGGTTGTATTCTTGCATCATACTTATTCAATCTGTATGCTTAGCATATAATCTAAGAAGCTATATTATCTGAAGAAAACTGTGGCATCAGGATCTCAGGAAGACTCATTAACAACTTGTGATATGCAGATGATACAACCTTGCTTGATGAAAGTGATTAAGACTTTGAATACTTCCTGATGAAGATAAAAGACCACAGCCTTCAGTATGGGGTGCACCTCAATGAAAAGAAAACAAACATCCTTACCATTGGACTAATAACAACATCCATATAAATGGAGAAAAGATTGAAGTTGTCAAAGACTTCATTTTGTTTGGTTCCACCATCAACACTAATGGGAGCAGCAGTTAAGAAATCAAGCGACATATTGTATTAAACACAAGACCTCTTTGAGGTGTTCAAGAGCAAATATTTCAGTTTAAGGACTAAGGTACACCTGACCCAAGTCATGGTATTTTCAGTAGCCTCATAAGCATGTGAAAGTTGGATAATGTATAAGAAAAACTGTAAACGAATCGATGCATTTGTGTTGTAGTGTTGGAGAAGAATATTAAAAGTACCATGGACTGCCAGAGGAACAAACAAATCTGTGTTGGAAGAAGTACAGCCAGCATGCTCCTTAGAAGCCAGGATGTTGAAACTTTGTCTCTTATACTTTGGACATGTTATCAGGAGGGATCAGTCCCTGGAGGACAACATCATGGTTGGTAAAATTAAACATCAGAGAAAAAGAGGAAGACCCCCCCCCCCAATGTGATGGATTGGCACTGTGGTAACAGCAATGAGCTTAAGCATAACA
>NW_006408789.1:2131659-2132891 GCF_000296735.1 Chrysochloris asiatica | reverse complement strand
AATTTCCAATTTTCCTAGATTCATACTTTGTACATTCCATGTTCTGATTATTAATGGATGTTTACAACAGTTTATCTACTTTTTGAGTTGTGTCCCATCAGCAAATAAAGCTTCAAAAGGATTTACTCCATTCATGTCTTCACGGTCAACTCTATTTTTAGGAGGCAGCTCCTTCCCAGTTGCATTTTGAGTGCCTTCCCACGTGAGGGGCTCATCTTCCAGCATTAGATCTGACAATAATCTGGTGCTCTTCATCTTGTTTCAATATTCATTATTCTGGTACTGACAGTGTTTCAGTGGTATTCATAAGGTTTTCAGTGAGCAAATATTTACAAGTAGTCTTTGTCTCTTTCTTCCTTGTCTGTCTTCATCTGGAAGCTCGGCTGAAACCTGTCCACCATGGGTGATCTTGATGATTTAAAATACCTGTAGCATAGCTTTGCGAATCATAGTAATACACATGTCACCACACTACAAGAAACTGACAGAAGAGTGGTGGATCAATTCTTAGCGACACTGAATAGGGTTTTCGAGGAGCAACTGGTGGGTTTGAACCACTGACCTTGTGGTTAACAATCCAGTCCTTATCCTACAATGCAATACCAAGAATCCTTTATATTTCATTATTATTATCAGCATCAACCCGCAGAAATCTGTGTTGGAAGAAGTACAAGCAAAATGCTCCTTAAATAGAAGTAAGGAAGGCAAGACTGTCTCATGTAGTTTGGACATGTCATAAGAAGGGACCATTCCTGAAGAAGGACATATTGCTTGGTAAAATAGAAGTTCAGCGAAATAGAGGAAGACCCTCAACAAGATGTACGGACACAGAGACTACAACTATGGGCTCCAACAGTACAGACCAGAGAGTATTTTGTTCTGTTGTACATTGGGTTGCTATAACAACACTCAGGAATTTTCAAATCTATTTTTTACTGGAGTTGGAAACAGGAAACATTACATATAAACTTACAAATATGATGACATCAACAAATTATGTGTTGGAACAGTGATCTAGTACATACTGCTCATGAGAAGAGCGAAACAAAATACAAATGGATGGTTGTAAGTACCGTTCATTGTAACTTAAATATGTTGTACATTAGAAACTACCTATATAGCAAAAAACACTCTGACACCCAGTACCCCACACTAACAATTTTGTGCTTCCATCTCTGATATGCATATTCAAACAAATCATTTCAAAATGTCATCTAGTCCATTTTCTACTC
>NW_006408789.1:2125859-2131559 GCF_000296735.1 Chrysochloris asiatica | reverse complement strand
AAGCATAACAACAATTGTGAGGTTGGCTCAGGATTGGGAAGTGTTTGGTTCTGTTGTACATAAGTTCGCCATGATTAGGAACCAACTCAATGGCATCTAACCACATTGTTGTAAAAATATAGATAACACATTTGCCAAGTTAATATTCTTTACATGTACAATGCAATAAAGGCAATCATACCAATCATGTCCTACTATCATCCATATCCATTGATAAATTCTTCATCCTCATAAATAAAAATGACTCTCCCCTTCAGTTTCCTCTCTCCCACTGGAAACCACCATTGGCCTCTCATTGCAACACATTTCATTCCTAAAATTTATGAAATCTAAATACAGATCATAAAATAAAAATAAAAAATACTATATTTTGAAGGCAGTATAAAATAAAACCATTAAAAAACACAGAAAATATCTCATTAATAATATTTTATATTGAGTCCATGTTGGAATGCTAATATTTTGGACATATTAGGTTAAATGAAATGTATCATTAAGATTAACTTCACCTGTTCCTTTCTTACTTTTTAATGTGGCTGGCTGCTAAAAAAAAAAATTGAATTACATATGTGGCCTGGAATCTATGTCATTGGACAAGAATGACTCTAGACATTCTATAGACACTTCGTAAATGCTGTTCATCAAACTAAACATTTTCTATGTTCAACTTATTTTGCCAGTGAGGAAACAGAGATTCCTACAGAAAAATCAGATACCATGCCAGACCAGTTGCTGTAGAATTGACTCCAACTCAGGGTAACTCCGTGTATTTCAGAGGAGAACTGTGCCCCATAGGGTTTTCAATGGTTGATATTTAGGAAATAGATCATGAAGTCTTTCATCAAGGTGCTGCTGAATGGACTCAAAGCTCCAACTTTTTAGTTAGCAGTCAATCATGTTAACCGTGTGCACCACCCAGGGAATCCTCAGTTGACTGAGCCAGAGACCAACTGAGCCAGGAGCTCAGTTAGTCCAGTGAGATTTGAATAGATTGCTATGGCTCCCAAGTCTCCTCTCTTAAGAACTTGCCTCTTCCTAGTGTTCCTGTGTCCATCTGACCACTGTACGGCGAGCTCCTCCAGATCACAGACCCACCTTCACCATCTTTATAGCTTCACCAACTTACACATCACTATTGTTGTTCTTAAGCGTTGCATAGGATTTCAAGAAGCAGATGATGGGTTTGGACTACCAACATTGTGGTTAGCAGTTCATAAGCAGTCATAAATATTTTATGGCATGAATGAAATGATATTATCTATGCTATGTGAATCTGTAAAAACAAAGGACTCTACTGAATTTAAACCCAAGTTTAATACTATGTAGATCATGAAATGACCATAATTAGTCTGACAGCACTGTAGAACTACACAGTTGGATGCTTTCATTTGACCCAAAAACCAGGTTCTTTATTGAGGAAAATGCACTCATTGGACCATGAAGAGTTTCGCTTCATGACAGATAGACAGGATGCTAGGAGAACAGCTGCCACATAACAGTCTACCCATGGACTGAGGGTTCTTACTCTACTACACACATCTGAATTTTTAAGGTGCAATATAGTCAAACTGCTCCAATTATAGTAGCAATGACTTCATGCAGACAGAAAATTCCTATAGTCTTGGGTTTATGTAGCACAACAGACTTTTTTTGTTTTGTTTTTATTGTGAGCTGAGTGACAGTTTGACATGGGAGAACATCGGCTTTACGCTATCGTTGCATTGCAATGATTACTACAATCTCCTCTGCGCATCATCACGCAACAGTATTTGACTCCATTCCCTCTGTTTGTTTGTTGTGTTTTTTTGGAAGGGAATGTACACAAAAACACTCAGGAATATATAATAATTTAAACAACTGAAGGGCACATTCTGCAAGCCTGCCTCCTGGCTGCCAGCACCCATCCCTTTCTTTCCATGAGTCCAAAGTCCATAGCTGCTCCCTCTCTCCATGTCCTCATCTCTGCCTCCAACTCTGGTGTTGCTGCTTCTCTGAATAGGGTACCACATTCCACTTGTGCTCTTCTCCCTTGATGGGCCTAGGGTCCTGTGTTTCTGGACTGTAAAATTAATTACTCCCCTGAACAACAGACTTTTTAATAGACATTCTGCACATATGTATCAAGGTCATACCATTGGCCTTGATCTATGCACAAGCAATATCTTATGTCCAGAATGGGCATTTGTTTCTGAAGCAAAACCTGGATTATTCAGAAAAAGGAGAATATAAAATCCTACTCATAGTGATTTTGCATAGGGTTTCCAAGAGTGACCAGTGGATTTGAACTGTCAACTTTGCTGTTAGTGTCTTTCCTACAGTGCCACATCAAGACTCATAAAGAATCAAAAGTATTAATGATATTTCTCTTTGACTGACAGTTTCTATAATACTTTTCATTGTTACTCATGCAACAGGTTAATTCTTACAGATTCAGGGGTAATTCTTACGCACATGTAAGGATTTTGTTAAAATGTAGATTCTGATTGAGTATATCTGGGCTGTTGTTTTTGTTGTTAAGTGGTATCAACTCAGTTCTGACCCATAGTTGCCCTGTATAGGGTTTCTGAGGAGCAGCTGGTGAACTTGAACCACTAACCATGTGGTTCAAACCGACTTTGCAGTCCAGCGCATTAACCCACAGCGTCACACCAAAGCTAGAAATGCAAATTCTCAGGAAGAAGTCAAACCTGAATTAACTGACTCAAAGTCCATCATGCAGGACATGAGGAATGAAGCAAAATCCTAAAGCTAATGTTCTGATCATTCATGCTAATTAATAAATAGAATAAAATTGTTGTTGTTGTTGCTAAGTGCTGTTGAATTGGGTTCCGACCCATAGTGACCCTGTATAGGGTTTCTGAGGAGCAGCTGGTGAGCTCGAACTGTAGTCCTCACGGTTCAAGCGAACTCTGCAATATAGTACATTAACCAATAGCACCACACCAGGATTCCAGAATAAAATTAGTCTCCTAATTTTAAACCAAGACAAGAGTACTGGTGTGTTGCTGGGGGATAATGCACTGAATCACAAGGTTGGTTTGAACTGAGAGGTCTGTGGTTCAAATTCACCAGCTACTCCTTGGAAACCCTACGCAGGTTGCTGAATTGGGACCAATTAGAAGGCACTTAAGAACAACACCAACAACTAAGACAACCGCAGCCATTTAAAACTTTCAGATGGTTCCAGTTTGTAAAGACTCATCTACCTGAGTTTCTTTGGGGCAAGATATCATATGTGGATCTCAATCAATACATAATGGCTATCACAATGAGAAAAGATCTCAATAGTAGAAACCTATGCAAATCAGTTATCTATTTGTTGTTGGTGAATGAACTTCAGTCAGTTCTAATTCATAACAACCCTGCATGGAGTTTCCAAGAGGGGTTGGTAAGTTTGAACTGTCAACCTTGCTTTAGGAGAAAAGAATTTAGACTAAAATATATTTTTAAAGGTTTTTGTCATACTTAGGGAAATAATCATTGCTTTCCCCCTCCTCAAAGTCAAAGACTTGTCCTTGAACAGATGCCAGACAGTGAGCAGGATTCAAAGCACCACAGTGCCACATCAAAGAGAGAAGAGACAGGGAAATTAATTGCAGTCATTTCTTTTGAATACTTTAACAAGCACTTTAACTGGTGTGTAGGAGTGTCAAAATCCAGGAATCTAAAAGGAAGGACTTTAGGAGAAGAATACAAATGGGCATGTAGCTGACCATTTGAATTTATTTTATTTTCTAGTAAAATGAGCAAGCAGTGAGGTCCCAGAAAACCAACACTTAACCAACCAACTAGAGGGGTGTTTTTTTCCCTAAGAACTATTTCCAAAATGTGACAACTAGAAGTTCATAGTTTTAGTTTATTTTAATATTTCAACTTTAGGGAAGCAAATGTTCAATAAAATGTCTTTTTTTTTTTTAATGTGCAAATAACTAGGCAATAGAGTAATTCAATTAAAAAAATCATCCTTCTGATGATTTTGTTATTATAAGATGCACTCTATAACACAATGAAATATTTCTTATTGAAAAATCAACAACAAACAAGCATTGTGCCTATTGAGATGCCAGCAGTAAGAAGCTCATTAACTTTTAGTTCCATGTGCAATTTGGTATTTAGAAAATAAATGTGTCCAAGATTTATGGTCCGCTATCTAGAATAAAAATGAAGCTAACCAAGAAAAGTAGTATTGAAACAAATATTACAAAGGAGGCATGTTTACTTTGGTTTGAAAAGATTATTTTCAAGTTCTTTAGAAAAGCTTATATAATTAATTTTAATTGCCAATTATCCTTATCTATTCATTAAAGCAAGCTCCTTACTCTGTTTTGCTAAACTGAGTCTGAGCGCATTCTTGAAACGAAATTAAAATATTCTTTCATATGAATCTGTTTCTACATAAAAGAGAGTTTCATAATATCCAACTCAAGGATAAGAATCTGAGCTATGATTTTAAACCTGTTGTTTATTTTATTGAGCTCTTACAACATCTTGCTAATAAAATTATTAAAGAGGAAATTTGATATATTTAATGCCCATTTTCTCCTCAATTTGTTTTAGGATAGATAGACAAGCCCAATCCTCCAAAATAGCTTTCATCTCTACTTGTTAGAGCAAATGGGATTTTCCTATTAAAGTTGGATTTATAATATGCATGAGACTGAAACTAAAAAAATTGGGCTAAATTAGGCGAATCTGTTAATTTGAAGTAGAGATCTGTAGTTTATTTCTAAACTGGAAAGTGGAAGCCACAATAAATAAACAGGTTTGATGCTTAGCTATAGGTGTGGACGTACAAATATGGCCACAGAAACCCAAGTATTCTTCCCACAAGTCACTCTGCTCCTCAGTTGGGTTTAGTAGATCTTTGCAGTGGCCACACAGAACTCAGAAACTATACTTAGCATTATGGGATTTATTAGAGAAATTTTGTTATTGTCAAGTGCCATGGAGTCAGTTCCAACTCATGGGGACCCTAATAAAGAACCTGTTTTTGGGGTCAAATGAAAGCGTCCAACTACGTAGTTCTATGGTGCTGACAGAGTAATTATGTCCACTTCATGAGCTACATATTATTAAACTTGGGTTTAAATTCAGTAGAGTCCTTTGCTTTTTACAGATTGACATAGATAATATCATTTCATTCATGCGATAAAATATTTATGACTGCTTATGGACTGCTAACCACAAGGTTGGTGGTCCAAACCCACCATCTGCTTCTTGAAATCCTATACAGCACTTAGCAACAACAACAGTGATATGTAAGTTGGTGAAGCTATAAAGACAGTGAAGGTGGGTCTGTGATCTGGAGGAGCTTGCCGTACAGTGGTCAGATGGACACAGGAACACTAGGGAGAAGCGAATTCTTAAGAGAGAGGACTTGGGAGCCATAGAAATCTATTCAAATGTCATTCAGGGAGTGTCTACAAAATGTCTAGAGTTGTTCTTGTCCAATGACATAAATTCCAGGCCACATATATAATTCAATTTTTTTTTCTTTTTTTTTTATAGCAGCCAGCACATTGGGAAAGTAAGAAAGGAGCAAGTGAAATTAATCTTAATATACAAAAGACGATGGTCTTTGATCATCTTCAGTAAGTATTTTAAGTCCTCTTCACTTTCAGCAAGCAAGGCTGTATCATCTGCACATCTCAGGTTGTTAATGAGTCTTCCTACAATACTAATGCCACATTTTTATTCATA
>NW_006408789.1:2109768-2120784 GCF_000296735.1 Chrysochloris asiatica | reverse complement strand
TGTTGTTGTTAAGTCCCACTGAGTCAGTTCCCGTCTCACCGAGACCCTGTAGAAGGTTTCTGAGGAGCAGTTGGTGGATTTGAATTGCTGACCTTTTGTTAGCGGTCCAGTGCCACACAAGGACTCTGCAATGCCATCAGATGGCACTCAATCTCATTATCTTCCTCCCAGCACATGAACTGTTATTATTCCATATTTTAATTCTACCTGGTGTGGCACTGTGGGTTAATGCACTGCACTGCAAATTTAGTTTGAACCACAGGTCAGCAGTTAAACTTACCAGTTGCTCCTTGGAAACCCTATACAGGGTTGCTATGAGTCAGAACCAATTCAATGGCTCTTAACAACAACAAAACCCTATACAGGGTTGCTATGAGTTGGAACCATCTTGACAGCACTTAACAACAAAAATTATTTAACTTCCAAATTAGACATTTCATTGATTCATAAATAAATGCTTTATTTACTCAAACATTTCTCAATATTTTGCTCATTATTCCTTCTTGCATATCAGACACTGTTTGAAATCTTATTTCTCAGGCTTGAAACATACCCTCTCAAATTCTTTACTGATTGCTTTTTCCAAGAAACTGCTTTCGTCTGGGAATATAATATCACTTTGTTTCTTGCAAGATGGTTTTCCTATGCACACATTTCTAAGTTCAAAATCATATTCTCTTTGCACCTAAAAGAGATCATTGTGCCAGCTTCTAACTTTTTGTTTGTGCTCTTGAGAAATCAAAGAGCCTTAGTGGTTCCACGGAAGCTTTGTTTTTTCCATTCTCTCTACTATCTCGGCTTTAACTCGGGATAGAATTGATTACATCTCCATACCCTGTTTTTTGTTTCTTAATCAACAGCTCATATCCTTCATCTCTCTCTAAGCTTTCACTGAATCAATGCTCTGAATATATTTTTCATTCAATTCACTGAGTCTTTACTCTGTGATATTCATTCTAGGGTTTAACCTATATGATGGCTGCAATTATCATACCTTTTATTTCTGGAAGTTCTATTTGATCCTATTTTCAAAGCCACTTGGTCATTTTTCATAGCTACTTGGACCCCTGGTGAGAAGCTGTAGGATCAGCACTGGACGGCAAACTACAAGGTAAGCAGTTCAGACCCACCAACTGCTGCTTGGAAACCCCATATAGTGTCGCTATGAGCCAGATGTGACTCGACGGCACTTAACAACAACACTTCTCACAGATACTTGCAAGCCTCAATGTTACTTATTAAACATATATTTTATGCATAATGTGTTTAAATCCCCAATACTCCAAGTCGCCAGGAGTCTGTTTGTATGGTCTCTCTTTTCTTCTGCCAGTTCGCTCAAGGTGGTTTGATTTTTTTTAAAGAGGATGTTTCCTGATACTTAGAATGGACACATATTCTTTGAAACATTTTTTAGTATGAATCTTTGAGGTCCAACTTGAAATTCCATCCACCACAACCTCTCCCCCGTGGTGAGGATGTGCAAGTCCTTTACCCAGTGTCCTGGGGTCACTATCAACTGGGATCACATGAAAGTGCAAAGTGTAGCTGTGGGTCTCTTTTAGATTTGACACGTAGCAGCAATCCCAGCTGTGAACTCACAGTGGCTTGTGTTATCCATTCTCAAAGAAGAGACTGAATTTCTCTAGCCAGAGCCAAGGTGGTTTCTGGTACCTCCTGTTCTTATTCCATTCTGCAAAGAGAGTTTCTTTCTCATTCATCCTAACACCAAAGTGTAGTTTTTAGAGCCTCAGATCAATGTAAAGGTCTTCTACTGGAATATGTGTGGGTCAACGTGGTAATGCGAATTCATCTTGCTGCTGTTAGGTACCATTGAGTTACCGTTGGGTTAGGCACGTCAGAAGGCACACTGCCCAGTCCTGTGCAGTATGGCTTTAGTAAATATCTTCAGGACTAGAACCTCAGGCTCTCTTAACCCTCAGCCCCCTGCCCCACTTTCAGTTTCTTTTGTTCTCTACGATCTCATAGCTTCTGGCCAGCTCAGTGATACATGCAATAATTTTCATACATCGAATCCAATATTTATAGTTGTTTCCAATGGGTTTTCCAGGAAAACTGACAACCTTATTATGAACAAATTAAGTCTCTGAATAAATTCTTAACAACTTCACAAGTCCCCAAATCAAAATGCCCTTGCTATTTTAAGAGGTTTATGTGATTTTTAAGTATTGCACATACTATTGTTGTTGTCACTTGCCACTGAATATGCTCCCACTCGTAACAACCCTATGCCTAACACAATGAAACAGTGCTTGGCCATGAGTCAGCCTCACAATCGGTGCTATGTTTGAACCCATTGTTGCAGTCACTGTGCTGATCCATCTCATTAGTGGTGGTGGTGGAGTCGGTTCCGACTCATAATGACCCTGTACAGGGTTTCCGAGGCTGTAAGTCTTTATGGGAGCAGAAAGCCCCATCTTTCTCCCGTGGAACAGTTGGTAGTTTCGAACTGCTGACCTTGTGGTTCACAGCCTGATTTGTAACCACTACGCTACTAGAGCTCCTTGATCCATCTCATTGTTGTTGTTATATGCTGTGGAGTCGGTTCCAACTCATAGCATAGCGACCCTGTACAGGGTTTCTGAGGCTGTAAATCTTTACAGAAGCAGAAAGCCTCATCTTTCTCCTGTGTAACAGCTGGTCGTTTCGAACTGCTGATCCTTAGGTTGGCAGCTCCTTTCATAACCATCTCACTAGAGGCATAAGTTTCTGTATTTCCTATGGAGTCCTGCTGTGTGAGGCTTTAGGAATAAGCAACTGACTCAAGCCCACCATCCACTCCTTGGAACCCTTATACACAGTCACTACTATGATTTGGAATTGACTCAGCGGCAGTTAGTAACAACTGAGTGCTAAGAAGGACAGAATTATTAAAACTTTCAACAGCTAAAAGAATATGCAAATAAAAGCAAGGTATTGTATAAAAGATGGCTAATAAAAATATAATTTAATTTCTTTGTTATGTTGTTGTTGTTAAGTGACATCCGGTTGGTTTTAACTTAGAGCAACCCTGCACGCCATTTTCAAGGAGCGGCTGGTGAGTTTGATTGGACAAACTTGTGGTTCAAACTGACCCTGCGGTCCAGGGGTTTATCCTATAGCACCACACCAGGGCTGATTTGTGAACCCAGTGATTATCCTACTGACCCACTGTGCTCCTTAATTGAATTTCTACCAGAGGTTACATTTTTACTTTTAAAATTTTATTAGCACTATACTGGATTTTTTTTCAGGATAAAAAAATGAAAATTATATTTGTTGTTGTTAAGCACTGTGGAATCAGTTCTGACTCATAGCCGCCCTGTATAGAGTTTCCAAGAAGTGACAGATGAGCTTGAACGACCAAACTTGCAGTTTAAGCCAACTTTGCTGTCCAGTGCATTAGCCTGCAGTGCCACACATGAATTACATGAGAGAATATTATTATTATTATTATGGTATTTGTCAATTAACTGAACTCAGTTTAGAATGGAAACATTAAAACAAATGCTACTCTCATGAGATACTTTACTGTACTTACCAGAGTACCAGCATGTGCCAAATTGAAAAGGTTCTGAAATATTATGCCAAAATTAGAAGTTCACTGAAGTAATTCAATGTGAAAATCTTCAGGTAAATAGCTGGTTTAGTATTGAGTAAATCTTCCACCACTCCCCGCCCCCACCAAAATGTAATGGTTGATGGACTTATTGGTTTACTTCTCAAGTAGTGTAGTTACACCTATTTCTCACATGTATCTTGTTTTCCAACATTTTGCACTTATGACAATAGCAAAATATCTACTATCTGACTAAGTGCACATTAATGAAGTTCATCTGGCAGTGATGAATACCAAGGTATAAGGCAAGAATAAAATTGGCTGTTATGGTTACGGTTATGTGTCAACTTGGCTGGCCATGATTTTCACTAGTTTGTCAGCTATGTAATAATGAAATTTGGCAGCTATGTAATGAAATTGGGCAGTTATATAATGACAAGATTTGGGAGTTATGTAATGATATAATTGCCTTCCATTTTGTGATCGAATTTGGTCATCCTCCATTTTAATAAAATGCTGATTTTGGGATAACAACCTGGTCTTTGGAATCTAATCATGTTGATAAGCAATGAGAGAGTGTATTAGGAGTTCATGATGGCACAAAAAGTTAAGCCCTTAGCTACTAAGCAAAACGTTGACAGTATGCATCCACCTGTCTGAAAAGAGAGTCCTGGAGATGGATTTTAGAAAAATCAGCTATTGATAACCCACTAGAGAACATTTCTACTCTAACCCAATTCTCGAGGCGGTAAGAATATCAATACACTACGATTATTTCTATCCTTGGCAAAATTCTCATTTGAAATTAATCTGCACACTATATATCTGAAGCCAACTGTGGGGAAATCTACCAGGGGACTGCTCTATCTGCAAATATTTCATGCCACCCCTGAATCACAAGGAGTTTTGGGGACATGGAGTCTCCAAAACTGCACTAGCTAAGTCGATCATATAATGCCATGTTTAGAGGAAAACTTAGTTATATTAGAAAAACAAATCTGCTCTCTGTAAAAATCTAACTATGCTTTTATTTGTTCTTGGCTATCTTTCTTTAGTTGTTACGATTCGGGATGCGAACCACAAAGTCAGCAGTTTGAAACTACCAGCTATTCCGTGGGAGAAAGATGAGGCCGTTCTGCTCCCGTAAAGATTTACAGCCTCGGAAACCTGTACAGGGTGGCTATAAGTCGGAACCGACTCCACAGCACATAACCACCACCACCATCTTTCTTTACATCTAGGCCCATTTTCCACCTACTCCATCCCCATTTCTACCCAGCTCAAGTGATGATACAGGAAAAGTGTGCTGTAAAAAAGAGTTTAATCTTGCTGCAGTAATAATAAATGAAACACTTAAAAAAAGGTCTGTACAGCTTGGGCAAAGAGAGATCAAGAAATGTAAACAGAGATGATATCTTTAGGTGCCGACACCCTTACAATCTGTTTATAAGAATTCCATATCTTATCATAAAAACATTTACTTAATATGATAAGAAAATAATAAGTCATATCTAAATGACAGACTAATGATAGTAGCAAGTATATCGTGTTTACAGTTTCTAAAGCACGTTCATATAACTGTTTTACCTTCACAGCTGTCGCTAAGGTGGATAGGCAAGTCCTGCTATGATTCCCCTTTTCGAGAAGGGAAAACCAAAGCTCAGTGTCCATGTATTTGTCATGCAATAGTATTAGGATAAGAGTCCAGATTTCTAGTTTTACATCTGGTGCTTGTTCCTGCCACTATTAACATAGAAACTCAGGGTCTTGTGATCAGACTTCCTAGGTGGCATGCGGCCACTGGACAGCTATTAAGCTCTCTATGACTCAGTTCTCTTAGCTGCAAATGGAGATAATAGCAGTTCTGACTTTAAAAATAACAGAAAGCAGGTAAAATGCTTGACAAATGTCTGACACACAGCAAGCTCTCGCTAAGCGTTAGCCACTATTATCTCAATGATTCGTTTAGATCATTCATTGTCTCATCAATTTAGTCATTTCCTGCCCAGTGATGCTCCAGAGAAAGACAGAAAACACAGGACCAAATGCAGTAGCCTCTAGCAGCCGCTGCACACGATCTGCCTGATTAAAAGTCTTTGCTTTAAACCGGGGCTCAGCAAACTACTTCCTGGCCTGACCCCTCAATTTTGTAAAAAAAGGTGATTGGAACACAACCTCCTCCATATTTACATATTGTCTATGACTACGTTTGTGCTATAAGGTAGAATTGAAGAGGTATGACAGAGATTGTACGGCTCACACAGTCAAAAATATATACTATCTGGTTCTTTATGGGAAAAGTTTGCTGACATCAGCTTTAAATCAATGAAACAAAACACAGAAACACTCTGGGTATGTTTGCTATTACTTAAGCCTATGTCCACTAAATCCCTGATGAGGTGACTTGATGTGCAGCCTCAACCTTGCCTTGTACATGGTAAGCTAGTACAGGACTGGGCAGAGTTTCCTTCTCCTGTACAGAAGATCACCATAAGTCAGAATCAACTCTATGGCAACTAATAGCAACAAGGTATGTGATGTGAGGTACACAACAGGCAATTACAGAACCGGGAAGGGTCCCTGAGCTATGTGTGAATCAAGCAACCCAGGCAGCTATGGTTTTCCATTCATGTATTTATTCAGGAAGCCTTCATTGAATGTTACAGGACACAAAGCTTCATTTCCGACCAACAAGATTCACTCATTGACCCGGATCTGAAATTGTGCTTTGTTCTGGTAACTTCTAAGACTAGCAGTTATCTTTAAGTTGATTCTGGCTCATGACTTTTCAGTGTTTGCTTCTAAGACAACAAGGCAAGGAAATGAGAGGGTCTGGTGCTAAGACTATAGTAAGCTCACATAGTGATGTCCCTTGATAGTATGGAAAGCTTCTGGATGGCCATGTACAGGCAAACCACTCAGTATGGGAAGCCACTTCTCCAGTACACCCCCAGAGCACGATTCTGCACCCATGTTGACCTGACAGTATGGTTAGCTAAGCTACCAAAACAGGAGGAAGTTGAAAATCGAGTTGCACTGTTGAGCTATAACTTACTCATCACCCAGGAACTAGGGAGCTAGCACATATGTTGGAACACAGACTGTCACAGTAACTGTCATTTTCTTCTAGCGGTATCCTTGGCAAATTAGTCAAGCTTTCTAAGCCTGTTTCCTATTTAGTAAAATGAAAATAAATATCCATCTCATGGTGCTGTAAGAATGAAATCAACTTGGAATTTTGCTAAATATTAGTAATTACATTTATTGTTGTTATGAACATCTATTTTCCTGAAAAGATCATTAATCACATTTATCCATTACCCATCCCTTCCCATCGAGCTGAGTCCAAATCATGGTGACGCTATGTTGTTGTTGTTAGGTGCCATCAAGTCGGTACTGTCTCATAGCGACCTTATGCACAGCAGAACGAAACACTGCCTGATCCTGGGCCAACCTCATTACTGTTGCCACGCTTGAGTCCATCGATGATGCCACCTGACCAATCCATCTTGTTGGGGGTCTTCCTCTTTTTCTCTGACTCTCTATCTTACCAAACATGATAGCCTTCTCTAGTGACTAGTCCCTCCTGACAATATATCCAAAGTATGAGAGATGAAGTTTGGCCATCTTGGTCTCCAAGGAGCACTCTGGCTGCACTTCTTCCAAAACAGATCTCTTGGTTTTTTTGGCAGCCCATGGCACTTTCAATATTCTCCTCCAACACCATAACTCAAAAGCATCAATTCTTCTATGGTCTTTCTTATTCAAGAAATCCTCCCCACTAGACCAGCAAACAACATTCTTATCTTTGGAGAAAAGGTTGACGTTGTCAAGGACTTCATTCTTTTTGGATCAACTATCAACACTCATGGAAGCAGCCGTCAAGAAATCAAATGACGTATTGCATTAGGCAAATCTGCTGCGCAGGAACTTTTTAAAGTGTTGAAGAGCAAAGATGTCAGCTTGAGGACTAAGGTGCGCCTGACCCAAGCCATGGTATTTTCAATCACCTCATATGGATGTGAAAGCTGGACAGTGAATAAGGAAGACCATAGAAGAATTGATGGTGACGCTATAGGACAGAATAGACCTGCTCCCTAAAGTTTCCCAGGCTGTCATCTTTATAGAAGAAGACTATTACAGCTTTCTCCCATAGAGTGCTGGTGGGTTCAAACTAACCACCTTCTGGTTAGCACTCTAATGCCTCTATGTCACCAGGACCCCTTATTTAAGTAATACCCCACTATCATCGAGTTGACGCCACCTCATAGCGACCCAACAAGACAGAGCAGAACTGCCCCCATAAAGCTTCCGAGGCCATAAATCTTTACAGAGCAAATTGCTGTATCTTTTCCCCTCAGAGCAGCTGGTGGGTTCAAATTGCTGATCTTTCAGTTAGCACCTTAACCCTTAGCTCAATGTGCCACCAGAGATCCTTATGTAAGCATTAGCTATTGATGTTCTCTCCGCATATTAGACACCCTGTTAGCCAAAGTGAATAAATGCTGTCAACTTAATAAAAATCCAACTGACAAATATCTCTTAATTATGGTGTACCAGGTACAGTGCTGGACACTCCGTGCAGAAAAAAAAAAAGCATAAATTAATTCTAAGTTAGAGTTTTAAGGAAATAAGACATGTCACAAATAACTATGGCATAGGCAACATGACTATAATCAATATACAAACAAATAGCTAGAGGGAAGCAGAGATTTTACGGGAGGGGCGAAGCTTATCATAGAAAACGTAGTAAATGGGCTTACCCTTTGAGTATTTCTAAAGCTGAGACAGGAAAGGGAGAGAATTATATTGGAAAACGCAAAGACAATGGAAACCTGAGCTAGTTGATCAGAGCAGGAGTGTTTCTACCAGGCTGGAGTTTAAAGTGAATGAAGAGAACAGGAGTGCATATCACAACCATGAGATGAGAGCAGAGACTTCATTCTGCAATGGTGGATTCATTCTATAAAGCAAACCTAGTAATAGGCTACTACTGATAAAATATGAATCATTTTATCTGAAGTGTAAATGATAGGCAATCCACAGAAACCCTACACAAGGTTGCTATGAGTCAGAACCGACTTGACAACACTTAACAACAAGATGCTTCATGTCACGACGTCTCTCTCATAAACCTGTACCTGCTAGTTAGAGTGGGAGAGGAAGTGACCACATTCCAGTACTCCCAGAACTGTGACAACTTCTCACCAGGAGGACCTTCAGAATGTCTGGCAGAGGCAACCTTGAAGTCTTTTGCTTTGCTGCAAATTGTTATCTCTCTGTCTTTGTAAACTGTTGGGGATGCTCAGGTGAGGGTTTCTTACAGGTGAGTGTCCTCAGCGATGTATATAATACTAGAAATAAATACAGAGAGACACTAAAGGCAGGGGTGGAGAAAGGGAAAGGAAATGCCTGGAGCATCACACGTCTTCATGAACCTCCCACTTCCTGAATGCTGAGCTCTGCACTGAGCATGTACAGGATGGGCAGGGATTCTACCAGAGCCAGACCTTGGAAAGGACTCTCTGGAGGCACAGAGAAGAAATTAGTGGAGGATGAAGCAACTAGAAGGCAGAAGGCCAGCAGAGACAAGTGCAGGTCCAGGAAAATGAGGGCTGAGAAACAGCAACGCCACTAGAAAGGAGAGGACACACAGGGAAGACAATGAAAAAGTCAACTTGGAATTGTTGTTGGTATTTGCTGTGGCATCAGCTCCAACTCATGATGACCTGATGTTTATATGTTATTATTGGAGTCTTAGTGTGGCGCTCTAGGATAAGCACTGGGCCACAAGGTCAGTTTGAACTGCAAGGTCAGTGGTTCAAACCGACCAGCTGCTATGAGTGGGAACTAACTCAATGGCACTTAACAACAATACATATTAATAAAACAAAATGTGTGCTCCGGCGCCATCTTCCTGATTGTTGATGTGTGGGGATCCACTGTCAGGGCCATGTGCTAATTCATCTCACCGAGGGTCTACCTCACCTTCTCAGACTCCCCAGTTTGCCAACTGGTCTTTCCCAATGATGCATCCAAAGCAATCCAGCCCCCAAATTGGTTATATTTTAAACGCAAAGTACAGTGGGAAGGGAGACAGACCATGAACAAAGAAACAGAGAATAGCATTGGAGGAGTTGATGTAGATACATCGAGTTTAGTTTAAATCTCATTACATCCTGTTGTTGGTAAGTGCTGTATTCATTTCAGACTCACAGCAACCCTATGGTTTCTGAGGACGTGAATCTTTGCAGGAGCAGAAAGCCTCATCTTTCTCCCTCAGAGGAGTTGGGGGGCTCAACCCACTGACGTTACGGTTCACAGTCCAGTGCTTATCCTACAAAGCCACCACATTCCCCACTATATCCTAGCATCCCAAAAAGATCAAAGGTGTTTGTGGCTACCAAGAGAAACTGGCTAAGCAACTTAGCCAAAGTCACCCAGGGGGTGTACGAAGCACTGGCTACTATGAGAGAAGTGAGCAAGAAAGTCATTTTCTGCTGAGATGACATTTCTCCCCCTCCCCCCTGGCGTAGTGTTTAAAGCATTCAGCTGCTAACCGAAAGGTTGGAAGTTCAAACTTACCGGATGCTCCATGGTAGAAACATGAGGCAGTCTACATCCATGAGGACTGAGAGCCTTGAAAACACTATGGAGCAGTTCTACTGTCTCCTACCTGGTCTCTATGAGTCTGAATCGACTCAACAGTAATGGGTTTGGCTTAGGTTTGGTTTGATGTGCTAGCTGCTGCACACACTCCTATACAGCCACAACCACGGACACTATGAACAATGGGATTATGCCCACTGCCATCCACTCAGCTGCCTGCGATTACAGGAATAGTTAGAAGAGAACCGGAGAAATGCTGTGAGTGTGTGTATGTGTACACACACTTCCTCTTGCTTGTTGTATATGTGAATGACTCATTTAGAAATTGTCTCAAAACTCATTTTGGGATACAGAACTTCATTTTGGTCAACTCCTTCCTTCCACATGAAAGTAAAGATTGATTTTTGATTATAGGTTTATAAAGACTAGACTTGAACAAAATGCGAAAATTATGCAATAATCAGGTTCACAAGTCTGCACCACAATAAGCTGTATTTAATAGTCAAGGTTCATGGAAATGAAATGAGCACACCCATGGCCCGCCTCTCTCCATCCTCGGTCTCCTCTCTACTGAAGTTGAAAGTAGATGGATAGACTGGCAGACAAATGAGATTAGAGGAAACCTCAATCCAGGACTCAAGAGGTAACTAGGTTCTCCCCAGAAGCCAGTATTTAACAAATGCAAAGAGCCCTGGAGTAATGAAAAGGTTAGTTCATTCTAGAGCTGCATCCAGAACAGCTCAGAGAATGGTGTCCCCCACTCTGCCTCAACATCCATAAAACTAGGCTTTTAATCACCAAATTCTGAGCTCCACATGCTAAAACATGTGGGTGATCTCAATGAGGAAAGT
>NW_006408789.1:2105566-2109610 GCF_000296735.1 Chrysochloris asiatica | reverse complement strand
CTCATTGGGGGTCTTCCTCTTTTTCTCTGACCCTCCATCTTACCCAGCATGACATCCTTCTCCAGCGACTGTTCCCTCCTGACAATATGTCCAAAGAGGGACTTAGCAAACACTATATCTCCACCATAGACAAAAACAACAACAATAAAAATCAATCAAGAAGGTAGCTCAGACCAGAACCATTTCTCACAAAGTCTTCTCTGCTTGGCAATGTCCCAACCTGTTCACTACTTGCAAGTCAATCAGTTCTTATTAGTACAGAGACTGTATTCCTTCCATGCTCTTTTGAGGCTCCCTGAGTTGTCTAACGTTATGCCCATAGAATCCTTCAACATTACAATTTGAAGCTTGAATTTTTCTTCAGTTCTTTCAGCTTGAAAACGGCTGAGTGTGTTCTTACATTTTTGCTTTCTAATCCCAGGTCTTTGCACATTTCATCATAATATTTTACTTTGTCTTATTGAGTCTCCTGTGAAATCTTCTGTTCAGCTTTTTTACCTCATTATTTCTTCTATGTGCTTTAGCTTCTTTACATTTTCCTCAAAGAGCCAGTGGTCCCTAGTGGTCCATTGGACATGTTCATGTCTATCAAAGTAAAGGTTAGTACAAGTAAATGGTCAGAGACTTCACGTGGATTCTAGGAATCTGCTTCCCTATCATGGTCTCCCTGGGCTGGGTAAGCTGAATAGGTTCTGGGTCAATGGATGGAGCATTTCCTCTTGCAGATAAATCATCAGGCCAATGAAGCAGGAGAGTTGTAGGATGGGATTCTTCTCTGCTCTGTCTTTATTTCTCTTGTTGTTGTTGTTAAGTGCTGTTGAGATGGTTCCAACTCACAGTGACTCTGTATAGGGCTTTGGAGCTTGACAATCTTTGTGGGAGCAGAAAACCTCTTCTCTTACCTCATTTAAAACAAGAGGCACAAACATGATGTCCCACAATCCATCTGTCAGTTTTTTGTATTGTGGTGGAATGTATGTTGCTATGATTCTGGAATCTATGCCACTGTTATTTCAAATATCAGCAGGGTTATCTACGGCAGAGAAGTTTCAGTTTAACTTTCAGACTTAGACAGACTAGAATGAAAGGTCTAGTGGTCTACTTCTAAAAATTAGTCACTGAAAACCTTATAAGTCACAACAGAATATTGCCCAATTTGCTTTGTTTGGATATGTCATCAAAAGGGATGAACCACTGGAGAAGACATCATATTCTGTGAAGTACAAGGCCAGCAAGGTCAAGGAAGACCCTTGTTGACATGGAACAGCACAAAAGCCAAAATGATAGTCAACCATTATGTCAATTACAAGACTAATGGGAAGACCAGACAACATTTTGTTCTGTTGTATATCAAGTCCCCATGAGTTGGAGTCATGTTCACAATGACAGTAATAAAGTGGAATTTTCAATGCGAATCTGAGGAATGAGAATATTAAATACGATTTTGCTGCTTCCACGACAAAGTCATAACAAAATTAATCTGGGGCATCTTCTGGGCATTGATGAGCATTGAGGGGAATAGCACACTCAAACTGTACTGGAATAAGCCATGGATAAGAGTAAGTTCTTTCTAGACACTATTGGATTTAACAGCAGAGTTTCATGAAAAAGTAGAAGACAAGCAACAAATTCTAGGAAATTAAAAATATGACCACCAAAATTGAAAATAAAAAAAACTTGAAAAGCATTCTAAATTGTGTATAAAAAAGAAAACAAAAATAGAAAACTATGAGATAATCTTATAGATGCTGTTGTTTTTGTTAGGTGTTGTCAAGTCAGTTTGGACTCATAGTGACCCTAATGAACAACAGAACTGACCTGACCCTATGCAAGCCTCATAATTGTTGTTATGTTTGAGCTTATTGGTGCTGCCACAGTGTCAATCCATCCCACTGGGGGTCTTCCTCATTTTCATTTTCTCTCCACTTTCCCAAGCATGATGTCCTTCTCTAAGGACTGGTCCCATCTGATAATATGTGTTAAGTACGAGAGACAAAGTCTTGCTATCCTGATTTCTGAGGAGCATTATGGCTGTACTTCTTCCAAGACAGATTTGTTTGTTCGTCTGGCAGTCCATGTTGTTGTTGTTGTTGTTAAGTGCCATGGAGTCGGTTCTGACTCATAGCGACCCTGCACAGGGTTTCCGAGGCTGTTAATCTTTACGGGAGCAGAACGCCTCATCTTTCTCCCACGGAACCGCTGGTAGTTTCAAACTGCTGACCTTATGGTTCGCAGCCCGATTCGTAACCACTACACTACCATTTTTATCCAACTATAAATATAGGAAAACTATATTTAAAATACATTCAGAAGGAGAAATAGAAATAATAAAGGGGAAGGAAAAAAGGAAAACACAATGGAAGAAAGTTTCCCACAGCTTGGAGAACGATGAGACTGTAATTGAAAAGTGCAGAAGGTTTAATATACTGTGTGAAATTAGTATGCCAGTAAAATGATTAAATTAATCTTAGAAGATTTACAGTGAGAATGTGCCTTATAAAAGAGGATTGCAAACAGAATTCAATAACACATCAAAAAAAAAAAATACATCATGACCAAGTGAGAGTTATATCAGGACGGTTCAATATTGGAAAAATAATCAATGTAATCTGTCATATAAATTTGAAAAAAAGGAAAAGAACCACATGATCATATCAAGTGATGAAGAAAAGGCATTTGACAAAATCCAACATCCAATCCTGATAAAAAACACTCAACAAAGTAGGAATTGAAGGAAAATTCCTCAACATAATTAAGAGCATATATACAAAATCAACAGCCAACATCACTCTCAATGGAGAGAAACTGAAACCCTTTCCTTTGCAAACAGGAAACAGACAAGGATGCCCTTTGTCACCACTCCTATTCAACATCATATTTGAAGTCTTAGCCAGAGCTATATGGCAACATAGGGGAATTAAAGGCATCCAAATTGGCAAAGAGGAAGTAAAACTCTTTCTATTTGCAGACAATATGATCCCATATATAGAAAACCCCAAAGACTCAGCAAAAAAACTACTGAACCTCATTGGAAGATTCAGCAAAGTGGCAGGATACAAGATCAACATACAAAAATCAGTTGGATTCCACTATACTAATAATGACAGCACTAAAAAGGACATTAGGAAAACAATACCATTTACAATAGCTGCCCAAAGGGTAAAATATTTAGGAATAAATGTAACCAGAGAAACAAAGGACCTATATAAATAAAAATACAAAGCACTACTACAAGAAACCAAAAGAGACATAAAAATGGAAGAATATACCATACTCCTGGATAGGAAGACTTAACATTGTGAAAATGTCAATACTTCCCAAAGCAATCTACACACATAATGCAATCCAAATCCAGATTCCAATGGCATTCTTCAAACAAATGGAAAAAACTATTACAAAATTTATATGGAAAGGAAAGAGACCCAGGATAAGCAAAGCACTGCTTAAGAAGAAGAACAAAATTGGAGGCCTCTCATTCCCTGATATCAAAATTTACTACACAGCTACAGTGGTCAAAACAGCCTGGAACTGGTACAATGAAAGATACATAGATAAATGGAACAGAATTGAGAATCCAGAAATTAACCCATCCACATACAGACAACTGATCTTTGACAAAGGGTCAAAGAACATTGAATAGGAAAGAGATAGTCTCGTCAACAGATGATGCAGGCAGAACTTGAAATCAATAAATATGCAAAAGATTGAAACAAGATCTTTATCTCATGCCATATACAAAAACCAATTCAGCATGGATTAAAGACCTAAATGTAAATACCAGAATTATAAAGGTCATCAGTGAAAAAATAGGGACAAAATTAATACAGGCTCTAATATAGGGCACACACAGACTACCAAACATTGTGAAAATTGCACAGACAAAAGATGATTGGGACACACTAAAATGGTAGTCTGATTGGTTATCACAAGAACAAGAAAATTATTCACTAAGGAGACATCTAGTCAAGCAATCAAGTCCCTTCAGGACAAACCCCATTCCAAGAATAAAATTCAAAGGGAATACACAAGCAGGCATGTAAGCTT
>NW_006408789.1:2097737-2105078 GCF_000296735.1 Chrysochloris asiatica | reverse complement strand
AACTTAGACATTGGTTATCTAAAATGGGAAGGCTATAAAGGCATGAAGTGACTAGCTTACAAGTTTTCAAGAAGGAGTTTGGTTTCAGAGTGTTGTGAGGAAGGTAGAATCCCCACTGAGTGGTTTTCATGCTGCCTAGACAGGTCTGCTGAATGGAGATAGGGATAAGACTCTTATAATTCAATAGTGAGGAATTATTATCATGACTAATTGCAATTGTTGCAACTGTAAAGGTAGAGGTTTAGTAGAAAAAAGGAGGGGAGTGGTTGATCTTACAGTCCAGGAATGAAGGACTCTGGGACCATTAAGGGAGAAGAGAATGAGTGGAGTGTGTGACCCTATACAGAGAAGTGGCGATGCCAGAAATGGAGGTAAAGATGATCCCGTGGAGAGACGGAGCAGCTGAGGACTCTAGACTCATGAAGGGAGAGGCACTGTGTGCTGGTGGCCAGGGGGCAGGCTTGCAGGGTGTGCCCTTTGGCTGTTTGAATGATTGTATATTCCTGAATGCTTTGATGTACATCAAAAACAAACAAACAAAAAAAATGGAACAGAAGCAAATACTGTTGAATGATGATGCATGGAGGGGATTGTAATCATTGCAATGGAAAGAAATATGGTGGGATGAGTGTAAAACTGATGTTCTCCCATGTAATCTATCAATCAATTTACAATAAAAACTTAAAAAAAAAGAGAGAGAGCGAGAGAGGACGGCAAGACTTCAGCTCTTTTATTCTGTACACATCATCAGGAAAGACCACTAACCAGGAAAGGCTATTATAGTTGGTAATGTAGTGGATCAGCAAAACCAAGGAAAACTCTCAATCAGACAGAACAACACAACAATGGACTCAAACACATCAAGATGATGAGGCTGGCACAGGGCCAGGATCATTCTGTTCCATTTGTACATAAAGTTGGGGTCCTGGGTGTGTCGCTGTAGAAACACTGGACTGCTAAGTGCAAGGTCAGTGGTTCAAACCACCAACCACTTCTCGGAAATGTTGTACAGGGTTGCTTTGAGTTGGAACCGACTAGATGGCACACAACAGTTTCCTAGACTGAAAACATCTCCACAATATTTTGGATTGTGAGTGAAAAGAAAGTTTATCATCTAAACACCCCTTTGGAGAATTTACTCAAAGATATACTCTAATCAAAGAAAATCAAAAAAGGATCCAAGAAAAATGAGGTAAGACATAAAAAGCAGTGACTGCTGGGTAACTTTCAGGATAAATAACCTCTCTGCTTAGTAAATTCTGATTACAGTAACCAACTGTCCTGCAGTCATAAAGGACCGTAAACTGGGTGATCTATAGCAACAGAAAAATTGCCACCTCACAGTTCTGGAGACTAGAAGTCCACATCAGGCTTGAGGCTGTGCTGGTTCCTCCTGAGGAACTGCTCTGTGCATTTCTCCTAGTTCTAGTGGCTTCCAGCAATCCTTGTCTTACAGATGCACTTGGCATCTTCTTCCTAGTCTGTGTCTGCTTTCCTATTTTATAAAGCATCACTTAGATAGAATTAGGGACCATTCCACTGCCATATGACCTCATGATAACTGATATCTCCCAAGACCCTAATTCCAAACAAGGCCACATTCCCAGGTGCCAGGGGCTAGGACTTGCACATACTATTTTGGGAAACACAATTCAAACCATAGAATTAATATTCACATAACAATGCTGTAAAAGCTAGTGTCATAATAAACTGATATTTAAACAGAATATATGTTATAAGTGCAGAATAGTAATTATTATATTATTATAAACCTTGACAGTCTAAAAGTACTGATATAACAAAAGCTGAGGAAGTGAGAGAAGGAGAGTGGAAGGAAGAATAATTCAATGAATCATGCCTACATAGTAAAACCCTCATAACAATTCTCAGGTAAGACTCCCTGGTTGACAATATTCTGCCTACATCGATTAACCAGGAGAGTGACATATCCATCCCGTCTGTATCCCTGTGGACACAGATGCTCCATCTTGGAGACCCTCCCAGACATGACTGTGCATGTCTCCTGTCGGCTGGTTGATTTGTATCCTTTTGTTTTATACAAGTCTGAATTGTAAGTACACTGCACTTTCAATGTATTCTGTGAGTTGTTCTAGTGAATTATTAAACTTGAGAGTGTTATAGTAGATGCTGTTATTAGATGACGTCAAGCCAGTTCCAACTCATAGCAACCCTACGCACAACAGAACAAAACACTTCTTGGTCCTGCACCAGTCTCACAATTGTTATGTTTGAGTCCATTGTGGCTGCCTCTGTGTCCATCCATTTCACTGGGTATCTTCCTCTTTTTTTGCCGATTCTCCAATTTACTAAGCATGGTGTCCCTTCTCCAGGGATTGGTAACTTTTGGCCACACATCCAAAGCATGATGGAGGAAGCCTCGTAATCCTCGCTTGTAAGGAGTACTGCGACTCCACTTCTAATAAAGATTTGTTTCACTACCAACATCATATTTTAAATGCACCAATTCTTTTACAGTCTTCCTTATTCATTGTCCAGTTTCCCTAATTTAGACTTGTTTGGCCCAAAGTGAGCATGTCCTGGGATCTCTTGAATATATGGCTGGTATCTGAAACCAACCTGGCAACTGTGCCTTCACCTGTGAAGTTGACCTAACTCAGGTTCGCTGGGATCAGGAGTCATCTGCAGGGTGAGAACAGACTTAGAAAAATACCTGGGAAAAGATCCATAGAAGTGCTCAACAATACTAACTACTAGGGAGTGGCTTGGAAGGTACAAAGTGAAAAATGCTTTTAAATTTACACACTTCTTGAACATTGAGATTTTTATAAACAAGTCTGCATATGCCACCTAATTAAGAAAATAAGTAGCGATTATACTCTATTACTCCTAAACGAAGTTCTCTACATCGGTATAGCAAGGTCTACAACAGCATGCTTTAATTATTAGGTTAACCTCAGCACAGTACTTGGCAAAGCAGCATTTATTCCTGGCAGGATAGCAACGAGTCCTCATGATCAGGGCTTTAGCAATTTAAAAATTACAGAGCTACTGTCTCCCTATAGAAAGAAACAAAAAACAGAGCTGTTTGGCGAAGTGATTGTGCATCATTTCTGTGTTGGGGAGGAATCTAAAACAGATTCTTAAAGAATTTCATCTTTTTATAATATAAACAGTAGAGAGGGAGAGAAAGAATATCAATGAGAAGCTAGGCAACTGCCCTGCAAAATCCCAAAAGACAGGGCCACATAAGCAATGATTACAATGTCAGCAAGTTGGCTGAAAATAGGTTCAACTAGCAGGCTCCATCCTACCCATCAAAGTTAGCCTTCACATTGTCCCACTATCCCCACCCCAAATCCCCATCAAGATACTGGAAATTTATCTTGTGGAGAAAGATGATTTGCAGGGTATTCCCCTGTAACCTACTAGGAGTAATGGGCAGTAGAGGGACGATGGAAGGGCTGAAAATAAGCACTCTGAGTGGAGGCACTGCCCTATCCTCACTTTCTGGTCCACAAAACAAGCAACAAGCTTCCCAACTGGAAAAGAGATTGAATAGGACAATTCTAGATCTGAAGACACTAACTGATTCCAGAGAAACCCCTACATTAAGCCACTAATCCAAACATACTGATCAAACTGTGCAGGAGTTCCAATCAACATTTTTAGTCCCTGGTAGGTTAAAAAATGAATGTATGGGTCAAGTGTTTAGGATAAACTTTCAAAATCAAGAGCAAGAGAAAAGGAAAGAAGGGGAAATGAATGAAGGAGGAAAAGGGAAAGACAATAAAGGATGAAGGAAGAATGTAACACAGGTAGGTAGGAAGGAAGGAATAGAGGAAGACAGAGAGAGAGGAAAGTAGAAAGGGTGGGAAGAAGGCAGGAGAAGGAAAGACAGATGAAAGAGAAGACCAAAGGGAGAGAGGAAGGAAGGGAAAATAAAGATTAAAGGAAAGAAGAGGAAGGAAGGAAGAAAAGATGAGGGAAATTGAGGAAGAGAGCAGAAGACAGGTTTTTTGTTTTTTGTTTCTTTTTAATGTATAACTAATATCATCAGATATTAAGGAGCTCTGGTAGCGTAGTGGTTACGAATCAGGCTGCGAACTTTAAGGTCAGAGGTTCGAAACTACCAGCTGCTCCACGGGAGAAAGATGAGGCTTTCTACTCCCGTAAAGATTTACACCCTCGGAAACCCTGTACAGGGTCACTATGGGTCAGAACCGACTCGACGGCACTTAACAACAACAACAATATCATCAGATAGAAAGAAAAAAAATACAGGGTACTATAATAATTGGATTCCTGGTGTGGCGCTGTTTGACGCTAATGTGTCAGACTGCAAAGTCGTTTGAGCTACAAGGTCGGTGGTTCAAGCTCACCAGTTTTTCCTTGGAAACTCTATACAGGGTTGCTATGGGTCGGAATCGACTCAACAACACTTAACAACAACAACAACGTAATAATTAAGAGTTGTGGGATGACACCAAGAACATCATACAGAAAGAAAGCAAAAGGACGTTAAGAAAACAACAAAGAAGGAAAAGACCAAAATGAATGTTAGGAGAGACTCTGAAAATTGCTTTCCAGCATCAAAATAAGATGCAAGGCATACACAGAGTCACTGTACCAAAAAGAAATGTCAATGTTCAACCATTTCAAGAGGCAGTGCATGATCAAGAGCCAATGGTATTGAAGGAAGAAGTCCCAGGTGCACTGGAGGCATTGACAAAGAACAAAGCTCCAGAAACTGACAGAATAAAAACTAAAATTTTAAATAAACTAATGCAGCACTGGAGAAATTCATTCAACTATGCCAAGATATTTGGAAGACAGCTACGTGGCCAACTGATTGGAAGAGATCCATATTTGTGGGCATCCCAAAGAGAGATGACTCAATGGAACACTGTAATCATTGGCAATATCACTAAAGTTACATACAAGTAAAATTTTGCTAAAGATATTTCCAAAACATCTGCAGAAAAAATATAGCTGCAACAGTGCATCAACAGAGAACTGCCAGGGGTTCAAGCCAGGTTCAGATGAGGATGCGTAACAAGGGATATCATTGCTGATGTCATAAAGATCTTGGCTGAAAAGCAAAGAATAGCAGTAAAAAGGTTACTTGTGCTTTGTTGACTATGCAGAGGCTTTTGACTGTGTTGATCATATAAGTTAAGGATAACATTGTGAAGAATGGGAATTCCAGAACATTTATTGCTCATGAGGCAACAGACCAAGAGGTAATCATTCAAATAGAACAAGGGGACACTAAATGTTTTAAAATCAGGAAAGGTGTGTTCCCGGGTTGTATTCTTTCAGCAGACTTATTCAATCTTTATGCTGAGCAAATCTGAGAAGTTGTATTATATGAAGAACAATGTGGCATCAGGATTGGAGGAGACTCATTGACAACCTATGCTATGATATGCAACCTTATTTGTGAAGAGGACTTAAAATACCTATGAAGATCAAAGACAACAGCCCTTGGTATGGGTTGCACCTCAATGTAAAGAAAACAAAAAGCCTCAGCACTGGACCTACTGGTTATTTATTAATAACATCAAGATAAATAGAGAAAATATTGATGTTCTCAAAGACTTCATTTTGTTCAGATCAACCATCAACACTCATGGAAGCAGCAGTCAAGAAATAATAGAATATATTGCATTTTTTTAATGAGGAATACAAAAGCTTACTGACAGATGGACAAAGTGTATTGAAAAGCAAGATTATGTTGAAAAATGATGTATTTTTCTTTTCTAAAAGTTGATTAAAATAAATTCTACAGCCAGAATGTGAATAAATTTTCACTCACCCACATAGATTAAATCATTACTATGATATGTAAACTTTGCTCACAGCTGAGCCACATAAGAAGTGCAATCCTTTTCTTCTGGTACAATCCTAAGGATTGTTAGGTGCTGTAGTGTCAGTTTCGACTCATAGCAACCCGATGCACAACAGAATGAAACAATGCCCAGTCCTATGCCATTTTCACAAGTGTTATGCTTGAGCTCATTACTGCTGCCACTATGCCAATCCATCTCATTATGAGAGTCTTCCTCTTTTTCACTGATGCACCACTTTACTAAACATGATGTACTTCTCCAAGGACTGATTCCTCTTAATTGTAAGTCCAAAGTATGAGACACCAAGTCTCACCATAATGGCTTCTAAGAAACATTCTGATTATAATTCTTCAAAGACACATTTGTTTGTTCTTCTGGCAGTCCACGGTACTTTTAATATTTGTATCTAACAGCATAAGTCAAATGCATCAATTCTTCTATAGTATTCTTTATTCATTATCTAACTTTTACATGCATATGAGGATACTGAAAACACATTGTCTTGTGTCAGGTGCACCTTCATCCTCAAACTGGCATCTTTGCTCTTCAAAACTTTAAAGATTTCTTGTGATTCAAACTGATCTTGTGGTCGACTGTTTTATCCTACAGTGCCACATCAGGATATATATATATATACATATATATATATATATTGCTGTTAAGTGCTATTGAGTTGGTTCTGACTCTTAGAAACCCTGTACCTAGTTTCTGAAGACAGATTGGTGGGCTTGAACTGCCAACCTTGTGGTTCATAGTCCAGCGCAGATCCTACACCACCACTCCAGAGCCTGGCAGTTCAAATCCACCATTCACTCCTCAGAAACCCTGAACTCACTATGAGTCAGAACCAACGTGACGGCACATGACAATGTTGCACTGGGCTGCAAATCACCAGCTGCTTCTCAGAAATCCTCCGCAGGGTTGCTGATAGATGGAACTATCTCGACGCAACTTAACAACAGCCACAGAAAAATTATCTACAGCTTCCTATTTTTCCATATAGATGGAAAAAAGATCTCTAACTCTTTCCTTGTAGAAAAAAAACAAAAAATCATCAAGAGGTTTCATTTACATCAGTCACTTAAAATCACTTTTCCACTTCCTCTTAATAGACCCTTATGTTCTTCAACAGTCTCCTGAATAAAATCTGTACTAAACTGATTTATTGAAGGAGGTACAAAAGTTTTATTAGTAGTTGCTTTTGTGCATTTTTGCAACAGAATTCTTATCTATAAGAAATTTCAAGTGTTTTTCTCATAAAATCACAGGGGACTATTTCAGAGTTTCTGGCATTAGAATTGTCTTTGAATTTCCCTTTGGTTGGTTGCTTGTTTGTTTAGTTGGATTGAAATGGGTTGGGTTGCACTGGGCTTTTCCCCCTTCATTTTGGTTTCTATCACTGTCAAGTTTCTCACTGGATTGATACTGAAAAAAAGCTTCAATTTGAAAATAAGTCGCATCAACAAGGACCCACCCCCAAACTGGAGTTGTTGTTGTTGTTGTCAGATGC
>NW_006408789.1:2094958-2096503 GCF_000296735.1 Chrysochloris asiatica | reverse complement strand
TACCAAAGCAGATAGGAAAACAGAGGAGTCAACACACTGGTCCTCTCAGGGAACACAGGGTTGAATTGGTGTGGGCCAAGATAACCTATTTTAGTTCTAAGCAACAACAGAAATTCTTCCATCTGAGTCTCCTGGAGGTTAGAAGGCCTCAGGATACAGCCACATAGAATGTATGTCTTCTGCTAGCTTCCAAACACACTTGTGAACCAACTCCAAGACATCCACACGAAGGCTATGTTAGAGACTCTCTTGATGTAGCAGACCCAAGAAGCTCTCGGCTCTAACTGTGAGGTACAAGCAGACTGCTCAGTGATCCTTTGCCTTTCCACAATGTCCCCTCTCTCCTCCTCACCTATATGGTTTCCCAAAGTCAATCATTAGGGTAATTTTCTGCATAGAGTCTCAACTCTCCTGTCCCTCTCCTAATTCATCACACTCACCTGCCAGAACTTCTGCCCTGGTTAAATCCAACTCTGCCTGCTACCCATGAGCTAAGCACAGCAGACTGGAGGAAAAACCATGATCACATTGACCAGTTAGTCCCCTTGATGACCCAAACCTCAAGTGGGCCCAAAACGAAGCCAAGCAACCATACTACTCTCCCCTCATCCATTCGCTGTCCCTCTCTCCTAGAGCACTCTTTTCATACCTCCCCCTCTGTTCTAAAAACTCTTACTCCTTCTCCACTACACTTGCCCTCAGTCAGCAAGACCTTGCTTCTAATTCTCTAAGGATTGAGACCATTTGAGGAAATCCCCACAGACTCACACCTGCGCACCCATAGAAGCTGCACACACATTGCTTTTCTGCTCGTGCTCCTAGGAGTAAAAAATCCTCCTGTAAATCACTAGATGGTACTCCATTCTGCAGCCCAACCCCCACACCTACTCAAGGTATTTCTCTTCCTACTCCTTCTCTTCAAATAATTGACTATGCTCACTGTTTCTAGTTCCTTTTTCCTCATTTTCTCAAGAACCCACTCCAATTAGGCCTTCACTCCACCATCCACCAAAATTGTTTTTGACAAGATTACCAGGAAAAAAAATCTGTTCTATTACAGACTTTGCCATACAAGGTGTTGACCAATTTTACATTTTAGTTCATCAAGTCAGAGTACTTGGAGTCCTCCTTGACCATATTTTCAAAATGGTGAGGAGAATCCTGTTAGCATTAACTTCAAGATACATTCAAAATATGGTCAGGGTTGTCACATTCCCCATTTCTTACCTAAATTACTATAGTTATCTTCTAACAGCTCTCTCTGCCTCCACCTGTCCCTACTTTGAGACTCATGACCTTAAGTGAGCATTTCAAAAACATATGTCAGAAAAGAACTGAGGAGGTGGGGCTTGTTGGCGGATAGGGTAGAGGTACAGTAAAGAGCTCTGTCAGCAATACCACAAAATACCAGACAAAGCAAGTTCAGGGGAGAGCTCTAAAACTCTGAACCACATAGGTGGGAATATTTTAAAAGTTTGAAGGCTTATAGCTAGTGGAACTTGCAGCGAAAGTAAGAAATCTCATACTTTAGAATCTGCTGGGCTC
>NW_006408789.1:2090391-2092178 GCF_000296735.1 Chrysochloris asiatica | reverse complement strand
GATGCAGAAAAGGCATTTGACAAACTCCAACATCCATTCCTGATAAAAACTCTCAAAAAAGTAGGAATTGAAGGGAAATTCCTCAACATAATTAAGCGAATATATACAAAACCAACAGCCTACAGTACTCTCAAAGGAGAGAAACTGAAAGCATTCCCTTTGTGAACAGGTACCAGACAAGGATGCTCTTTGTCTCCCACCCTTATTAAACATTGTGCTGAAAGTCTTTGCAAGAGCTATACAGCAAGACATGAAAATTAAAGGCATCCAAATTGGCAAAGAGGAAGTAAAACTCTCTCTATTTGCAGACGATATGATCCTATATATAAAAAAACCCCAAAGATTCAGTAAAAAAGCTACTAGACAGCAAAGTGGCAGGATATAAGATCTACACACAAAAACCAGTTTGCTTCCTCTATACCAACAATGACAGCACTAAACATGACATTAGGAAAGCAATACCATTTACACTGGCTGCCCAAAGGATGAAATATCTGGGAATAAATGTAACCAGAGAGACAAAGGACCTATTCAAAGAAAATATAAAACACTACTACAAGAAACCAAAAGAGACCTACAAAAATGGAAGATTGTACCGTGCTCCTGGATAGGAAGACTTAACAATGTGAAAATATCAATACTGCCCAAAGCGATTTACACATATAATGTGATCCCAATCCAGAGTCTAACGACATTCTTCAAAGAGATGGAAAAAATAATTACAAACTTTATATGTAAGGAAAGAGACCCAAGATACGATTTCAAAATTTGTTACACGGCTACAATGGTCAAAACAGCTTGGTACTGGTACAATGAAAGATACATTGATCCATGGAACAGAATTGAGAATACAGAAATTATCCTATCCACAAACAACCAACTGATTTTTGACAAAGTACCTAAATATATCGAATGGGTACGTGATAGTCTCTTCAACAGATGGTGCTGGTAGAACTGGAGAGCAATATGCAAAAGATTGAAACAAGAATTTTACCTCACACCTTATACAAAAACTAACTCAGCATGGATTAAAGGTCTAAATGTGAATCCCAGAATTATGAAGGCCATCAATGAAAAAATAGGGACAGATGTGAGGGCTCTAATTCAGGGAATACACAGACTACCAAATATTTTGAAAACTACACAAACAAAAGTAGACAAAATAGGTGATTGGGACATACTAAAAATTAAAAACTTATGTGCATCAAATGAGTTCACCAAAAGAGTAAAAAGGGAACCCACAGAATAGGAAAAAATATTTTGCAATGACACATCAGACAAGGGATTCATTTCTAAACTATACAGGAAATGACAACACTGCTACAAGAAAAAGACAAATAACCCAATTAAAAAATGGGCACAGGACATGAACAGACACTTCACCAAGAAGATTATCCAGGCAGCCAACAAACATATGAAGAAATGTTCACAATCACTAGTCATTAGAGAGATGCAAATCAAAACGTCAATGAGATATCATCTCACACCAGTAATAACAGCAAAGATCAAAAAAGTAGAGGAGAATAAATGCTGGCGGGATGTGGAAAGTCTGGGATGCTCCTGCATAGGATAGTTTGGGTGCTGGGGAGGGAGATAATACACAAGAACGGGGAGGGGAATGGAAGTACAAGGTGAATGGGAAAACAATTAGGCAGGTGTGCATGGGCTAAGTGGGTCAGAGGTAAATAATGATGTATGCACAACCTTGGAACAACAGAGCTCTGGGATATAGGGATTGAGATATGATTGGAATGGGCAAAAGGGGGGAAATAATGTTACGATGCTTG
>NW_006408789.1:2057475-2088561 GCF_000296735.1 Chrysochloris asiatica | reverse complement strand
TTTAACTAAAATGTTTCCTCAGTATCTGTGAAGCTCATTTTGACATGTCTTCCTTCAAGTGTGTCCAAATGCTCTCCCAATGAGTTTACTTTAACCCAGCCCTTCACTCTTCTCTAGAATTTCTATCTCCCTTTCTCCAGCTCTCATTTTTCTTTTTCCACAGAACCTGTCACCTTCCAGAAATAGAAAATTAACTCTTCACCATCTTTGTATTTCACTCTGCCTTCCCCACTAGAATGCAAACATCATGGATGGTCACAGGTCTCAAGAACCAATAAAAATGCTAAGTTTGTAGCATGTTTAGTGAAAGTTGCTGAATGATCAAAAGAATCAATGAGTTTGTAGATTTCATGTCCAATTACAATGTAGGCTTATGAAGGTAGTGTTTCACCATTTTCCTAAGTATCATGACTCCTTATGAATATCACTAAAGACCAGAGTCCTGGCATTGCACTGTAGGATAAGCACTGCACTGATAACCACAAGGTCGGTGATTCAAACCCATCAGCTGCTCCTCAGAAACCCTATACGGAATGGACTCAGTGGCACTTAACAACGACAAAGACTGAGGACCTGCCTCTATCTGCCTTTAAACATATGCATTAGTGAATGCCAGTTGAGCATTAGTTTATAGAGAAAATATATAATAACCAAAAAATACTGGGAATTAGTAATATATAAACTGATCTGAGATTTTATGAACTATACATCAGTCAACAAATATCCAACCATCATCATTCCTCTGTCATAGAGTCGATTCTGACTCATACTGACTCTATTTTGTTGTTAGGTGCTGTCGAGTTGATTCCGACTCATATCAAACCTATCTAGAGTCTCTGAAGCATTAAACCTTTATGGGAGCAGACAGTCTCATTTTGTCCCATGGAGCATCTGGAGGGTTCTAACTTGTAGTCTTGTAGTTTTCAGGCCAGCAACCACTGCCACCAGGACTCCAAGTATTTCATTGTTGTTGTTACTGTTAAGTGCCTTCAAGTTGGTTCCAACCCATAGGGACCCTGTTAAGGTTTTCCAAGGAGCAGCTGCTGAGCTTGAATCACCAGCCTTGTAGTTCAAACTGACTTTGCAGTCCGGCACATTAACCCACAGCACCACACCAGGACTATGTATTCCAGATAGCTCTGGTAGCATAGTAGTTACGAGTTGAGCTGCTAACCTCAAAGTCAGAAGTTCAAAACTATCAGCTGTTCCATGGGAGGAAGATAAGGTTTTCTGCTCCCATAACGATTTACAACCTTGGAAACTGATTCCATGGCACACCACCACCACCACTATTCTAGGAACTGGAGAAATACCAATAAACAAAATAGACAAAAATGCCTGCCCTCATGGAAATTTAAATTTCATTGTAGCTACAGTTTTATAAAGATTTAAAATACAGTTTGTAGATGTGTAGGGCATACTCATACAGCATAATGGGCATCAGCCTTTTGGTAAGTCATTCTCTGTACTTGGTGCATATACAGACCAGGGAATATTACCTCTGTCCTGAAAACTCATGAATTGACATCAAGCCCAGACCCACTCCCAAATCTCAGGCATCACCATTTGGATTGTCTAATAAACAGCTTAAGCTCAACATACCCAACACACAACTGACTTTCGTTAAGTGCCATTGAGTCTTTCTGACTCATAGCAACACCGTATAGGGTTTCTGAGGAGTGGCTGGTGAGCTTGAACTGCCGACCTTGCAGTTCAAACCAACTATGCAGTCCAGCACATTAACCTACAGTGCCACACCAGAACTCCTTATATCAGCAGTTGAGATGAATGCATATGTTCTCAACGAGGAAAAGAAGCATTTCCAAGGGTGCAAATGTTTGTTTTGGGTTGTATTATGACAACCCTCAAAACTAAACAAAACAAACAAACAAAAAACAGTCATGCTGAGATTCTATGTGTTGTAGCTGTAAATACGATCCCATTTGGCAATATTTTTGCTACATTCAGGTCTCAGGCTTGGTTTCCTAGAGCAGCAAAACCAATGAAACATATATACATATATGTATGAAGGGAAATTTATTATCTTACAATTGTTAAGTCTCAGGTTCCCAATGGAAGAGAGAGTCTCTCCCATGTGTCCATTATATTGGGAGCAGGCCACACCCCCAAAGAAATATCCCTTTAATTGATTGGCTGCTCATAGCCACTAATCATAGAGTTTACTATGTCTGCATTAGATTTCATCACCATGGGAATAAGCACATCTCAACTGCTAAACCTCTGGAAATACTAGCCTAGTCGAGTTGACACAGAACCCTAAATATTACAGTTCATGAGCACATATCTAATTCTAATCCTGCAGAACTGAGTCTTATAAAAAGAGCAGAATAAACAGAGAGGCACACAAAAGTGAGTAATCATGTATGGGTCAAGGAACACAAAGGAATGTCTGAGGAGACCAACAAAGAGGAGCTGTCTCCTAGAACCAGTGCCTTGATTTAGACTTTTAGTCTCCAAAACTGTGGAACAATAAATATCTATTCTTTAAAGGAATCTGCTTATTTGTGGTATTTTTGTTTAGCAAAGAAAGACACTAGGAGGGATAAAAAAATCTTATATATTGCTATGGTTGCTGACCTTCCAAAGCACAACACTGCCTGCCAAAATCTTATCCCTTAGCATTTCATTGCTTTCACTATGGTGGTTGGTTATGTGCCGTGAAGTTGATTCTGACTCATAGCGACCCTGTACAGGGTTTCCAAGATTGTAAATCTTTACGGGAGCAGAAAGCCTTATCTTTCTCCCACGGAACAGTTGGTAGTTTCGAACTACTGACCCTGAGGTTAGCAGCCCTATTTGTAACCACTACGCTACCAGAGCTCCTTGCTTTCACTACACTATATAAAATTAAATATTTTCACATGGGAAAGAGAAAATAGTACATGCAGACCTTAGAGATAATTGTGAATATGTAAATATAATAAACTAAATACCATGATAAAGCAAGTCACACACATTTTGAGGCTTCCAAGTTTATGTTTATACCAGACTGTAGTCTATTATGTGTGTAATAGCATTATGAGAAAGCTGAAATAGTGTGAGAATGACCAAAATGTGATGCAGAGACACAAAGTGGACACATGCAGCTGGAAAAATGGTGCCCATAGACTTGGTTGACACAGGATTGACACAAACTTTCAATATGTAAAAAAAAAATTGTTTCTACAAAACACAATAAAGTGAACTGCAGTAAAATGAGGTATTCCTGTAATGAGGGAAAAGAAACACACTGATAACGTGCCCCTCTCTCTCCTACACATGCACACACACACACTTGACAGTCTGTGTAATGGGAGGAAGCGACACATTGGGATAACGTGCCCCTCTCTCTCCTACACACGTACACACACACACACACTTGACAGTCTGTGTAATGGGGGGGAAGCGACACACTGGGATAACGTGCCCCTCTCTCTCCTACACACGCGCGCACACACACACACACACACACACACACTTGACAGTCTGTGTAATGGGGGAAAGAGACACACTGGGATAACGTGTCCCTCTCTCTCCTACACATGCACACACACACTCAACAGTCCATGCATCTCTGCTTTACCACCAAGCTCCAGAAAATCTCAATGCCCAGCCCTGAAGCTACTGAAGGTCAAATGCCTGCACCGCCCTCATGAGCCAGTGCCCAACCACAAAACAACTGGGGACACTGAGAAATGCTGGGATAAAGAGAATGAGAATGAATGTCAGATTAGAGGGGAGACGAAAGACAAGAAATGAAGTTGTAGGTTGTTTTAGGCTATGAAATTAAAGTAAATAAATAAAAGGGGGCATGAGAAAAGCAGCATTTGAGCTTGTTCATGGGTAGAAAGAGGTGTGCACTGCACCAGTGGTTCCTAACAATTGAAAGGTTTCTGTTTTCACAGATGACTGACTGGTCTTTCACCGAGGTTGATTAATGGGATGATTCAAACAAAGGTGGAAAAAAGAAGCCAAACTCTACCTACACCCAAGGAGGTGAGGTTGGAAGAGGTGTCATTTCCTGCTGATAATCTTCGTCTGGGATCTCTAGTTCACATACTGGGCCTGAAGGAGGGTCTTCATTTACGTACTCAATCATGAGCTTCTACAACTCTGTCAGGTGGCACCCCATCCTCTCCAGTCTTGTCCATTCTCCCTGCTGATGACAACCTCACCTGCAGATGTCTAGACCCTCTGTGTTCAAACACACACACACACAAGGAGCCCTGGTGGCACAGCTGTTAAAGTGCTCAGTTGCAAGTCAAAAGGTTGGTGGTCTGAACCTGAACCCACCAGCCACACCACAGGAGAAAGATACATAAGTCTGTTTCCATAAAGATTGTTGTTAAAGTGCTGTCGAGTCGATTCTAACTCATAACAACCCTGTCCCGACTCATAGAGAGTTTGTATATAGTTTCCGGGGAGCAGCTGATGGGTTTGAGCCGTCAAACTTGCAGTTCAAACTGATCTTGCAGTCCATTGCATTCTCCTGCAACGTCACCCCAGGGCTCACAGAGAGTACAGCCTTGGACATCCTACAGAGCAATCCTGTTCTATGACACAATGGGTCACACTGGACTCAATGGCAAAAGTTTTGGTCTTTTGGCTTCTAGAAGGCCATGGTATAATTGTTTGTACTTGTATATCCCAAACTTGGGTATATTGATTTATCTTCCTGCAATGTGTCTATATTATCTAAAGTCAAGTTTGAAAGTTTGCATAAAAGAAATGACATTTTAATTTATCATCATTTTTATCTATTTAGTTCTTGTCATATGATTTCTGGTCCGCTTCCTCTGTCTTGTGGGAGGAAGATGTGGCAGTGTGCATCAGGAAAGATTTACAGCTGTGGAAACTCTACAGGGCAGTTCTCCACTGTCCTATACAGTCCCTGCCCTGCGAGTGGAAATCGACTTGAGAGTGGTGTTTTGGTTTTCTCTATCTTACATGGGTGTGGTGCTGTAGGATAAGCACTGGACTTCTAACTGTGAGGTTGGCAGTTCAAGTCTACCTGACGCACCTCGGAAACACTATACAGGGCTAGCAGTTCAAATCCACCTCTCACTCCATGGGAAAAAAAGAGATGGAAGTCAGCTTCTATGAAGATTTACAATCTTGGAAACACAACAGAACACTTCTACTCTGTCTTATTGGGTCTATGAGTGGGAGTCAACTCAAAGTCAGTGAGTTTGGTTGGGGGTTTTATCTTAATGCCTCCATTAAAAAATATGACTTGTATGATATATCTTAAAGTACAGTTTATGCAAATAGTCAATGGAAATCAGAGATGGGTTAACTTGGCTAATCATGACTCGTTGTAACCATCATTTACACCAAAGTGTCACTCATCGTGGTCTGCTAATTGGAAAGCAAGAACATTAAGGACATTTGTACCGATTGTTCTGATTCCATGAGTTTAGGGGTATGTTTTGCTGCAAATCTAGAAGATCATAATTGACTACTTGGTTGCATATTTCAATATATACAATTTTTTTTTTTACAGTTGAAACCTTTCATATTCAGTATCAGTGGAGCGTCCCCTCCCAGATCCATCGTAAAGACAGTAGTAGGACCCTGTAGCACAGTCTGGGGAAGATCAAGATCTACTCAGGAAGGGACAATAGATTTTTCATTTGTATCTCTGCATTGTGAAGAGAATAAAGGAAAGGCAAATCGGATTATTGGCCATTTCTGCATTATGAATACATGAAGACAATGATGGAAAATACCTGTCAACTGCTCAAGGCCTTGAATGGGTTTTTCAGTTCACAGCATTGATCTGCTTAGTTTTCAAATATGCATTTCAAATGCCCTAAGCAAATTTAGGCAAACATCTTGACCAGGTAGAAAGAACCAAATGTTATGATGTGACATGTTATTCAATGAAGAGATGCTTTAAAATCTCTTCAGAGAAGGGAAATGTCTACATTTCATTAATTTTGTCCTTATGAAATAGTTCTCTAAACACATGCTATGGTGGGGTGTTGCAAGATAAACAATGAGTCGTTAACTACAAGGTCGGTGGTTCAAACTCACTAGCCGTTCCTTGGAAACTCTACACAGAGTCGCTATGAGCAAGAATTGACTCAGTAGCACTTACCATCAACAACAACATACCACAAGAAACAGAGCCCTGGTGATATAGTGGGTTAAGTGTCCGGCTGCTAACCGAAAGGTCAGTGGTTCAAACCCACTAGCCACTCCTTGGGAGAAAGATGAGGCTGTCTGCTTTTGTAAAGACTTAGTCTTGGAGAACCCTAAGGAAGAGTTCTACTCTGTCCTATAGGATTGACTCCATGGCAAAAGGACACTACAGAGACAGAACCCAGGCAGCTCCATGGACGAGTCCTTGATTGCTAACAGAAAGCTTAGGTGGTTTGAACCCACCAGACACTTGAAGGGAGAAACATGAGGCAGTTGGTTTCTATAAAGATTTGCAACCTTCGTCCTACACAGTTACTAGGAAGCCAAATCAGCTAAGTGGCAGTGGCTTTGGTTTGGGGTTTATACTACAGAGAGAAATGTAATTTTTCTAGAAGAAGACACAGTCACCATTTTATTAAATTCCACGTTTATTTAGCAATCACGCTTCTACTTTTTCATACTTTTGAGTTAGAAGCCCTGTTAGGTACAATTAAGTGATAATTTCTAGACCAAAAGGCTAAGGTCGCTTGTTTTTAAAATGAAATCATGGTGAATTCCCCTCAAGAACTTTTAAACAGAACTTGACTTTTAGCACATCAAGCAATTTGCCTACAGGGGAGAATGTTCCTAAGAGAAGTATCCCTTCAAAGTTGAGCAAACTGCACCCAACAGTTTAGTAACCAAGGCAACAAATTTGAAAGCTAAGATTGGCTGCAACCAGGGGTTCTCAATCAGAAATACTTAATTCAGTCCCTTATCCTTTTGAAGATGGACTGAAAATCAAGCATTTTGTGGTGTTTCATATTAAGATCAAACAATTGAACATAAACAACCTCTAGACTGTGTCTCTCTGGTAGCACTGTGGTGGTTATGTGCCGTGGAGTCGGTTCTGACTCATTGCGACCCTGTACAGGGTTTCCGAGGCTGTAAATCTTTAAGGGAGCAGAAAGCCTCATCTTTCTCCTGCGGAACAGCTGGTAGTTTTGAACTGCTGACCTTGCGGTTCACAGCCTGATTCGTAACGTAACACTAAAACACCATAAGACACAATAGGACCACAAAACCAAAACCAAACCCAACTACCAAAACTATTCCAACCCATAGTGACCCTACACAGGATTTCCAAAACTATAAATCTTTACAGGAGTAGACAGTCGTATCCTTCTCCCATTGGGCAGATGGTGGGTTTGAACCACAGACCTTCCAGTTAGCACCCAATGCTTATCCCACACCATCACTAGGTCCTTATATAGAATCTTGTTGTTGTTGTTGTTACATGTTCTCAAGTTGTTTCTGACTCAGCAACTCTGTATGGGGTTTCTGAGGAGTAGCTGGTGGGTCTGAACTGCTGACCTTGTGGTTAGCAGTCCAGTGTTTATCCTATAGCACCATACCAGAACTCCATTATATGAGTACTTTGTTATTGTTGTTAAGTGCCTTCAAATTGGTTCTGAATCATAGAGACCATGTATAAGATTCCCAAAAGCAGGTGGTAGGCTTGAACCGCTGACTTGTGGTTAGCCGTACGGGGCTTATCCAATGACGCCAAACAAGGACTCCTTAGCACTATGTGGCTTAAAACCTTAGCACTTCACTTTTCTTTAAGGAGCTCTGGTAGCGTAGTGGTTACAAATAGGGCTGTGAACCGCAAGGTCAGCAGTTTGAAACTACCAGCTGCTCCGCGGGAGAAAGATGAGGCTTTTTGCTCCCGTAAAGATTTACAGCCTCGGAAACCCTGTTCAGGGTCGCTATGGGTCGGAACCCACTCGACGGCACTTAACAACATCAACTCTGGGAAATAAAGTATTTGAATTAGAGAAAAAGGGCACATACGTATTTTCCAGTTTGTCCTAATGTTTAACTACTTGCTTAAGGTAGGAGATTTCTTTTCCTACAAGCAAGAAAAATGTTTAATGTTTTTGAGCTCTAAGGGAGAACTGAGGGTAGAAAAGTAATAGTTTTACCAAAAATAACAATTTGTTAGTTTAAACTTTAGTGTAATATAAATTCTACAGTGTAAACCTATTGATTCAAACTCTCAGGACCCTGTGAAATAAAGCAGTAACGTAAGAGTGAGTGAGCCAGATTTCAAACGTACTTAGCGAGCTTTCTCTAAAAAGTTATAGATTGTCCCGTGGGTTGTGTAGCTACTCCTCCCACCACTCACCTGTCAGTTTTCCTGCTGCAGTGACTTGCATGTTGCTGTGATGTTGGAGGTTATGCACAGGTATTTCAAATACTGGAAGGTCACCCATGGTGGCCGGATTTCAGCAGTACTTCCAGACTAAGATAGATGAGGAAAGGGCACTGGACAAACAAATTCTGAAGATAACTGGCCATGGAAAACCCTATGAATAGCAGTAGGACGTTGTCTGATACAGTGCTAAGAGATGAGCCCTGCAGGTTGGAAGGCACTCACAATATAGCTGGGGAAGAGCTGTATCCTCAAAGTAGAGTTGACCTAATATGTGGATGAAGTAAAGATGTCAGGACCTTCACTTGCTGATGTAGCATGACATAAAATGAGAAGAAAAAGTTGTAAATGTCCAATTGTATTCAGAATGTGAAATGTAAAAAGTATGAATCTAGGAAAATTGGAATAATGAAAAATAAAATATGACACATAAAGATTGATTTCCTAGGTATTAGTAAACTAATTGGACTGGCATTGGCTCTTTTGAATGGGACAAACACGTGACTTCCTCTGCTTGGAACGACAAATTGAAGTGGAATGGCACCACAGTACTGGTCCAAAAAAGGAACATTTCAAGATCTGTCCCAAAATACAATGCTGTTAGTGATAAGACAACAAACAAATACCTATGAGGAATTCAGTTAAAATGTTTATCATTCAAATTTATGAACCAGCTGCTATTATCAATTAACACATTTATGGTATCTACCAACTTCTGTAGGGTAAGCACTGGACTGCTAATCCAAAAATCAGCAGTTTTAATCTACCAGCAACTCCTCAGAGACCCTAAATAGAATCAGTAAGGAGTCAGAACTGACTTGATGGCACTTAACAACAACAAAAAAAACCCCAAAAATTTCTGCTGTCTATAATTGATCAAGCATGCAGTCAGGTGCATCAATGACTACTGATGACCGGAATGCAAAAGCTGGAAACAGAGAAGAAGAATCCGTAGCTGGAAAACATGGCCTTGGTGGCAGAAACAATGTTGGAGATCACATAATGCAAGAAGGAATGTGGAACAGACCATCAATTGCTCATATGCAAGTTGAAGTTGAAGCTAAAGAAAATTAAAACTAAAACAAGTCCATGAGAGCTTAGGTCTAACCTTGTGTATATCCCTCCTGAATTTAGAGACCATCTAAAGAATAGATTTCACACACTGAACATGAATAAAAGAAGACCCGATGAGTAACGGGAAGACATCAAGGGCATCATACATGAAGAAACATGAAAGTCATTAAAAAAAAACAGAAAAGAAATAAAAGACCAAAATGGATGTTAGAAGATACTCCACATCTTGCTCTTTAATGTATAGTAACTAAAGAAAATGGAAGAAATGATGAAGTAGAAGAGTTGAACAGAAACTTCAAAGGCCAGCTTGAGAAGACAAAGTAAAGTACTGTAATGACATAATGCAAAGACCTAGAGTTTGAAAACCAAAAAGACAGAACATTCTCAGCATTTCTAAAGTGGAAAGAACTGAAGAAAAAATCCAAGTTTTGAGTTGCCATACTATGGGCACAATGGGAGTCCTGGTGTGGTGCTGGAGGATAAGTACTGGACCACAACGTCAGTATGAACTGCAGGGTTGGAGGTTCAAACTCACCAGCAGCTCCTAGGAAACCCTATACATAGTCGCTATCAGCTAGAACAGACTCAACATGGGTACAATATTAAACAACATTTTCAAAAGAAAACGGAAGGAACACACAGAGTTACTGTACCAAAAATAATTGGTCAACATTCAACCATTTCAGAAGGTAGCATATGATCAAGAATTGATGGTCCTGAAGGAAGAACTCCAGCTGCACTGAAGACATTGTTGAAACCAAGGCTGCTGGAATTGACATAATACCAATTGAGGTGTTTCAACCAATGGATGCAAAGTGCTCAGTCGTCTGCTGCAACAGTCCTTTTTAAACTGTGGGCAAATCTGCTATTATAGACCTCTTTAAAAATGCTAAAAACCAAAGATGTCACTTTGAGGACCAAGGTGTGCCTGATGCAAGCTATTGTGTTTTTGCCTCATATGCATGTAAAAGCTGGATAATGAGGAAGGAAAACCAAAGAATTGGTGCCTTTAAATCTGGGTGCTGATGAAGAATACTGAATATACCACGGGCTTCCAGAGGAAGAAACGAGTCTATGTTGAAAGGAGCACAGGCTGCTTAGAAACTAGGATGGAAAGATTCATCTCACATAATATGGACATGTTATCGAGAGAGAGCAGTCCAGAGAAGGACATCATGCTTGGTGAGTAAGGGGTCATCAAAAATCAGCAAGGCTCTCAATGAAATGGATCGACACCATGGATACATTGACGGCCTCATACATAGCAACAATTATGAGGACTGCTCAGGCCCAGGCAGTGTTTAGTTCTATTGGACATAGGGTTACTATGAGTCAGGACTGACTTGGCAGTACCTAACAACAACATCAGAGTCCTGGGGCCATGCTGTGGGTTAGGGCACTGGACTGCTAAGTCGATTTGAACCGCAAGGTTGGCAGTTGAAGCTCACCAGCGACTCCTTGGAAATCTTATTCAGGGTTGCTATGTTTTGGAACCGACTCGATGGCATTTAACAACAACAGCAATTACATAGTTGCTCTTCACAACTTGATTCTGAGTAAATAAAGCAATCTGCTCTAAAGTCTCTAAGGGGGACATTTGGTCATGCAGCTAATGCACTTAGCTTCCAACTGAAGAGTTGGCAGCTCAAGCCCATTCAGAGGTACCTCAGAAGAAAGAGCTGGTAGTTTACTTATGAAACATCTCCCATTGAAACCCTGTGGAGCACAGTTCTACTCTGACACACGTGGGAATCAACTCAACAGCAGCTTGTTTGTAGGAAACCAATGGATTCTTCTCTTGTAATTCTATGACTTCCAAGATTCTCATTGATCTGGATGGCTCCACTTACTTAGATATCATTAGGACCATTACTGACTACTTCTCCTTTGTGCAGCTTTTTGGTCTTCAACCTCTAAAGAAAACTGACACCGTAGACCACTGAGGTAGAGGCTCCATTGGATGGCAGAGCAGCTGAAACATAACTTTGTCCATGTTGAGGCTTAGAACACAAAGAGGTCAGACCCACAATGGGTTTAAATATGCCGGTATTGAAAAGCAATTCTAGGGCTCTAGATAGAGATATCCAGAAATATCAAGTGCAATATCCCAGAAAGTCTGTATCTTATAAAAACCATCCAGGATCAGAGCCACTTGATAGTCAATCCAAGCGGCCACCATGTTAATTAAATCTCAATCTGTGCAAAGTCATACTCCAAAAGGAGAGCGTTTGCTTTGTCAAAGGGATGCTCAGGTTCTATTTAAATGAAAGATTTACAATGAAAATATCATGCATTTATTATCGCTTCATTTTTCCAGAGGGCTCAAAAGATTGCGGTAAAACAGAAATGAAATATAATGGAATTTTCTCACAAAACTTTAGAGGCCTCCTTGTATACTACCTTTTAAGAACAAGTCCATGGCTTAATGAAAGTTAAGCTCAGATTTTACAAAAGTGTTCCTGAGACAAAAACAGATAATCCAGCAACAAAAATAATTTCTCCTTCCATTTCAAGAGAGCAATGCAAGCATAGGATAAATGGAGTTCTGGTGTGGTGCTATGACAGTTCAAACTCACTAGCCATTCTTTGGAAACCCTATGAGTTGGAAACAACTTGACAACATTTAATCACTACAACAATAAATGGATCATCCAGCAATACATCTCCTATCAAGGAAATAATAAAATAATGTAAGAGCCATTCCTGGCAGATACTCTGGAGTTTGTGGTGCTGAGGATTGTGTATCTCCTGGTGGTAAAGTCAAGTCAAGTCAAGATTATTTTGGTTTGATAAAGTAATCCTAAGTCATTGCTGAGATGTTTAGTGCTGCTGTTGTGTGCTGTTGAATCAGTTTCAATTCACAGGGACCCTGTATAGGGTTTCTGAGAGTGGCTGTTGGCTTTGAACTGCCAACCTTGTGCTTAGCAGTCCAGTCCTTATCCCACAATGCCACACCAGTTGAGAAGTTTGTTGTTGTTGTTAAGTGCCATCAAATCGGTACCGACTCATAGAGATCCTGTATAGGGTTTCCGAGGAGCAGCTGGTGAACTTGAACTGCTGACCTTGTGGTTCTAAGTGACCTTGCAGCCCAGCGCATTAATCCACAGTGGCACACCAGGACTCCATTGAGAAGTTTAGGAGGCAGTAAACGATCGTTAAGGAGCTCTGGTAGCAGAGCTTAGACTGCTAACCTCAGGGTCAGCAGTTCGAAACTACCAGCTGTTTCGTGGGAGAAAGATGAGGTTTTATGCACTCGTAAAGATTTACATCTTCGGAAATTCTTTGCAGGGTCGCTATGAGTCTGATCCAACTCCACGGCACATAACAACAACAATAGCAAACCATCACTGACTTAAGTTGAGAAGTTTAGGGGGTAGTAAACTTAAGTCAATGATGGTGCAGAAATATGGATAGAGATAGCAAGAATGGCAATACAGCCTGAAGAATGGAATCAATGTCTTTGAACTGTACAAGTAAAAATTGCTGAATGGATGTGTGTTTCCATTAACAACTATTGCTGCTGTTGTTAAGTGCATGAAGTCCGTTCCAACCTATAGAAATTCTGTATAGGGTTTTCAAGTCTGTAAATCCTTGCAGGAGCAGTAAGTCTCATCTTTGGTTAAAGTAGTCTGAAGTTTGAAAAAAGGAATACAAATTGAGGTGTCCTTTTAAGGGGAAATAGGGGCATTTGAGTAAACAGAGGGAGAAACAGGGAATCAAATAAAAGATAAATAAAATAACCACCCTGGGAAGGGGAGAAGGCTGGGGAGAGAGGATGGTGGCAGGTAGGGTGGAAAGACATCTGATTTAAACATATCATGTTGCAAAGTAGAAATTATGGGAGATGAGGGAGAAAGTATTGGTGAATAGCCTGTCTGCAAAGGTCCTTCCCAAGAGTCTCCAGAGGTTAACCTAGGATCCTGTGCTCTGATACACAGCTTCGTTCTGCATCTTCAAAGGACAGTATTATTGCTCTGCTAAAGCAATTAGTCCTGGTGTGGCACTGTGGGCTACTGCGTCAGACTGCAAAGTCGTTTGAACTGCAAGGTTGATGATTCAAGCTCACCAGCTGCTCCATGGAAAACCCTATACAGGGTCGCTACGGGTTGGAATCGACTTGACGGCACTTAACAACAAGAAGAACAAAGCAATTACTGAAAGGATCCCAGGTGGCACTGTAGGGTAAGCACTGGTTTGCTAACTGAAAAGTCAGCAGTCCCAGCCCAGCAGATGCTCTGAAGGAGAGAGATAAGGCTTTCTGCTCCCTTAAAGATTTACAGCCTCAGAAATCCTATACAGGGTTGCTATGAGTTGGACTCAACTTGATGGCAGAGAGTTTGAAAGCAATTCCTAAATTAGATAATAAGATCCCCTGCCAAATGTTTAATTGGTGAGTGCTGCAATTTGAAATAGTGATTTATGGGAATGAATCTGGCATGGATGGCTAGGAAAAAATGAAGGAAGGAGAGGTTGGAGCCAAAAAAACCAATTAGGAGGATATTATAGTAATTCGATCTTGGGGGGGAAATTAGGATGTAGATCAGGCTGGTGATATAGGAACAAAGAAGCAACATAGATTCCAAGATGCTGGTGAGGAAGGGCTGAAGACACACCGCAAAGAAGAAAGAGGCACAAAGATGACCCCAAACATGAACAAGAGGGAACGCAGGAGCCCCTAATGGAAATGGAGAGGGTCAGGAGACAGCGGTCAGAGTTAGTAGGTAAGAGGTGGGGGTGAGGAGCAGCAGAGAAAAATGACTGAGTCAGTTCTTATTGGTGAAAGTATGGCATTCAGCTGCTGTCCTGCAAAAAGATGAATGTGGACACTGGGGATCTAGGTATTGGGACCTAAATAAAGGAAGAGATATGGCAACCATGAGCTTAACTGGTAACAAGTGACGCTCTGAGTGAACTAAATTTTGAGTAAAAACATCAGAACTCGGTAGAAGCTTTGGGGTTCATCTACAATGATGGACAAAAAGAGAAGGGAAGCCTGGAATAGCCATCGAATTCTCGTCCAGTGCTTCTATTGTAGAATAGTCACAAAATCTAAAGCACAAATCTTACCCTTAGCCACCAAGTGTCATGTGATCTTTCATGGCAGGACCAACACTCTCCTGAGGAGTAAGACTTCAGCGATATTGAAATTGAATGGTAATTCACCAGATCACCTTTGGTTAGCACTGGTCTTTTCTAAATATATCAAGTTTTATGAACTTTGCCTCTTATTTTGAAGTTTAATGGAAAGTTCCTAAATCTATCCACACAGAACAGATTGACCAAACTATATAACTTGCTGTTACTGTTGGTTAGTGCTGTCCAGTCGGTTCTAACTCATAGTGAACTTGTATAGGGTTTCCATGGAAAAGATGATGGATTTGAACTGCCGATCATGTGGTTCACAGTACAGTGTTGATCCTACAGTACCACACAAGGAGCCCACAATATAACAAATTCATATAAATAAACAAAATTTACAACTTGTGAATAAATAACTTATTTCCCTTTTATTTGTTATTTCAAAATTGGGAAGAAAATCCAAACATGAATAAAAGATATAAATGTTGAAAGGGAAACTATTGAAGGACCAGAGGGAAACCTTCTTATTTATTTATAGGGTATTTGCTTACAGAACATTTTTCAAGTAAATGCAAAGAACTATAAAAGTTCTAAACCAACTTCAAAGTCAGAAGTTCAGTGAATCACCTGGTGGACAGAGGAGAGAATATACAAGAGTAAATCATTAACCCAAGTCTACACTAGACCAGCCAAGCATTCTTCTGTAAATCAATAGTGCCTTACTTCCTCTACCTTAAAAATGCAAGCATTTTTTATTTTTGAAATACTTTAATAGTAATTCAACAGTCCATTGAATTCTTTTGTATATTGAATAGTAATTCAATAGCATATCTTTTTAACACATAAAAAGTAAGTTAAGAAAAACTGATGTCCTCCACGTCAAATTCCCCTGAAGAAGCAGAGCCACAGGCCAGTGTTCCCCATAGGGTGACCCAGGGCATCCAGCAACACGCTCCCACTGTGCTCAAAACAAATGCAAAGGTTCTGGAGTCCCAACCTAGATTCTCTGAGCTGAAATCTAGAAGGTGAGGCAAAGGGGCCTGGGAGGAGGGACATTTTGGTCAAGGCTTGAAACATCGTAAAGGTTTAATAAAGTCTTTGGAGTCCTGGTTTGGCACTGTGGGTCAATGAGCTGGACTGCAAAGTTGTTTTGAACTGCAAAGTTGACGGTCCAAGCTCACCAGCCGCTCCTCAGAAACCTTTTACAAGGTTACTATGAATCGGAACTGACTCAACGGCACTGTTGGATGGCACAGTTAAGTTCTCGACTACTAAGTGAAAGGTTGATGGGTCTAATTCCTAGAGGCACACTGGAACACAAGCCTGGCAATCTGCTTCTGAAAGACCACAGCCTTGGAAATCTTACTCTGAGTTGTAATCACCATGACAGCAACTATCAACAACACAATGATAAAGGGTCAACAGCACTGCATGTCAACACCCATCTATGGGCTTCTAAGAAAATATGGGCTTCCAAGAATGAAAAATCAAAGGAGTAACTGAATTCCTTGGATTCCATCCAGAGCGTCCTCAGGACTGACTTGGAAATGAAGTCTCCTCAGAAGTTCTGCATTGTTGAGCCCAGAGCTGATGTCACCATCATGCTAGAGCACATCAACCCCATTCCCAGTGCTCTTGTTCTACTTTGTTGTTGTTGTTGTTGTTAGGTGCCATCGAGTCAGTACTGACTCATAGTGACCCTATGCACAGCAGAACGAAACATTGCCCGGTCCTGGGCCAACCTCACTACTGTTGCCACGCTTGAGTCCATCTTGTTCTACTAGGGAGCTTCAAAAAGTTCCTTTATTTTTTCATTCCATCTTCCCACAGATATTTGAAGCCTCCTCACAGAATGGTCACAAAAATTAATCTGCAAATCCTACCCTTAGCCACACCCTATGTCATATGATCTGTCAGTGAGGGATGGGGCGAGGACATGCCAAACATGCTGGGGTCATCTGAGAGCAGAGACTGATGTTTGATTACAGGCTGAGGATCAAGTACTGGGTAGGCTTGCCAAGTCTCTGTGAATCCTCAGCACCTCCCAGAATAGAATGTGTTCCTTAGAGATGCTTCCAATTCCCAGATTGAGGTATTTTGTCATCTTTCTATCCCTTCTTCCTACTCATTTTAAGTTCTAAATCACACACACTAAGTGTAACTCACTTGATGAAAGCCAAGTGATCCTTTCTGAGCTCATATGCTCTGGACATGGCCATGGACATTACTCTGTCCCCTTACAACAGAAAGGTGAGGAAGTCAGTCTCACTAAGGCTGAGGAGTAGTCCGAACAGCAGCTGACTCTGAAGAGATGTACAAACAAAACCCACCACAGCTCCAAAGAGCTTGAGTTTATGGAAAGAGTGAACTCAGAGATTTCCTAAGACTGCTGTTGGTAAGTGCTGTTGAGTCAATTCCAACCCATAGCGACCCTGTATAGTGTTTCCAAAGAGCAGCTGGTGAGCTGGAACTGCAGGAGTATCCAAAATCGCCTTTCATTCATTCAATATGCTCGGTTCATTGCTCACCTAAATGATGAGGATGCGTATTAGACTCACAGAACTTCATTCTTGGGTTTCTGGGCAGAAATAGTCTTGCGCTCTATAACGGTTCCGACCATTATAGACCTTCTGACAGAACATAAGCTTCTGAGAAACTTGAGCTTGGGGCTGGTGGCAGCATCTCCAAAAAAGTGATCCTCTATCCCTGAGGCCAAAGCTAAACAAAAAGAGAACCCAAAGATAAATGGTGGGGAGTCACACCCAGAAGGCTGAGATGATTGCTCCAGGGTTGCTTTGACAAGGACTCCGGCAGAGATGGGGAAGGGTAGTTTAGTTTGCCACTAAGAAGAATGAGGAAGTGGTTAAAGGGGAGTGTTTCCCATGAAACTGAGCTTGATAGTTGCTGGCTCTTTATTCCTCTTCCTGGGCCAGCAATCTCTAAAAGCCCTCCCAGATCTATGTCCAAACATTCGTGAGGTTGTCAGGCTTCAATGTATCTGCCAAAAACTATCAGACAATAAAGTTTCCAGTGCTATACAGTTATCCAAATGCTAATTAACTACATAAAACTAAAATATAAATCTGAAGTATCAAATTACATTTGAGGCATGTAGAATTATAGTGAATTTGAGAAAGGTTTAATTGTTGATAACGGGACAGTTAAGAAGCTCTGGTAGCATGAGCTGCCAACCTCAAGGTCAGCAGTTTGAAACTACCAGCTGCTCTGTGGGAGAAAGATGAGGCTTTCTGCTCCTGTAAAGATTTACAGCCTCGGAAACCCTGTACAGGGTCGCTGAGTCGGAACCAACTCCACGGCACTTAACAACAACAACAATGGGACAGTTGGGTGACATGATCAAACTTTCTGGGAGAAAAAATCAGATGAACTCCATTTAACTCTCAAGTTAAGACTCAACCATTTAATAACGCAATAGAACATGATGGAGAAATGCAAAATATAACAACTTTGGCCATCCAATTCTGTTCTTTTGTTCAACCTTCAGTTAAATGATATATTCATCAACTAGTTTCATCATGGGCAGAATAACAATAAATTCAGATTTAATAATCTAACTCTTTTAGAACCAAATTTCCATCCATGGATATACAAACAAATAAACAAAACAAAACCTGCCCCTGCCACTGAATTGATTCTAACTTAGAGTGACCCTGTTAGGGGTTCCAGACCTGAAATTTGTACAGGAACAGAAAGCCTTATTGTTTTCTTCAACAGAGTGGCTGGTGTATTTGAACCTCAGACCTTGTTGTAGCAGCTCAATGTGTAAACCACAACTCCACCAGGGCTGGCAGATTCTCTAAAATATCTTTTGAAGGTTAACACATTTCAGAACACAGAGTCAAGAGAAAGACTCTCTCTAAAATGAGATATAAGAAAGCAGATACGTACCACCGGTTCTAAAATGCATAACTTTTCAGTATTGGATACATAGACTTTTTTATTCCTGATGCTGCTGTTGTTTTGAAGTTGCCGAGGGCAAAATTAATCTCTGAAATGTCTTGTTTTGCTATTGTTTTTAGTTGACATGTGTTGGCTCCGACTCACGGTGATCTTAAGTATGCTATTATTGTTAAGGGCCATTGAGTTGGTTCCAACTCATAGTGACCCTGTATTAGGTTTCTGAGGAGTGCCGGTATGTTAAAACTGCCCACCTTGCAGTTCGCAGTCCAGTGCTGATCCTACAGCGCCATGCCAGTAGCTCAGTCTTGTGCCATTTTCAGGATTGATGGTAAGATGACATTTTTTTGTGAGCCATCAAGTCAGTTCCAACTCAGTGATCCTGCCTAGGGTTTCTGAGAGCAGCTGGTGTTAGCAGTTCAGTGCTTATATTACAGTGCCACGGCAGAGTTCAGTGTAATTTTAAATAAGGTCAGCAGTTCAAACACATCAGCTGCTCCTTGGAAACCTTATACAGGGTCGCTATGAGTCAGAACTGACTCAACAGCACTTAACAACAACTATAAGTACTTTTCAATTTCGAATTTGGTGTGGGGCTGTAGGGTAAGAACTCGGCCGCTAGGTTCGTTTGAACCACAAGGTTCAGACCCTATACAGGGTCGCTATAGGTCAAAACCAATTCGATGGCACTCAACAAAAATAACAATAAGGAATCCCATTTCCATGGTAATTTTACAGCAATATTCTTCACATCTTGACTCTAAATAAAATAAAACAAAAATAAGCCCCAGATACCGAGATAAAGGAAAATTCAACTTATAATCACTCACTTTAGACAATTCTGGCAATATTCTATTAGCTGAAAAATGTCTTCTAGGGCTACTAAAATAATACAAAGCATTGCTTATACAAGGGTAAGTCAAAAAGTATTGCTGTTAGGGTTCTAGTTCCTGCGTGCCCTAGTTTATCCCAAACAAAACGTGTTTAGACACACTTCTGTGATCAGTGGGTGGCTACAGACAGCTTCTATCAATAATACATTTATTTTAGTCTCATTACAAAGCGCAACAAATCCCATTGCCATCAAGCTGATTCTGACTCATAGTGATAGTATGTAGGGTCACTTTACAGGATGGTTTCCAACTGCTGACATTGTGGTTAGTAGTCCAGTGCTTATCCTACAGCACCAGTAGGGTTCCATTTAATCTCACTGGGTTGCCTTTAAAATGAAAAAGGTCCAATCAAAACAATGGCTTTCACAGGAATCTATTAGATAGTTAAATTCAAGGCAGAAAGGCATTGTTAGAAGATTATAGCAGCTGTTTGGGAAGACTTCAAAGGGGTAATCTAGATAGCTTTCCTCAGAGAGCAGAAGATGATCACAGGGGTTATTGGGAAGAAATTGTAAAAGAAAATTAAAAACTGTATTGATAAGAAAAAGATCAGGAAAGTTGCACCCAGGAATTTTTCCCATCATGGTAATGTTCCTTCAGGGTTAGCAAGGGCTGTCCTATATGAATTTCACTGGAAAGCCTTACCCTGTCCACCTTACAGCCCTAACTTTGCCCCTTCATACTTCTTTTTGTTCTCCAAACTTAAAGAATATTTAAAAGGAACACAATATGAGTTTCCGGAAGATGCCAAAACTGCAGTTTTAACGCGGTGTAGATCAGAGAACGCAAAATTATTTGGGGAAAGGGTTAGAGAGCTGGAAACATCACCTTCAGAACAGGATAGACCCAGATGGAGAATGTATTGCGCCCAAACAGTGTGAGGCCATGTCTGACCGTCTCAAGGGAGCAGGAGGATCCAACTTCACATCAGCCCAAGGCTGATGTATGAGACAGACATGCCTCCACACTCCGACCTTCTTTATCCTATTCAGACGCCAACTGCCCCTCCCAGGCACTCTATTTCTCTGCTGGGTTTGGTAATCTATTGCAATAATCACACAGAACTCAGAGACTATACTCACAATTTTGGGGTTTATTAGAGCAATTAACAGGGTGCAATGCGAGATCAGAAAAACAGCAATTTTCTGGTCAGGATCACCTCATTTCAACTGTACCACAGACACACCTTTCTCTGGTCCTTGGCATCTTAGCCATGTGACCCCTTGGCTTCTGCCAGCTTGAACAAGCTCTTTTAGCACTGCAGATAAATGTCCAAAGGGTCTATTCTGCAAGTCAACTTTCCGCCTGAAGGCAGTCAGCTCTCCTCTGTCTGTGGGCTGGGAAACCTTCTACTCTGTCTCTCTCTGTTGCTGTCATTTTCCACACAGGGATCTCATGCTCCATTTCTGGCTCTTCTTCCTTGATGAGCCTGGAGTCGTCATTCTCTGTTTCTGAGATGGACCCTTTTAAACCTAGCAGGATGACAAAACTAACCAATCCCCATATTAGAGTCCTGGCCTCCTGATGTGGTGCTGTAAGGTCAGCACTGGACTGCGAACCACAAGGTTGGCAGTTGAAACCCACCAGCTGCTCCTCAGAAACCCTATACAGGGTTGCTATGAGTCAGAACCAACTTAACAGCACTTAACAACAACACCCTATTTGCACGGTCCCCATGTGGCACTGTAGGATAAGCACTGACTACTAACTGTAAGGCTGATGACTCAAATCTACCAATTGCTCCTTGGAAACCCTGTACGGGGTTGCTATGAGTCAAAACTGACTTGATGGCACTTACCAACAACATCAATGATCATCTGGTGGGAGTTACCATGACTGAATGGAAGAATCATATTAGGCAATTTCACTATAGAACATTTTGAGAAATAATAGCTTCACATTTTGATATGTTTCCTTATAAAGGTTTCTATACTTTTGTACCAATACTTTTTGGCTTACCCTTGTAGTCATTGAGACTCATCATTCACCTGAAATCAATTCCAATTTCTGTCATACTGATAGCCACTCATTAGTGTTTTAAGACGGTTCTGACTCATAGTGACCCGAGGTACAAAAGACGGGAACACTACCCTGTCCTGGACCATCCTGACAATTGTAAACATTAGGGAAGCAGACTGCCTCATCTTTCTCCTGCAGAGCAGCTGGTGGGTTTGAACTGCCAACCTTTTGGTTAGCAGCCCAATGTTTAATCCACTATACCACCAAGATGATCGAAATGACTTATGCAGGTTTTGTATCATGTTGTTGTTGTTAAGTGCCGTAGAGTTGATTTTGACTCATAGATACCTGTATAGGGTTTCCCAAGAGCTGCTGGTGAGTTTGAATCACCAACCCTGTGGTTCAAACTGATCTGTCAGTCCGACGCTTATCCTACAGTGCCACACCAGGCTATATACAAGCAAAAGTTGATGAGTGAAAAAGAAGACAGAAGATTAATGTGTTCAAATTATACTGTTAGTGAAGTATATTGATTATACCACAGTTTTCCAGAAAAACAAACAACCAGATGTTTCTTAGAAGCAACAATGGCAAGACTTCAACTCACTTTTTTGGATACGTCATCAAAATAGACCAATTGGTAGGAAAAGACAACATGCTTGAAAAAGTAGAGGACCCCAAAATGAGGAAAATCTTCTATGAGAAAGTGCAGCATAACAGCTACTCAAACACACCAGGAATCATGAAAACGCCACAGGACCAAGCACCACTTCAGTTTCTTGTAACTAACGCTGTTATGAGTTGGAGACAATTTGAAAGCAGCTGGTGTGGTACAGTAGGATAAGCACTGGACTGCTGACCACAAGGTTGGTGGGTCAAACCTACTAGTCACTCCTTGGAAATCCTAGACAGGGTCACTATGTGACTTGACAGAACTTAACAACAACAATAGGCAAATAGAATTGGCTTTATTGATACTCTTCTTTATGAATGAAGTTTTCTATTCCTTTGCTTTCTAAATCAGTATTATTATTATTCCTATTACAACATAAATGCAACATTGTCTATATTCGATTTCCAGTGTAGGCTATATATTTTTTAAATGACAGATGGCATTTGGATATTTAAGAGCTTTTCAAAATGTGACTTAACTTTTCAGAAAAGTTTGACAATCATCTTCATAGTTTTTGCAGAAGACATTTTCATTTCCCCATTTTGCCTCTTTTAAAAATCAATGGCTATTTTTATTTTATACTTTTTGGAACAAGTAGGCTTTTGATTTATAACAGCTGTATTCCAATGTTACACACATATTTTATTTTTCATTTTTATGTTTAAATTCCTGTTTTTAATTTTTTTGTAAATAATCAAGTAACAAGATATAATTTTGGCCTGAGGATTCTAGGATCATGTGGGTCTTTTAAATTAACATAATTAAGTTATACAGTGGCTTTGCTAGACATCTCATTACCATAAATTTGTTTAGTTCTGGGTTCAATAACGGGAATGGTTAAACATGGGTATATTTTCCTTCCCTTGATTTCTGTCTCTATTTTGTTCCTGAATTGAGAGATTGCTGTCATCAATTCTCTATATACTGGAGTTATATTTGAACTTAAGTCTTGCTACTTCAACTGCTCTTTAAATGTGTCTAAGTATAAAGATGTCATGATAAGTATGAACGTATATACATACAGTCAGGTTTAGCAGTGCTTGGAAACAAATACTATGAAGACTTCAGGAGAAAAATAAAGGTTTATAGGAAAATATAAGTTCACAGTAACCAAGAGTTACTTCTCAGAAACATGGCCCTAAGCTATTTTGCTTAGTATCTTTTACCAAAGTAGTTATTTAAAAGAAAATAACAGAAAGATTAAAATAATAATAATAATAATCTCTAGCCAAATTACTTTTCTATTGCAATACCGGCATATCATGATTTGCTGTGTGTGAGAATGCTAAAATATGTACATGCTCAATAAAACTGTGGATACCAAAGATGGTTAGAAGGCGTTGTTTGCCGGTTAGATTAACACTGAAGATCCAAATTTGGCTATTCATCCTCATGCCTCTATATAGCCAGGTCTTTACTACCTAAATGAGTAAGTATCCTCTATCAAGTTTGGATCACCACATTATTGGCTTCTTATTTTAAATATTACTTATTTAAATATTGCTATCTGCAAATACATGCAATATTTTCTAAGGCCAAACATATGATTACTTGATCCATGGAATAAAAGTGGAAAACTCCACATTAATTTAGTTTACCGTGCTATATAGAAACGTATATTTTGGGTCATGGAGAAGGTCACTTCTTAGTCTTGTCTCCATAATAATTAGAGATTTTCTTTCTGAATGACAAGAACAACAGTGAAGCTTCACAGAAGTAAGAGTTCGAAGACACTCAACTGAAAAATCAAAGAGTTTCTGTCTACAGTTCCGCAGAGAGCTGAGAAGCAAATTTAAATTTCTATTGCAGTTGCTTTGCTCTTAAAATACAAACAAGAACAGACAGGGTTGGATACATAACTTTCATTCAAAAAAGAAAACTACTATTACCTATTCAGTCCATTGTTGTTGTTAAATGCAGCCAAGTCAGTTCCAACTTATAGTGACCCTGTCTGGGATTTCTGAGGCTTTTTGAAACTTTGTGGAAGCAGAAAGCCTCCTCTTTGTCCTGAGGAGCAGTTGGCGGACTCGTAAAGCACACCTTGTAGTTCACAGTCCAGTTCTCATCTTATGGAGCCAACATGCTTGCATTTAGTCCACAGAAATTTCAAAAGAAAAGATTTCTTGAGGTGATTTTTTTTTTTTTTAATGTTTATTGAAAATTCTAACAATGTAAAAGTTTCATGGAGCAGTGATATTTTGAGTGTTTGAAATTTCTGATACTGTGAGTATATAATGCTAAATATATGGTGAAAAGAATGAGTTAAAATACTTAAATTATGTCATGCTAAGGGTTTTAATATTTGTGTCCATTTCAAAGAGAAGTGACCCAAATAGACTGCAGAAATCATCAGACATTATCATTAATATTGTATGCAAAAATTTGCTAAATATCATTCAAAAATGGCAGCAGTGCATTGAGAAGAAACTGTCAGAGAAGTACATTGAGAAGAATCTTCAGGCCAGATTCAGAGAGAGTTCTGGATCAAGGGATACTGCTGACATAAGAAAGATCTTGGATGAAAGCAGAGAATACCAGAAGGATGTTTACCTGTGCTTTATTGTGCGGATCATTACAAGCCATTGATAACATTGTGGAGAATCATATCAGAATCCTTAATTGTGCTCCTGAGAAACTTGTACATAGACCAAGAGCCAATCGTTTGAACAGAACAAGGGGACACCGAAGAGCTCAAAATCAGGATAGGTGTGCTCCAAGGTTGTATTCTTTCATCATATTTGTTCAATCAATATACTAAGGAAATAATCCAAGAAACTGGACACGAGGAGAAGAACACGGCATCAGGTTTGGAGGAAGACTCATTAATAACCTGTGATATGCAGATGATATGACCTTGCTTGCTGAAAGTGAAGGGGACTTAAATATTTATTGATGAAGATCAAAGACCACAGCTTTCAGGATGGGTTGTACTTGATGTAAAGAATAAAAAATACTCACAACTGTATCAATAAGTAACATCCATGTAAGTGGAGAAAAGATTGAAGTTGTCAAATACTTCATTTTGCTCAGGTCAACCATCAACACTCATGGAAGCAGCAGTCAAGAAATAAAACAATATTGCATTAGGCTGCACAAGATCTCTTTAAAGCGTTCAAGAACAAAGAAGTCAGTTTGAGGACTAAGGTGCACTTGACCCAAACCATGGTATTTTCAATAGCCTCATATGCATGTGAAAGTTGGACAATGAATAAGGAAGACCGTAGAAGAATTGATCCATTTGAGTTATGGTTTTGGAGGAGAATATTAAAAGTATCATGGACTGCCAGAAAAACAAACAAATCTATGTTAGAAGAACATCCAGAGTGCTCATTAAAAGACAGGATGGCCAGACTTCATCTCTCATACTTTGAACATATTGTCAGAAGGAGCCAGTCCCTGGAGACAGACATCATGCTTGGTAAAGTGGAGGGTCAGTAAAAAAAAAGACCTCCAATGAGATGAATTGGCACAGTGGCAGCAGCAGTGAGCTTAAGAGCAGCAACGTCTGTGAGGTTGGCACTGGACCAGGCAGTGTGTGTATAAGGTCACTATGAGTAGATACCGTCTCAAGGGCACTAACAACAACAAGGATTTTCATTTCTAGAAGAATTTTTTTTTTTTTTTATGATTTCCAAGAGCATGTGTGAATACGGAAAAATGAACAAACCTTGATGTTATCCAGTGAAGTCAATTAGATAACAAACGACTGCTTTGCACAATTTCTCCCATGACATCTTAGTCACTTCATGAGTCTTAAAATGAAAGCGGAAGCTCCGTGTCTTACCTGGCACTCTCTTGGCCCAGTTGATCATGTGTACCAGCTCTCTGTCTGCCAGGTTAGTCAGCAAGCCCATCATAGAAGCCTCACTAAAGGGTCTGGTTGGGTCATACTCAGAATAGATCATTGGAGGCTCAGCCTCCAACAAGGCACTGACCATCTGTTCAGCTGTCAGGGACAAGGCTGGGCTATTCTTCTTGGTGTGCTTAATCAAGAGAGGACTTGGCCAAAGACTAGCTGCCCTCATGGCTCCCGAGGGCGCTGCTTCGTTCCTGCCTTCTCCATCGTCTCTCGGGCGTTTGTGCTTCAACATTCGCCCTCCTCTTCGGTCTTTTCGAATCCCTGAGCACACAAGGGGGGGGGGGGGAGAAAAGTTTATTTTTTTTCTCATATAAGTTTTCATTAAAACAGCTGTAATGTTAACTGTTCTGAATTTATGTAAAACTATCATTTTAATCTTTAATGCTAACAATCCTAGATTTTTTTTTTTTTAATGGCTTGCGGCACAAGTGGACTGCAAAGTGTTTAACAACCATCTCTCGAACAGAAAAAAAGTCATTGTTTGCCAATTTCCATAGTGTGAAAACTCTCAGCATAGCTTTGCTTTCAAGCTATTTACCTGAACTCTACAGTTTACCAAGCACCTGAGAATTTAACAGTAAGCTTTTGTCAGCCAGTACAAGTCTGTTTGGGCACAGTACTGCTTAGGTTGTGTATGTGTGTGTGTTTGTAAAAGGTGTTTTGTAAAGAACAGAAATCACAATAATTAGTTCTTGAAATATGACTTAGCATCAAAGATTGTTTCTGTTATGAATAATCTAATAGTAAAATGTAAAAAGATAGCCCCTTTAAAATATTCAGTCGACCTCTTTATCAGCCATGTAGGTTAAGTACTGAGTTTGAACCCACCAGTTGCTTTGGGAAGGAAAGCTGAGGCAGTCTGTTTCTATAACAATTTGTTGTTGTTAAGTGCCATTGAAGCGTTTCTGACTCATAGAAACCCTGTATAGGGTTTCCAAGGAGCAGCTGGTGAGTTTGAACCACTGACCTTGTGGTTCAAACTGACCTTGCCTTCCAGTGTTTTATCCTATAGTGCCACACCTGGAAACCCTGTGAGGCAGTTATACTTGCCCTATAGGGTCACAAAGAATTGGGGCTGACTCCATGGCTGTGGGTGTAGTTTGGGCGAGATTCTTAATGAAACACACTAAAGAAAAATGGCTTCCCCAAAATGTCCTCTTACTGTCTCTAGACGCCACCAGTTGTACCTCATCACCTTAGGAACTGACTCAAGTTCCTCAAGAAATTCAGTTCATTTAAAACTTCATTTGTTTTAAGTAAACACATGGATTTCTCTTTACCTAATGTAAAAGTTTAGAAATTGTAGCTGAAAATAATTTTCCCCCAAAGCTTTACCTAGATGATGTTCTCATAAGTTATGGGAGAAAAATCCAATACCTTTTCTAGTTACTCTTTTAGGCTTCAGGGGAGTAGCTTAACCTGCAGAAAGCCATATTATGGTGCTCAAAAATGTCAGTAAAAACAAAGTTTTAATCGACAAAAATTAAACCAATATTTGAAAAGAAATTAATCTCTCTAAAATCTCTCACACAGTTTGGTAAAAGTTATTCCAACAATTTCTAGTACTAACACATGAGAAGCCAACACTTCCCCCTCCCCCTCCCAACTTTGTGATTTGTTAGGGTAGTAACAGGATACAGGATTCAGGATACGCTTCTTCCTCCGTAAGGATAAGCTAATCTCAGCCATGCCTATGAACAGCCCTCTCTCTGACTTTCGGCCTATTGGCCCCTCAGCCTGACAGCTGCCCTGCTTGGTTAAGAGTGACAAAGTATTTTAGCTCTGTCCTGGAGGCACCGCTCTACTCCAGCCAGCACATGTCCTGTCTGAATGCACTCAGCTCTCTGGCTCACAGGATTAGGAAGGAAGCCAGTTTCCTGCTGGTCTCCTGGTTCTGCGGCCGCCTCTGCTGCGGCCCTTTTTCAGCTGGTGCTTCTTGCAACATCATCATTGTTGCTTCTCATCATCTCCAGTGCTACAAGTTTCTCTGTTTCTTTTTCCTGGGTCCAGAAAGCTCCCAGCGCAGGGATCCCTGTTCCGCAAGATAAAGATGAGGCTTTCTGCTACCGTAAAGATTTCCTGCCTCTGAAACCCTGCACAGGGTCGCTATGAGTTGAAACAGACTCCACCGCACATAACCAACCACCCACCCACCACAAGTCTTCAAGCTTGAAGACTAAGGTGCGACTGACCCAAGCCAATGTTTTTTCAATAACCTCATATGCATGCGAAAGCTGAACAGTGAATAAGGAAAACCGTAGAAGAATTGATGCATTTGAGTTATGGTGTTGGAGGAGAATATTGAAAGTGCCATGGGCTGCCAAAAGAACCAGCAGATCTGTGTTGGAAGAAGTACAGCCAGAGTGCTCCTTGGAAGCTAGGATGGCCAGACTTCGTCTCTCATACTTCAGACATATTGTCAGGAGGGACCAGTAGCTGAAGAAGGATATCATGTTTGGTAAGACAGAAAGAGAGAAAGAGAAAGAAAGAAAGAGAAAGAGAGAAAGATCCCCAGCAAGATGGATTGGCAAAGTGGCAGCATCAATGGGTTCAAGCGTGGCAACAATAGTGAGGTTGGCCCAGTTCAGGCAGTGTTTCATTCTGCTGTGCATAAGGTCAAAGTTTGGCCATCTTGGCCTCCAAGGAGCACTCTGGCTGCACTTCTTCCAACACAGATCTGTTGGTTCTTTTGGCAGCCCATGGCACTTTCAATATTCTCCTCCAACACCATAACTCTTTGCTCTTCAACACTCTCAAAAGCTCTTGTGCAGCAGATTTGCCTAATGCAAGACCTGGGTACTGGTATAGTAATCCAAAGTTATTCAATGTTGTTAAATTAATGAATGAATGAATTGCCAAAAGCACAAAAAGAATGGAGGTGATGTGATAGGGAGACAACAAAGAAAAATGAAAAGAGTGGTTACATTTGTGCCAAATCATGAATTTTCCTTTATTGGAGAAATTTATCCACAGTTGATTCAGACAGGGTCCTTGTATTACTTCTTAAAGCAGTGAGTTGAACTATCCTATTCCTTTGAGTTTCCAAATTTATTATTCATGTGGTTGTTGTTGTGATTGCTAAGTGTCATTGAGTCTATTCTAATTCATGGTGACCCTATATAGGGTTTCCAAAGAGTAGCGGGTGAATTTGAACCACCAATCTTGTTGTTCAAATCGATCTTGCAGTCCAGTGTTTATTCCAGGGTGCTACACCAGGACTCCATTCATGTAGAAGACAACAAGAAAAAAAATAGCCATAGGTTTGGAATGTAAAACAAAAAAAATCAACTGGAAAAATGGACGAGAGAGTTGAATATTTATAAAGTCATCAAACAGTCAAATAGTATGAGGCAGACTCAATTAGCGCTGAAATTATTTTATCTCCAAAGGTACTGTATTTTTAGAACATCAAAGTCCCTACAACATGTACAAACTGAACCAAAATACTGAACTGTACATATTATGTGGTCAACTGCATGTGAGAGTATCTGAAGTCACACCTCAGTGGGAAAGGCATTCTTTGCTCTAAGTGGTAACTCCACTAATTACCAGTGACATTATTGCACAAAGAGTCTACAGCAGTTCAAAATCAGCTAACTAAAATTGAATGGAGTAAGATGAAAACTGCCCCAACTTCTTTTTCTATTTTGACATAGCATACGTGAGAACTGAAGATCAGAACCTATGGTTTACAGGTTAGGGAGCTAAGGAACATGCATTCTCAATTATATAGAGTGGTTGGGTTTTAGGACGAGCAAAGATAATTGAAATCCAAAAATAAAATTTAAAAATCATTTTTTGCACCCTACCAAGGCATTTCCCAGTATTATTTGCAGAGCAGAAGCAGATTTGATTTGAGTTTTACTTAACCTTAGTCCCTTTTAACTAACTTACTTAAATGATTGGTGGAAAAAAAAAAAAAAAAAAAGCCAAATCACTTGCTCACAAAGGAGAGTGGGGGAAAACAACTAGTCTAGATCATTCAAATACTAAATAGGTAGATTCTTGACAATCAAGAAGCATTTATGTAACAAATGGCACTTGGGTTTGTAACACCAAAAAAGTACGAGGCATTATTTCAGTACACAAAAATATCACTCTGCAAATGGATGAGCAAAATATCCAACAACAGTCTTCTTTGTGTAATGGTTATGCTGATGTGTGCACACATTATTAACTCTCAAATTCTGTTACTGATTAGACAGAACAGCATCAAAGTGAATTTCTTTATGCATCCTTTATATAATTTTAATCTAATAATAATACAAGAATTTTCCCATCCAAAGATCACATTGACTGAGATCTCAACTCACCAGTTCCATAGTAGAGACTGAGAAACCCAGAGTCATCCAGCAAGTCCATCGTTAGTGGGAAACGCCAACAATCTGAATTTTATCCCCTTGGTTAAGGCATCTCATATATACTCTTCACATTGCTGTAGGGATTTATAAAGGTCAAGTATGGAAGCTCTTTTAACAGCACTCAATGGGAATCTGAGTGAATCTAATCCACTCTTGTTGTTGTTAGGTACCATCCAGTCAGTACCGAACCATAGCAGCCTTATGCACAGCAGAAAGAAACATTGTCCGATCTTGAGCCAACCTCACTGCTGTTGCCACACTTGAGTCCATCAATGCTGTCACTTGGCCAATCCATCTCATTGGGGGTCTTCCTCTTTTTCTCTGACCCTCCACCTTATCAAACATGATATCCTTCTCCAGTGACTGGTCCCTCCTGACAATATTTTTGAAGTGTGAAAGATAAAGTATGGCCGTCTTGGCCTCCAAGAAGCACTCTGACTGCACTTCTTCCAACACAAATCAATTTGTTGTTTTGGCAGCCCATGGCACTTTCAATATTCTCCTCCAACACCATAACTCAAAAGCATCAATTTTTCTATGATCTTCCTTATTCACTGTGCAATTTTAACATGGATATGAGGTTATTGAAAATACCATGGCTTGGGTCAGGCACACCTTAGTCCTCAAACTGACATATTTGTTCTTCAATACTTCAAATAGGTCTTGTGCAGCAGATTTGCCTAATGCAATATGTCGTTTGATTTCTTGACTGTTGCTTCCATGAGTGTTAATAGTTGATCCAAGAAGAATGAAGTCCTTGACAACTTCAATCTTCTCTCCATTGATAAGAATGTTACGTATTGGTCCAGTGGTGAGGATTTTTGTTTTCGTTACATTGAGATGTAATCCATACCGAAGGCTGTACTCTTTGATCTTCATCAGTAAATGCTTTAAGTCCTCTTCACTTTCGGTAAGCAAAGTTATGTCATCTG
>NW_006408789.1:2045248-2055315 GCF_000296735.1 Chrysochloris asiatica | reverse complement strand
TCTACTTTGAGGAGGCAGCTCTTCCCCAGTCACATTTTGAGTGCCTTTCAACCTGAGGGGCTCATTTTCTGGCACTAGCTCTGCTATTCATAAGGTTTTCAGTGGCTAAATATTTGGAAGTAGTTTGTCACTCCTTCTTCCTAGTCTGTCTTCATCTGGAAGCTCATCTGAAACTTGTCCATCATGGGTGATCCCGCTGGTATTTAAAATACTGGTGGCATAGCTTTCAGAATCACAGCAACTCACAAGCCACCACAGTATGACAAACTGAGAGAGGAGTGATTCTAATCCACCCTAGGGGGTGTTAATTGAAGGGGATGCATTCACCAATAACAGTAGGCCTTTAGAACAAGGCTGAAAGGGAGGTACTGAGGAGTGCACAGAGTGCTGTCTAGGGAAGGGGCCTTCAAGACTCTTTCCAAGGCTACCTGGGATTTGGGCGGCATGTTGAAAGGATGCACAGGGCTAACTCTAGACCAAAGGAAGGCAATGAAGACAACACCTACTTATACCACTGTGTCCTGATCCTAAAATAGAAAAAAATCTGTCTTAATGTATGAAATTAGGGATTTTGAAAGACTCTTCCTAACTACTTAGGGCTTATTAGATCTTACCTTTTTTTTTTAAACCTTATTATTATTATTTCTTTTTGCATTCTTTTAATTCTTTGGTTTGGCCATTGTATCTTAGAAAAAGTTAATATACTGTCTTCATTGAATTTTTTTCTTCTAATGAATTCTATATTTTAAAACTTTTTCTGAAATTATCTTTTTTCCCCTAAATACCCAGTGCCTCTGAAATAGAAAAAAAAAAACAAACAAAACTAATTTAACTACAGAAAAATTTTTTTCCAGTTTCCTAAAAGTAATGTATTATTAAATATTTCAAACGTTTGCATAATCACTTTTCTTTTGTTTCTTAATAATTCCACAATATTCATGAGGTATTAAAAAGTCAGACAAAGAAATACAGTAACAGCTTTCATTTCAGCATGTTGACGAAAACAAATGTTAACTACATAGGAATTACATTAAGAGAAAAATTAATAAAACTTATTCCAGAAACTCACCTAAAATAATTCTCAGACTCTCCCTTCAAATACTCAAAATGAATCTTGTAAGCTGTTGTTTTCCACTTAACCAAGAGGAAAGAGGCTAGGGTTAACTTTCATGCCCTAAATCACACCAATGACAGTGTAGGAATTTGAATCTAGATCTGATTCCAACGCCTGTGTAGCACACTATTACGTTATAAGTTATGTTATATCACTGCCTCTAAGTGTAAAAAAACAGGTCAAGGGATGAAGGCAAATCAAACTTCAGAAAAAGAAAACTTATCAGGGAAAAATGAGGCACTGCATAAGAAGCTCTGGTAGTGTAGTGGTTAAGAGCAGGGCTGCTAATACCACCATCAGCAATGTGAAGCTACCAATGGTTCTGTAGAAGAAAGATGAGGCTTTCTGGTCCCTTTAAGATTTACAGCCTTGGAAACCCTATACAGGGTCCCTGTGAGTCGGTACTGAATCCATGGCACATAACCACCACTACCACATAAGGACAAAGGAGTCTGTTCTTTAAGACATAACAATATTAAGCATGTTGTTGCTGTTGTTAAGTGCCATCGAGTCAGTTCCGACCCATAGCAACCCACTATAGGGTTTCTGAGGAGCAGCTGGTGAGCTTGAACTGTAGACCTTGCAGTTCAAGCTGACTTTGCAGCCCCTTGCTTAACCCACAATGCCACAGCAGCATTCCTGGTGTGTACATTAAACACATATGTACATAATAACAGAGCATCAAAATACATGAGGCAAAAAAAAAAATAAAAGTAGAAATGAAATTGATAAGTCCACTACTGTAGTTGGAAACCTCATCTTCCTGTAACTGACAAATCAAACTTGTACAAAACCCGGAAGAATACAGTTAGAAAATAATTGAATCTGCACAACACTCTCAATCACTTCAACCTAACAGCTATTAACAGAATACACCATCCATCAACAGTAGAGTAGACATTCTTCTCAAATTCACATCCAACACTCACAAAGACTACTGGGCTATAAAACAAATTGCTCTTAAAAATGGAAATCACACAAAGTATGCTCTCAGATCACAATGAAACTGAACTAGAAGCGAATAACTGAAAAATAGCTGAAAATTTCCCAAATATTTGAATATTAAACAATGAACTTCTAAAGAACACATGAGTCAAAGAAGTCAAAAGATAAATTAGAAAATATTTTGAACTAAGTGAAAATAAAAATAAAACATTAAAATTTGTGAGATATAGATGGGAAAAGCAATTCATAGAGGAAAATGTATAGTATTAAATTTATGAATTAGAAAAGAAGAAAGATCTAAAATCAGTTACCTAAGTTTTCACCTTAGAAAATTAGAGGGAAAAAAGCGCACTTCAAGCTTAAAACAAGCAGCAGCAGGAAAAAAAATAAAAAATAAGACCATAAATCAGGGGCATAGTATTTATGTACAATAAGCATGGGACTGTGAACCATAAGGTCAGCAGTTCTAGCCCACCAGCCACTCTGCAGGAGAAAATGAGACTTTCTGCTCAGGCAAAGATTTACAGCTTCAGAAACTTCATGTAAGGTAACTATGAGTCATTGAAGGCAATTAGCAACAACAACAGAGAATAAATCAGGGAAATTAAAAAGAAAATTAGAAAAAAATCCAAAATAAAATCAGGCTGTTTGAAAATACCAATGAGATTGATAAAGCTCAAACCAGATTAATTTTTTTTTTCTTTTTAAAGAAAGAAGACATGAATTACCCACATCAGAAATAAAAGAGGAGTCATTACAACTTTCATTTGGACATTAAAATGACAATAAAAGGAATATTATGAACCACACTATCCCCACAATTTGTTTAATTTTGTTGGGCAATTTTCCAATCCCTTAAAAGACAAAGCTACAAAAAGGAACAGATAACTGAATATATCTATTTTGTTGTTAGGGGCACTTGAGTCAGTTCTGACTCACTGCCCAGTCATGTGCCCCGCATTACTGCTGCCACTGTATCACCACATCTACTTGGGGGTCTCCTTCTTTTTGCTGATCCTCCACTGTACCAAGCATGATGCCATTCCCAAGGGAATGGTCTCTCCTAATAACATGTCCAAAGTATAAGAGTTGAACTCTCACCTTTCTTGTTTCCAAGGAACATTCTGGGTGTTGTTCTTCTAAGACAGATTTGTTTGTTCTTCTGGCAGTTCATGGTACTTACAATATTCTTCTCCAACACTGTAATTCAAACGCATCCATTCTTCTGTGGTCTTCCTTATTCCTGGTCTAAATTTTATATGCATATGAGGTGACTGAAAATAGCACGGCTTGAGTCAGGCGCACCTTAGTCCCCAAACTAAAAGATTTGCTCTTTAACACTGCAAAGAGGTCTTGTGCAGCAGATTTGTCTAATGCAATCAGTTCGTAGAATTCTTGACCACTGCTTTCATGAGTGTTAATTGTGATTCCAAGCAAAATGAAGTCTATGACAACTTTAATCTTTTCTTCAGTTATCATGATGTTTATTTGTCCAGTTTTTAGTAGTTTTATTTTCTTTACATTGAGGTGAAATCATACTGAAGGCTGTAGTCTTTGATATGGATTCACTAAATATTTTTAATCTTCTTCATTTTCAGCAAGCAAGGTTGTATCATCTACATATAGAAGGTTGTTAATGAGTCTTCCTCCAATCCTGATGCCATGTTCTTCTTCACATAATCCAGCTTCTCAGATTATTTGCTCAGCATATAGACTGAATAAGTATGATGGAAGGATACAACCCTGGAGCACACCTTTTGTGATTGTAAAGCATTTAACATTCCCTTTCCTAGTCTATCAAATATATGTGTATATTTAATTTTAAATTGCATCAATAATCAACAGCTTTTCTAAGAAGAAACTATCAATCTCGAGTCATTTCACCAGTGAATTCTACCAAATATTTAAGGAAAAAATTGTGCCAATTCTTCTCAATCTTTTCCAAGATATAGAAGCAGAAGGAAAATGTCCTAACTCATTGTATGAAGATAGCACCACTCCAATATTAAAACCAAATAAAGACATAATTTCTTGTTGTTGTTAAGTGCTGTCAAGTCAATTCCAACTCATAGTGAACCTGTATAAGGTTTTGGAGGTGCAGCTTGTGGGTTTGAACTGCTACCTTGAGGTTCAAACTGACCTTGTGGTCCAATGCGCTATCCTGTGGGGCCACACCAGAACTCCAAAGGTATAATAAGAAAAGGAAAATTATAGACAAATATTTCTGCTGAATATTGATGTGAAAAAAAAACCCTCAGTGCAATTTCAGCAAATCAAATCCAAAAATCCATGAAAAAAATTATAGAATATAATCCAAACTGGTAAACAAATTGGGTGAAACATTAAAATTTCCATGTAACCCACCAACATATCAATAGAAAAAGAAACAAAAAAACATATGATACTATTAACTGATCCAGAAAAAAGTAGTTGACAAAAATCCAACACCTATCCATGATAAAAAAAATCACAGCAAGCTATAAAAAGAGTATAATATCTTCAACTTAATAAAGAGTATATGCAAAAACCCTACAAAAACATGCTCAATGGTGAGAAGCTAGAATTATTTGCCCTAAGCTAGAACATCCTTGTAACAAGACAAGGATGTAGACAGGAGATGTTCTCTCTAACCCTTTGTAGTCAACATTGTACTGGAAATTCTAGTTTGTTCAATAAAATGAAAGGTATAGAGATTAGAAAGAAAAAAATCAAAACAGTTTTTGTTCACAGATACTATTATTTTCAATGGAGAAAATCCCAGAACATCATCATCAACCACAGAAAAAAGTCTAGGACTAATAAGCAAAATTAGCAAGGTCACAGGATGCAAGACTAATATATAAGTCATTTGACTTCTTATCTATCTGTAAAGGACAAATGGAATTTGAAATTTTTCCATTTACAATTGTGGTTGTTGTTAAGGGCCATCGAGTCGGTTCTGACTCATAGTGACCCTGTATAGGATTTTTCAAGGATCAGTTGTTGAGTTTGAACCACCGACCTTGTGATTCAAACTGACCTTGCGGTTCAGTGCTTATCCACAATGCCACACCTGGACTCCAATTATAGTAGCACTTTCAAGTAAAATAATTAGGCACAAATCTAACAAAATATAAATAGGATCCATTATGTGGTATAAAACATTGATAAAAATATAATAAAAAGTCTAAGTAAATGAGAGCTAGTCCATTCTTAAACAGTTGTTATTGTTAAGTACTGTCGAGTTGGTTCCAACCCATAGCAATCCTGTATAGGATTTCCGAGGAGTGGCTGGCACTTGAACCGCTGACCTTGTGGTTCAACCAACTTTGCAACCCAGCACATTAACCCACAGCGCCACACCAGGACTCCATTCTCATTGATTGGTGGTGGTGTGCCATGGAGTCGGTTCTGACTCATAGCGATCCAGCACAGGGCTTCCGAGAATGAAAATGTTTATGGGAGCAGAAAGCCTCATCTTTCTCCCACAGAATGGCTGGTAGTTTTAAACTACTGACCTTGAGGTTAGCAGCCCAACTCAACTCGTAGAGCACATGATACTGTTAGAATGTTAGTTCTGCCCAATTTGGTTAATTGTTTCAACAAAATCTCAGCAAGTCATTTAGCAGATAGCAATAAACTGAATCTAAAATTTACATAGAATTGCAAACCATCTAGTGTAGTCAAGAGACACTGAAGAATAACAGAGTTGAAGGACTCAGCTTGCTCAATTTCAAGATGGACTCTAAAGACGACAGTCATCAATACAAAGCAGTATTGGCATTCAGAAATAAACTCACAAAAATATGGTCAACTGATCTTTGACAATTAACAAAGGAAAGTTAATCAACAAACAATGCTGAAACAATTGTAATTCCACATACAGTTGTACTGTATGTTATTTGTTAACTTAAATGTGCAATGCAAAAGCAGAAAACTTCTCGAAAAACACAGGTGGAATTCTATACAACCATGAGTTGAGTGAGGAATTTTTTACATACAATAGCAATAGCACAGTCCATGAAAGGACAAGTTAATTAGACTTTATTAAAATTTTTAAATGGTGCTCCCTGTGAAAGACACTGACAAAAGAAAGAAAAGACAGCCACAGACTGAGAGAAAAATATTTTCAAAACACACATCTGCTAAAGCACTTGTATCCAAGATACACAAAGAACTTTTACAATTCAACAATATGAAAGCAAACAACCCAATTACAAAGTGGGCAAAAGAACTGAACAGACATCATCTCACCAAAGAAGACATACAGATGGCAAATAAGCACATTAAAACATGTTCAACATCATATGTCATTGGAGAACTGCAAATTAAAACAATGAGATACCATCGTATACCTATGAAAATGGCGGAAATCCAAAAATCTGACAATACCAAATGCTGGAGAGGATATGAAGCTGCAGGAACTCTCCTTCTTCGCTGGTGGGAATGCAAAGTGAAGACAGCTTGGCAGTTTCTTATGAAGCTAAACATAGCATTACAATTGTAGGCATTTACCCAACTGATCTGAAAACTTATTTTCACACAAAAACTTGCACACAAATGTCTGCTTTATTCATTCATAATGGTCCCAAACTGAAAACAGCCAAGATATCCTTCAGTAGGTGGATGGATGCACAAACATTGGGAACAATCACATGATGAACTATTGTTGTTTGTTGTTAAGTGACATCGAGTCGGTTCTAACCCAGAGCAACCCTGTACAGGGTTTCCAAGGAGTGGCTGGTAGGCTCGAACTGTTGACCTGTGGATCAAACCGACTTTGCAGCCCAGTGTATTAACCTACAGTGCCACACCAGGACTCCAGTGAAATATTACTCAACAATAAAAAGGCATGCACTATCAAGCCTGCTTTGCAACTGACCATGGGGATGGTGCAGGATCAAGCAGTGTTTGGTTCCATTGCTCAAGACGTCGTCATGAGTGAGGACCTGACTGCATGGCTGCTAACAACAACAAAGAAGACGATATCTTTGCTGCCTAAAAAGCTTTCATTTCCATCTTCTGGGTACAGAATGAGCTTTGGAGATTTGGGTACATAAGCTTACCTCCGTTGTTGCAGCAGTTTATCTTTTCTTAAACAAGGTAGCTTTTAAGGTTCATTGATCAATAGCTTCAACCAATGAAATGACAGTAAACACACATACACATTTATATTTGCAGTTTAAGCTTCATGTGCTCCTTCCTTTCTTTTACCTGGTGGTGGTGGTGGTGTACTGTGGAATCAGTTCCAACTCAGAACGACCCTGAACAGGGTGTCCGAGGCTGTAAATATTTAAGGGAGCAGAAAGCCTCATCTTTTTCCCTTGAAATGGCTGGTAGTTTTGAACTGCTGACCTTGAAGTTAGCAGCCTGACTCATAAACACTACACTAGTAGAGTTCCTTTCTTGCTTACCTACTTAGCTCTTGGAGCCAAATGTCCCTTCCTCAAAGAGATTTTCTTAGTTCCTGCATATGAAATCAATCAACCAAATGTTGTGTTTACAGCACCCAATTCTTTTCACAGCACTTAATCAAAAGTACAACTAAGATATTAACTTACACATCATTGTTTAAGTAACTGTGTAATCAAAACCTGGTAATGGGGATAAGCTCAACATGGTTAGGGCTATAACCATGATATATATGTTCTTATTACATGACTTCGTTCCAACTCATAGGGACCCTGTATAGGGTGGATTTGAGCTGCCGACCTTGTGGTTCAAACCAAACTTGCAGTCCAGTTCATTATCCTGCAATGCCATACCACGACTCCATGCTACATATATGTTGTTGTTGTTGTTCTTAAGTGCTGTCGAGTCAATTAGTGGGCATCAATTAAAATTTATTTCATGTCTGAATACATTAGGGTTATTTCCAGCCTAACACTCCATTTTATATAACCAGTTTTAAGTGACAAATCTTATCATCGCTGAATAAGAGCCGTAAGTAACAACCACTTATGGTCTCATACACAGCCATTTTAACTTAAAAGTATAATGTTTACTCTTGAAACTACCATGTACTTTCATTAGAATCCTGTTTAGGAGTCCTGGTGTGGCACTATGGGTTAATGCACTGGACCGCAAGGTCTCTCCTCGGAAACCCTATACAGGTTCGCTATGAGTCGGATCCGACTTGAAGGTACCTGAACAACAATGAAACCTGGATTCTAGAGGCAGCTATGGAAGGCTGCTCTATGAGAATCTGATTTATTAATAACAAAATTTATGGGGTGAGGAGAAAAGCAATACAGATTTTTCTTGCCTGGCTTCATTTCCCTGTAATATCTTAGTGATGAGTCTCCTGCTGGCAGGCATTCTGTAGCCAAGATGAATAAATAAGACATCAAAGTTCAGCCTGTGAAGTTTTCTCTTTTCACCCATTCTTCAGCAGTTCTGCAACTCAGAGAAGCAGCTTTCCTCCTCCAATTGGTACAAGAAATCGTCTGTCTTCTTCCTTCCCTTGGGTCTCATGCTGCTCAGTGCTGAGTTGGAGGCAAATGAAGTCCCTGTTGTCTTTCATTTGGTCATGGATGAGTCTTCTAGCTTCACTTGAGTCATCAACAACCAATTATATTCTCTTGGGCAAGGAGTGCCTGCCAGTGGGGCAGTCATCATACAGCCTTATAACTGGACCACAAACTAGTTCCCCCTCCCTGGATTATTAACACATCCTCCTATTGCTTGAAGTCTAAAAGCAGATAGCCTTCGTATGAACTCTCGTCTGTGAACTTATTCTCCTTAAAGATGTTAGAGGGTTTTACACACAGGGGACTGAAGTCCAGTGCAGAGTAAATTAGAAGCCCCATACTCAGTGATGAGTGGATGTCTTAGCCTGGTGACCTACAGAAATTGCTGAGGTTAACGAGCTCTATTCTTTTCCTAAAATACTGATCTGGACAAGTACTAATACTAGAAGATAACAAAGCTGAGACTGGTGATGCAATCATTAAAGCTCTCCCCTACTAATCAGAGGGTTCAAATACACCAGCCACTCTACCAGAGAAAGATATGGCAGAACACTTCATGAAAATTACATCCTTGAAAATCCTAGGAGGCAGTTCTCCTTGGTCCTACAAGGTTGCCATGAGTAAGAATCAACTCAACGGTCATGGGTAGTGGTTGCAAAGTTCCATTACTTTCATGTTAATAGGCAGGTCAGCCAAAGAAAACATCTCACTTGTATTACTGATATGTTAGGAGTATTTCTGCTCACTCCTTTATTCTGAAAAAGTCTCCTGTGACTTCAAGCCAAAGAATGCTGCTCTCTGAAACTTGTCCATGTTTGGAAGTTTTTTAGAGATTAGAAATGTGTCTAATTTTTCTTAATCCCCTCTGGATTTACTCTGTGGCACTGAAGTAGATTAACTTTCCTAAGTAGTGATCAATGAGATTTTCATAGAGCAAAGTGAACCTTTCAAGGAGAATAGCATTCCGCTGCTGGTTCCAATGTTACTCCAAGGCCAGTCTCTCCTCTACAGAATCTCCATTTTCCTTGTCTTTGAATACAAATCACCATCATTGACTCTCTATCCAATCTAAACAAAGTCATACATTTGTTATACTATGATGAATTCCTAAATGTCAAATACCTCGCTCCATCTGATTCAAAGGCTATTATTCATTCTCACAAGTGTGTACCCACTTTAAAGAAAAATGAATGTTTCTTGGTGTAAGCCGCACATCTGCTCTGTTGACTTCACCAAATACCAACTGGATTCTTTGCTTACAATTGCCAAAGCTGAAATTATATTGAAAATATCTTAAATATGCTTGTTCATCAAATGTCAAATGCTAAATACATGCTGTTGCAGAATACTTGTCCTTCAGTAGGAAGATCCTTACCAACTTGACATAATTACTGGTTTCCTATAAAGCCTAGATTTTACTGCTGGAGTCAAGGAAAGAGTGAGTAAGGAGAGAGAGAAGTCTTCATGCAAAATGGAAAAATGCTAGCAGTGATGTCCGTGATACTTGGGATTAGAAGAGATAATAAAATAAAATGGCCAGACAGAGCAGTCTTAAATCT
>NW_006408789.1:2034553-2044738 GCF_000296735.1 Chrysochloris asiatica | reverse complement strand
GGCAGCGCCACACCAGGACTCCGTAGAGACAATTAATTAACTCCCTGTGTCTGTAAATATTGGACCTGTATTCGTTTGTAAAAGAAGCTCTGGCGACCCAGCACTTATAGTACTCGACTGCTAATTGAAAGGTAAGTGGTTCAAATCCACCAGCTGCTCCATGGAGAAACATGTGACAATCTACTTCTGTGAAGACGTGCTGCTTTGAAAACCCTATGGGGACGTTCCACGCTGTCCTACAGGGTCGCCATGAGTGAGAATCAATTTGAAGGCAGTGGGAGGAAATTCGTTTATAAAAGCCCATGCTTAGGAGAAGTCAGAAGTTATGACTGGAATAAAGGATTGGGAATAAAAATAATGGTCTGTGGCCCACAGGTTAAAAAAAAAAAAAAAAAAGTTCTTATTGCTATAATTTTAGAGAAAAGGTCTTATCCTTAAGTATTGTTGTTGTTGTTGTTATGTGCCGTGGAGTCAGTTCCGACTCATAGTGACCCTATATAGGGTTTCCGAGGCTGTAAATCTTTACGGGAGCAGAAAGCCTCATCTTTCTCCCGTGGAACAGCTGGTAGTTTCGAACTGCTGACCTTGAGGTTCACAGCCCAATTCGTAACCACTACGCTACCAGAGCTCCTTATCCTTATGTATAGCTCAAAGATTTAGAGATATTAGTATATATGCCAGAGGGAGATAGAGAATTAATAAGCACATTCCAAACGTCCTTGGTAATGAACGAGCTTCCCCATCAGCATTTGGGAGAGAAACCAGGAGGACTTTCATCCTTTTTAATGAAAAGTCCCTGAGTAGTCAGTCAAGCAGCGAAATGTACTGCTGTAGTGGTTACGAGTTGGGCTGCTAATCTCATGGTCAGCAGTTCAAAACTACCAGCCCTTCCATGGGAGAAAGATGAGAATTTTTGCTCCCATAAAGATTGACAGCCTTAGAAACCTTATGCAGGGTCACTATGACTCATAGTGAGTCGGAACTGACTCCACAACACATAACCACCACCACCACCATAAGGTTAGAGGTTGAAGTCCATCCTTGAAAGGAAGGCCTGGTGATGTACTTCGGGAAAATCAGCCATTAAGAGCCCTATGGAGCACAGTTCTACTGAGACACACATGGAGTTGACATGAGTCAGGATCAATTCCATAGAAACCAACTAGTTTTGTTTTAGTGCCACATATGTAATCAGCTTCACTAAATCTTTTGATACTTGAGAACAGGAAAGCATAACCCTTTCTCAAGCTTACAGTATTTTTGGAAGTGGGTACGTTGCATAAATTGTATTCTTATTGTGATTATGCATTCTAATAAGCAATCTGAGACTCTCACCGTTTTCATCGGCAGGACCTTGAATCAAGAGAGAAGCTATTACAGTAGAACCCATGGACTGTCAGCTTTATTCATGGAGACATCAAAGTCTCTGAGGCTTCAAGCCTTCTAGAAAGGATTTGTTCAGTTTATGAGAAACAGCCTAAAAAATGTGACTAGGGAAACAGAGAAGAGATCATCTCAAATCAGGTTACAAGCCTACTTAGTAAAGAAACAAATATTTTTCAATGCTACAAAGAATATTTGGGTGAGATCTGATCAGATGGGGTATCTATTTAAAACATCCTTTAAAATGGGTATCAAGTTTTAGTTGATAGGAAGAGTGGAAAGCAAACTTAGCTACGACTCATATAGTGTGTTTGGAGTCCTGGTGTGGCACTGTGGGTTAATGCGCTGGACTGCAAAGTCAGTTTGATCCATAAGGTTGGTAGTTCAAGCTCACCAGCTGCTCCTCAGAAACACTATACAGGATTGCCGTGGGTCGGAACCGACTCCATGGCCCTTAACAACAACAACATAGTGTGTTTACTCAATAATAGTAAGAACATGTTCTCTTAATGAAAAGAGTGATATCTGAGCTGGAGTTCACCTATTCAGGACTCAAGAGAGAAGGGTTTATTTCTAGGGTGACAGTTGACGTTGCTAAGTGCCACTACGTCAGTTTCCACTCAGTGACCCTATGAGTATAGGGTTTCAAAGGAGCAGTTAGCAATCCAGTGTTTACCCTACAGTGCCACACCAGGAACCCCGGGTGGAGGAGAATGAGGATTTATGTAGCTTACTGTGCTTGGACCTGTCCCTGGGTGGTGCAAATGGTTAATGTGCTGAGCTGCTAACACAATAGTCTGTGGTTTGAGGCCACCCAGAGGTATGTGGAAAAAAACACCCTAATGATCTGCCTCTGAAACATCAGCCATTGAAAACTGTAAGGAACCCCATGACTCAGATGCACTCGCCAAGTGGTCTTTATGGAACCAAAAAACCAAACTCACTGCTGTCAAGCCAATGCTGACTCATAGCAAGGCTAGGGGACAAAGTCGCACAGGGCCCTGGGTTTCCAGGACTGTAATCTTTACAGAAGCAAACTGCCACGTCTTTCTCCTGCAGAGCTAATAGTGAGTTTGGACCACTGAACTTCAGCTAGCAGACGGGAGCTTAACCTCTGTGTCATAAGGACTCCTTGAATTCTGGAAGGTGTTTACAAATTACCTAACTCACACAGATGAGAAATTAATCCTCAACTTCGTTTTAAAGTTTTTATTGTGAATTGAGGGATAGTTTACATGGGAGGACATCAGCTTTACATTCATCCTATCGTATTTCGTTTCATTGCAATGATTACAGTCCCCTCCATGTATCATCATTCAATAGCATTTGCTTCCATTCCCTCTGTTTTTCTTTCTTTCTTTTTTTACGTACATCAAAGCACTCAGGAATATACAACCATTTAAACAACCAAATATACCTGGCAAGTCTGTCCCCCACCACCAGCACACAGCCCTTCTCCCTGCCTGAGTCGAGAATCCCCAGCCACTCCATCTCTCCAAGCCATCATCTCTGCTTTCATCTCTGGTGTCACTGCTCCTCTGGATTGGGTCCTGCACTCTGCTCTTCTCCCCTGACGGTCCCAGGGTCCTCCGCTCCTGGACTGCAAGATCAACCACTCCCCTCCATTTGCTACAAAACATCTACCTTTACATTTGCAACAATCACAATCAGTCCTGATAGCAATTATTCACTATTGAACCACAGAGTCTTATCCCCATGTCCTTTCACCAGTCCCGTCCAGACATGTTGGAAATCACTCAGTGGTGGTTCTACCTTCCCTACTCCACCCCACCCCCACGGCACCCTCTGAAACTAGAATCCCTCTTGGAAGCTTGGAAGCCAGTCACTTCATGACTTTGTAGCTGCCCCAGCCACCCCCACCCCCTCATTTTGGGTATCCATAATCCTCAACTTTTCATAAAAGGCTCAGGAAGGTAACCATACCATGACCTAATAACTATGTGCTTTCCCCCGCCATGTTGCTATTGTTGTTGTTAGGTGTCTTCAAGTTGGTTCCAGTTCATAATAAATCTGGGTTCAACAAAATGAAACACTGCCCAGTCCTGAACCACCCTCATCGTCATTGGTTATTGCTATGCTTGAGACCTTTTGAGGGCCTTCCTCTTTTTTAATGACCTCCCACTTTACTAAGCACATACTGGTTCCTCCTGATAACATCTCCAAAGCCTCTCCATCCTCACTAATAAGGAACAGTCCACCTACGCTTTTCCCAAGACAGATTTCTTTGTTCTTCTGGCAGTTCATGACATATTCAATATTCTCCACCCTCACCATAATCCAAAGGATCAATCCCTCTTCACTCTTCATTATTCATTGTCCAGATTTCACATACATATGAGGCAACTGAAAATACCAAGGCCTGGGTCAGGCGTACCTTAATCCTAAAGGCCAGATCTTTGCTTTTTAGTATTTCAAAGAGATACCAGTTTCTCTATCACACCATCTACTATGATACTAGTATGATTGGTCAAATTTCTAATAAAATGATTTGCCTGTATATTAGTTGTTGTTAAGTGTCCTGGTGTTGGTTCCAACTCATAGCGAGCCTGTATTGCGTTTCTGAGGCTTTAAATCTTCAAGGGAAGCAGAAAGCCCCATCTCTCTCCCATGGACTGGCTGGAGGCTCAAACCAATGACCTTGTGGTTCACAGTCCAGTGCTTACCATATGAAGCCACTGCGCTCCCTGCTTGTATGTAAAATTGAATTATTTTCTCTTTGTACTTTATTCGTTGTGTAAATTAGTTCATTGCAGCTTCCTTGCATACATGCAGTCACTGAACACGCTAAAAAGTGATTTCACAATACATGGCAATTTTTAGCTCACTCAGAAGTTATACATTCATTATGCATTATGCAGGGTGAAATTTTTGGTTCAGTCAATAAGCAGGTGGGTTTTAAATATGCAACAATATACAGATGATGAAGTCAAAAGAAGGCTGAAATCTTTTTTTTTTAATGAAAAAGTAGACAGAAGTACAAAGGATAATCTGAGAAACTCAAAGAAATTGGGAGCCCTCAATTACAGAGAATGGGGCAGAGTAAAAAGTTCCTTACAGTAGACAGAAGCAAAAAAGGAGAAAATTGGCTGACTGAAAATGAGGGAATTGGAGACAGGGATAAGGAAATGACAGTTATTTTTCCCATGATTCTAAAGTGAAAGGATAGAACACAGAGCTCCTGAAACTAAAGATTTTATCTTTTAGAGAGAAAGTACATAATAAAGACCACATACAGTAAAGGAAAGATCAATTTCAGTTCTGATGAAATGTCCTAAATAGAAACAAAAGAATAATGGGAAAAAGTTACTAAAGATGCTCCTTTCAAAATGATAAGATTATCATACTTTTAACAACAACAACAACAACAAATCGACTTTGAACTAAGGAACTGCTTGCTATGTAGTAGGAATTTTCTGGTAAATTTGTTGATTCTTATAATTTTTAGCCCAGTAAATGAAAAGAGAAGATCCAATGCACGACATTCTTATCAGAATATTGCATTTTCACAAAATCTGAAATATCACACAGAGAAAGATTCAGCTTTTGTTGGAAGAACAAAATTAGAACTGAAGATGCATGAACCAAATGGGGTGGGGAGAGCCAGAGGGAGACATGACTTCAGTAACCAGGTGCTATCAGAATAAAACCCAAAAGATGAACCTTCATATTTTGTAAGTATTCTAATAGAGTAAAAGGTCTAGCTTTACTGTCTGTACATTATGCACTAACAGTCACAATGACTGAATACAACAACTGGCTTACCTGCCCAAGATATCAGTTAAATTGACATTTTAATAATCCTTTGTGCCAGCAAACATCACTACTCAAAATAGGGTGAAACGTAACAAAACGAACTTGTTAAAAATAAAGTGTATAAATCTATGAAATCTTAATTATAATTACACAGTCATTTGTGATCATTTTCAATAGTTCTTGGCAAAGACAAATGAACATAATGAGTTCCATTAATGGACCAATGTGTTCTGTTTACATGTGGGGGACGGACTTAATAAAACTGTCCTAAATAGCAGGGGGCATAGTAAGTGAGATCTTAGGTGCAGATGAAAATCTACAAGACTGAGTGAGTAAAAGGCATCTTGGGAGGATTCAAGTTATTTGAGAAAGGCATTCTAAACAAAAGTCAGTAAATGCTCAGCAGGTAAAATGGCTACTTCTGCTTCTTAGCATTTCCATGAGTTAAAAAAAAGCTATTAAAGCTGATCTTTTCCTATCCCTTTCATTCCTGTTAACAGTAGGCTCTTCACCAAAGCCCATTAAGATGTTGATGTTGATCGAGTTAGTCAAGCATGAGAAGCATCTCTCCCCAGATCTCACAAATGCCTTGGGGTATGGCAATGATTCCACTCAGCAGTCAGTTTGTGGTACTGTGGTGGCTTCCGTGTTGCTGTGATACAATACCACTGATTTTTTTAAATACCAGTAGGATCACCCAAGTTGGACGGGTTTCAGCTGAGCTTCCAGACTGACACACTAGGAAGAAGGAGAGGCAAACTACTTTTGACTGTTAAGCCACTGAAAATCTATGAATAGCACCAGAATATTGAGCATGGAGACATTATGAGGAGGACCAGAATATTGTCAGATATAGTGCCAAAGCATGGGCCCCTCAGGTTGGAAGACACTCAAAATATGACTGGGGAAGAGCCGCTTCCTCAAAGTAGAATTGACCATGATGATGCAGTTGGAATAAAGCATTTGGGACCATCATTTGCTAATGGGCCACAGCTCAAGATAAGGCAAAACAAAACAGCTGTAAACATCCATTAATACTGGGAACATAGAATGTACCAAATATTTATTTAGAAAAATTTGAATTTGTCAAAAATAAAATGAAATGCATACACATCGATAAACTGGGTATTAGTAAACTGAAAGGGACTGGTAATGACCATTTTGAATATGACAGTCATGTGATTTACTATGCTGGGAATGACAAATTGAAGAGGAATGGCCTCACATTCATCATTAAACAGAACATGTCAAGATCTATCTTGAAGTACAATGTTATCTGTGACAGGATAATATCCATACGCCTACAAGGAAGCCCAGTTAATACCACTATAAATCAAATTTAAGCACCAACCACTAAAGCCAGTGATGATGAAATTGAAGAATTCTATCAGCTTCTTCAATCTGCAATTGTTCAGCTATGAAATAAAGATGTATTGCTAACTATTGGTGATTGAAATGCAAAGGTTGGAAACAAAGAGGAAGGATCTGGAGTTAAAACAAAGGCCTTGGTGATAGAAATGATGTTGGAGATTACATGACAGAATTTTGCAAGACCAATAATTTTTTCATTGCAAATACCTTTCTTAAACAACATAAAAGACAACTATCCACATAGACCTCATCAGATGGAATACATAGAAATCAAATTGACTATATCTGTGGGAAGAGGTGGTGGAAAAGCTTCTTATCACCTCCAAAACACGGCCAGGGAGGACTATGGAACACACAATCAATTGCTCAGTTACTAGTTCAGATTGAAGTTGAAGAAAATTACAAACAAGGCTACAAGAGCCAAATTTGACCCTGAATACATCCCACCTGAGATTAGAAATCATCTCAAGAACAGATTTGATGGATGAGATATTAATGGCCAAAAAGCAGAAGAGTTGTGGGATGACATCAAGAACATCACACAGGAAGAAAGCAAAAGGTAATTAAGACGACAAGAAAGAAGGCAAAGACCAAAATGAATCTCAGAAGAGACTTTGAAACTTGCTCTCTAGTGTAGAGATGCTAAAGCAAATGGAAGATATGAAGAGGTAAGAGAGCTGAACAGAAAATTCCAAAGGGCAGCTGGAGAAGACAAAGTCTAATATTACAATGAAATGTGCAAAGGCCTGGAGTTAAACCGAGAGGGAAGAACACACTTAACATTTCTGAAACTGTAAGAACTGAAGAGAAAAACCAAGCCTCGACTTGCAATATTAAAAGTTTCTATGGGCAAAATACTGAATGATGCAGAAAGCATCAAAAGAAAATGGAAGGAACACATAAAGTCACTGTACCAAAAAGAAATGGTCCATGTTCAACTATTTCACGAGGTAGCATATGATCAAGAGCCAAAGATCCTGAAGGAAGTAGTCCAATTTGCACTGAAGACATCCGTGGAATACAAACAGAAATCTCTCAACAAACTGATACAGCACTGGAGGTACCCATCTATGCCAAGAAATTTAGAAGACAGCTACCTGGCCAACTGATTGAAAGAGATCTATATTTGTGCCCATTCTAAAGATAAGTGACCAAATGAATGTGGAAATCATCAGATAATATCATTAATTTCACATGTAAGATAATTTAAAAACAACAGCAACAATACACTGACCGAGAACTGCCAGAGAGGTTCAAGCTAGATTCAGAGAAGTACATGAAACAAGGGAAATAATTGCTCATGTCAGATGGCTCTTGAAAGCAGAGAACACCAGAAAGATATCTACCTGTGTTTTATTGACTACACAAAGGCTTTTGACTGTGTGGATCATGACAAGCTATGGACAACATTGGGAAGAATGGGTATTCCAGAATACTTCATCATGCTCATGAGGAACCTGTACATAGACTAAGTGTCCTCAAGTTGGTTCTGACTCACAGCAACCTTATGAACAACAGACTAAAACACTGCTGGTCCTGCGACATCCTCATAAATCGTTTTTAAGCTTCAGTCCATTGTTGGTGCCACTGTGTCTATTGTTCTGATTAGGGACCTTCTTCTATTTCGCTGGCCCTCCACTTGCCTAGCATGATGTCCTTCTCTAGAGACTGGTTCCTCCTGACAATAGGTCCGAAGTATGAGAGAAGAAGTTTCGTCATCCTGACTTCTAAGGAGCATCTGACCCAAGCCATGGTATTTTCCATGGTATTTCTCTTATATGGAGGTGAAATTTGGACACTAAATAAGGAAGAATGTAGAGCAATTGATGCATTTGAATATGGTGTTGGAGAAGAATATCAAAAGTACCATGGACTTCCGGAAGAACAAACACATCTGTGTTGGAAGAAGTACAGCCAGAATGTTCCTTAGAAGCAAGAATGGTAAGACTTCATCTCTTCTATTTTGGACATATTATCAGGAGAGGCCAGTTCCTGGAGTAGGATATCATGATTGGTAAAGTGGACGGTCAACGATAAAGAGGAAGACCCCCCAGCGTGATGGATTAGCACCATGGCGGCAGCACTGGGCTCAAGTGTAACAACGATTGTGTGGTTGACACATAGTTGGGCACGGTTTCAGTCTGTTTTGTGTAGGGTAGCTATGAGTCAGAACTCACTTAACAGCACTTCACAACATGTAAGATACAGCCACTATCAATTACCCAGTATGCTTGGGTTCTAGATGATAATATTGTGCTTCACTTTCTCAACTCTTATTGTCTCCCAATTGTTAGTACCATTCAATTGGATTCTCTGTGATAGTGGAAATGTGCTATCTTTATGGTAGTCACTCACCATCTGCAAGTATTAAGCAGCTGAATGTAGCTAGTGACTCTACGGAGCTGAATGTATTGTAATATTTCATTTTGATCCATTGAAACTTAAATTGGCACATGTGGACTGTGCATAAGACTAAAATGCAACAGTAAATAACAGAATGCACGGTAATACTCAGGGACAACAAATGGAGGCAGTCTCCAGGTTAAGAACAACCAGCTTAAGGACACTGACTTTACCTTTAATGTTAAGAAATATTATCTTCATTGTAAAATGACTGAACCAACCCTGCTGTTGTTAGATGCCCCTGAGTCAGTTACAACTCATAGCAACCCTAAGAACAACAAAACAAAACACTGCCCAGTCCTGCACCATCATCCCATTCATTGGCTATGTTGAAGGCCATCATTATAGACATCATTTCAATCCATCTCCTTGAGGATCTGTCTCTTTCTTACTGAGCCTCAACTTCAACAAGCATGATGTCTTTATCTAGGGACTCATCTCTCCTGATAGAATAATCATAGTACCTGAGACAAAGTATCATCATCTTTATTTCTAAGTAGTATTCTAGCGTACTTCTTCCAACACAGACTCATGTTCTTCCAACACTCCAAGAATGTGATACATTCCGTATTCTTCACTAACACCATGATTCAAAGGCTTCATTTCATCCACATGCTCCAGTTTTCATACGCATATGAGTCAAATTAAAATAGCATGGCTTGGGTCTAGTGAACCTAAATCCTCAAAGTGATATCTTTGCTTTTAAACACTTAAAAGAAATCTCTTACAGCAGATTTGCCCAATGCAATACACCTTATATTTCCTGACTGTTTCTTCCCTGAGCATTGATCGTGGATCCAAATTAAATGAAATGCTTGACAACTTCAACTTTCCTCCATTTATACCATGTTGTTTATTGGTTCTTGTGTGAGGAATTTATTTTCTTTATGTTAATCCATGCTGAAGGCTGTAGTCTTTGATCTTCATCAGTAAGTGCTTCAGGTCCACTTCACTTTCAGCAGCCCCAAGGAACACTGTTCCTGCTTTAAACCATGCAGTATCTAGCTGTTCTGTCCAATGACTGCATCTTGGTCTAAATACAGATTCCATAAGAGTACAATTAAGTGTTCTGTAATTCCCATTCTTTGCATTATTATCCATAATTTCTTATGATTCACACAGTCAAATGCCTGTGTACAGTCAATAATACACAAGTAAACATCTTTCTGATATTCTCTGCTTTCAGTCAAGATCCATTTAACATCATTCCATTAACTTCCACTAACATCATTCCACACCTTTTCTGAATCACTT
>NW_006408789.1:2024212-2033208 GCF_000296735.1 Chrysochloris asiatica | reverse complement strand
TGCCTAGTCTTGTACCATCCTCACAATTATTCCTATGTTTTAGCCCACTGTTGCAAACACTGTGCCAATCCATCTTGTTGAGGGTCTTCCTGGTTTTCTTGACTCTCTTCTTAACCAAGCATGGTATCCTTATCTCAGGACTAGTCACTCCTAGTAACATGTACAGTATAGGTGGGACAAAGTCACACTACCCTTATTTCTATGGAGCATCCTGATAATATGTCCGAAGTATGAGAGATGAAGTCTTGCCATCCTGGCTTCTAAGGAATATTCTGGCTGTACTTCTTCCAACACAGATATGTTTATTCTTCTGGAAGTCTGTGGTACTTTTAATATTATTCTCCAACACCATAACTGAAATGCATCAATTCTTCTACAGTCTTTCTTATTCATTGTCCAATCTTCACATGCACATTGGTTGTTTGTTGTTGTTAAGTGCCGTCGAGTCGCTTCCAACCCACAGCGACCCTGAACAGGGTTTCCGAGGTTGTAAATCTTTATGGGCGCAGAAAGCCTCATCTTTCTCCCTCAAGACTATGGAAAATACCATGGCTTGGGTCAGACGCTCCTTAGAAGTCAGGATGGTGAGATTTTGTCTTTCTCATAGTTCAGATGTATCATTAGGAAGATACCCTAGAGAAGGACATCATGCTGGGTAAAGCAGAGAAGGGGAAGGCAAATAGAGGAAGACCTCCAATGAGAAGGATTGGCACAGTGGTCAGAGCAAGGGGCTCCAGTTTAACAGTGATTGTGAGGATGGCACAGGACCGGGCAGTGTTTCATTCTGTTGTTCCTAAGGTCGCTGTAGGTCAGAAACAACATGAGAACACCAAACAACAGTATCCCCTGGCTCTGTTCGAACAACTGCCTCTTAGTTTTTGTACAGGTTCCTCATGAGCATGATGAAGTATTCTGTAATACCCATTCTTTGCCACATTTTCCATAGCTTGTCATGATACACACAGTCAAAAGCCTTCAGTATTGTAACTCAAGGCTTGATCTTTTCTTAAGCTCTGAAAGTTTGAGAAATGCCAAGTATGCTCTTCCTTTTTGGTTTTCTAACTTCAGGTCTTTGCTAATTTCACTATAATACGTTACTTGTCTTCTCAAGTCACTCAAGAAACCTTCTGTTCAGCTCTTTTACATCTTCAGGAAGAATCCTTTTGTTTAAGCCTGTCTAGTTCAAGAGTTAGTTTCAGAGTCTCTTCTGATATCAGCTTTATTTTATTTCTTTCCTGACTTTTTAATGGCTTTTATTTTCCATCATGCATGATGTCTTTGACATCATCCCACAAGTCCTCTGGTCTACATAACTGGACCAGAACTAGCCCCTCGTGTTATTGTTGCTAGGTGTCATCAAGTCAGTTCCAACTCATAGGAACCAAAGCTGTAAATCTTTATATGAGCAGAAAGCTTTCTTTCACAATGTGGCTGGTAGTTCTGAACTGCTGACCTTATGGTTAGCAGTCCAGTGCTTATTTTACTGCACCACCAACACTCCTTGAACCAACACCAAATTAACCAACAGATTCTTCATCACAATTACCTGCAGATACTGAACATTCAGCTTTTACATCATTGAAATGGCTTCGAACCTTTCCTTGCACTACTGTAAGGCTGAACAAGAACTCTGTGTGCCTGGTCTGACTTACCTGCACATTCTTACATAGTGAGGACTGAATCTCCTTAGTATCTGCCATTTCTGTGATTCTTGAATCTGGCTGCATTTTCAAAATACCTGGAGAACTATGAGGAGACATTTGCTATGTGGGACCCACTCAGAAAGTCTAACCTTATTGGTCTGGAGAGAGACACTGTAAATAGTATTGCTATCCAAATTAGAACAATGTTGTTGTTGTTAGGTGCCATCGAGTCAGAACCGACGCATAGAGATCCTATGCACAACAGAACGAAACGCTGCCCAATTCTGGGTCAACCTCACAATTGTTGAAACACTTGACCCCACTGATTCTGCCACTTGGCCAATCCATCTCTTTGGGGATCTTCCTCTTTTTCTCTGACCCTCCACCTTACCAAACATGATATCCTTCTCCATTTAGAACAATAAATGAGGCTAAATAAAGAGACTTGGAGGTTTCTGGCATTCTAATCATTTTGCATTAATGACGGGGCCACTACAGGATAATGCCCTGGACTGCAAGGTCGGTGGTTCAAACCCATCAGCCACTCACCAGAAATTTTATACAGGCTCACTATGAATCGGAACTAACTTGACAGCACTTAACAACAACAACAACCACTATGAGTGGGGAGGGAGGTCTTATGAAAAACAAATCCAATAAGTGAGACTACCCATATTTGAAGCCTCTGATGAATTTGAGAGATTGTTAGAGGGAAGATATAGAAGAAATAAAATACACACATGGGACGAAATCATAAAACTCACTGAGCATTAAGCAGAATCAGAACACTTAAAACAAATGAACTAACTAATATAGTTATTGAAAATACTGCTTTCTTATTGAAATAAAATCCTTTCAATCACTCTACTTTCTCTGTTATGCTACCAAAATATTTGAGATTAGAATAGACATTTTGTCTCATTGGCTAGCTCCAGGATAGTCTTTTGTGTAGGATCTACTATAGATGACTGAGATCAAAACATTTTTGATTGTATAACACTACTTGTTGCTGTTGTAATGTGCCATGGAGTAGATTCCGACCCATAGCGACCCTGTACAGGGTTTCTGAGGCTGTAAATCTTTACAGGAGCAGAAAGCCTCATCTTTCTCCCACGGAACGGCTGGTAGTTTCAAACTGCTGACCCTGAGGTTCACAGCCTGATTCATAACCACTACGCTACCAAAGTGGGGGGAAAAATTGAGCAGGGCTCCTCAACAGATGTACATATCCTTTAAAGACCATAAAATACAAGTGCACTAATCTGGTGGCACATTGGTTAAGTGCTTGGCTACTAGCTGAATGATCAGTGGTGCAAACCCACACAGCAACTCCCATAAAGATTGTTGTTGTTGTTAAGTGCCATCAAGTCGGTTCTGACCCATAGCAACCCTGTATAGGGTTTCCAAGGAGCAGCTGGTGAGCTTGAACTGCTAATCTTGCAGTTCAAATGGCTTTGCAGCCTGGAGCATTAACCCACAGCACCACACCAAGATTCCCCCATAGCCTAGGAAATGATATGGGGCAGTTCTATTCTGTCTTACAGGGCAGCTAGGGGTCAGAATCAACTTGAAATACACAACAACTGGTGTACTTAGGCATTGTGTGCATACAAAGCATTCAAATTGAAATACAACTTTTTTAATGGGACTGAAAAAATAAATTCTAATGTTGTCTTTCTGCACTTTAATAGATTGTTTGCCAACTGCCTGTTCTCAAAACTCCTCTGAAAACAACTGCTTTGAAATTTGATAGGACTATTGAGATCTTGAACAACTAACTATATTTACTCCTTGAGAGAAATAACCAGTACAACTGTAATCGCCATTTAATAGCTGGGCAAACTATGGCACCATGAAGCTATCTCTGACTGTGCTGAATCTCAGTGGCCATGGCTTGTCATCAACACAGGCAAAGGAGTAAAAAGTGAAAGGTAGAGGAGATGGCCAAAGCTAGGGGGAAAGACCCATTTGGGTTTGCCTTGTTAATTTCTTTATTGTAATTAACATTTTTCTCAATATGAGATTTGCTCTGTCCAATCTAGTTACCACTAGGCACAAGTGGCTATACATTAAAGATGAATTTAAAATTCCATTTCTGAGTCACAGTAGCTGTGCTCCAAGTGCTCATGGTCAATGTGGCTGTGGTGGGGGTGGTTATATGCCATGGCATTTGTTCTGACTCATAGAGACCCTGTAGAGGGTTTCCAAGGCTTGTAAATCTTTATGGGAGCAGAAAGCCTCAGAAGAATGCTTCCCTCATCAGAAATTTCTACTGGATGCACAGCATATCCTTTTGGAATGATGACAGACATTAAAAGAATGCTATGGCTAAGAGAGCATAATCTCAGTCTAGCTTTTGCAATGATGAGTCTTAGTTTCATGATATTCCTTGGTCCTTCTGTTTCCACCTTTTCAGCTGTCTACAGCTCCTTGGTGACTCCACCTACAGTCAGTTGCTTTTTGGCCCCACGTCAGCCAATGCAGAGAAAGAGAGTATGTTACAATTGCTAGCTCATCCATCTGGAGAAGCTTATAGTTAAACAATGGAGTCCTGGTGTGGCGATGCGGGTTAATGCTCTGGACTGCAATGTTGGTTTGAACCATAAGGCCAGAAATTCAAGTTCACTAGCTGCTCCTAGGAAACCCTATACAGGGTTGCTATGAGTTGGAACTGATTCAACAGCACTTAACAACAACAAGAACAACAACAACATAGTTAATTGATTCTCATCCACATCCAAGGCAGATAGCCGTGTAGGTCAGCAAATGTCCTTGCTCCTCGCCTGCACCTCACCCTGTTGGCTTGGTTGGCCAAGTTCCTCTGGTGATGCTCTGTCAACATTCTTCAGGGGTGACCTCAGCCCTGAACCCAGTTGGAGCTGGGGGAGTCATTTGGACACTTGCCCATGCTTCTTCAAGAAAAAGGCCCAGTTGCCAGAGCTAGTGCCTGTTTGTGTCCTGTCCTGCAGACATAGGCATCTAACACTGCCTTATGCAGTATGTATCCTTCTTTGTTATTATGGTTGTTAAGTACTGTTAAGTCCAATTCGACTCATAGTGATGCTGTGTGTAAGTGTCTAGTTTAAAAGAAAAAGAAAAAAGAGGTTCTGACACCCATGTATCCTTGTTTCATTCTCTGTATAGAGCATCTTGGATTAGATCCTAAAACCATTCATTTTTCTCATCCTCTGCTATGCTCTGGTCTCCTCTATTTGGCCTTAACTGGTCTTCTTTCATTGTCTCATCCACAACTAGCCTCAAGTTGGACACTGCCCAAATCGCAACATGAATCGTTCACACATCCACACTCCTGTGCTTAGCTGTGGAGTCCCTGGTGGTACAGTCTGTTACTACCCAAAAGACTGCCAGTTCAAATCCACCTAGTGGTCACTCAAAAGAAAGATCTGGTTATCTGCCATTGCAAACCGAAACTGTACTGTGAGACACATGGGGTCACCAAAGTCAAAATTAACTTAACTTGATGGCAACGGGCTTGGTTTGGCTTGTCATTGTTGTTGTCCAGTTGTGATTGTTGGTGGTGGTGGTGTCATCGAGTCAGTTCCAATTCATAGCGACCCTCTATAGGGTTTCCAAGAAGTGGCTGATGGGTTTGAACCACTAAACTTGCAGTTAGCAGTCCAGTGCTTATTCTACAGCGCCACACCAGAACTTTCCAGCTGTGATTAGCTAGTAGGTATCCTATGGGGTCTGGATATGCAATGCAGTTTTCCTCTGAGTTTCACTTCCCTGTAATGGCATAGAACGCACAACACCTTGGTGTCCTTAGCCTTCAGCTCTCATCAGCTAAGCTAAACCATCTCTAAGCTCCTGTGGAAGTCTAAGATCACAGAGATTGAGTTGACTTCTTCCATTTCATTCTTTGAAGATAGGGTAAGTGGCCTTGTTTGCAGAAGTTGTCCAAATAAAATATCTCAACTTTGAGCTTTGTGGAACAGTGTGTTTTCATGGTGGATGTGGGGGCAAAGGATCCGAGCACATTGCTATGAAACAGTAACAAAATCCCTCTAAAATGAAGCTGAAGATGGAGGGGTTCCTTGCTGGGGAAAAACTAAACATGAAAACCTGAAACCAGTCAATTCTCACCCAGCCATCGCCTAAGTACTATTGCAGAAGGATTACTTTTTCTCTCCATTGCTTAGAAAGCCTTCACTGTTCATGAAATGGCCTAGCTCCTTATTTAGTACCAGACTCTTATCTTCAAGAGGGATGGGGAACATTGTAAAACAAAGACAGATGGAAAAGGTAACTCTTGACACCTCTATGAAGTACATCCTGAGTGAATTGCACTAAAAATTAGTGCTGGGATTTGAAGTAAGAACCGATCAGTGAGAGTAAGCAGTTCGGGACTTTCCTGTATTCTTGCCATTTACAATATTCTACCACCAAAGCCCGTAAACACAACCTACAAGCATGTTAACACCCAAGAAACCAGTGACTTCATAGGGATATCTGTAAACTCACATCAATTTCAATTTTCAGTACCAGTACGAATGAAATAAAATAATTACGGTTATGAAATGTAACTGCTAGCTACAAGGACAGCAATGTACACAATGCAATAGTAAAACACCTAGTTCATCTTACTTCTAAGGAGAGAGGAAAAAATGTTTTAAAAAAAAGGAGAACTGTCATGAAGAAAGCTTTCTTTCTTAAGAATGAGAGAAATGAAGGAGAGAGATTATCCCCTTAAATCTAATCAAAATATCAAAATCATGAGCATATTTATTATTAAATAACTGTTGCACACAGTTGAGAAACCAAAAGTACTCAAAAGTAAAATGAAGAAGTTTAAAGTCATGCCTAATTCTTTTACCCAGATCTGTTGTTGTTGTTGTTAGGTGCCATCGAGTTGGTACCAACTTATAGCCACCCTATGTACAACAGAATGAAACACTGCCCGGTCCTGGGCCAACCTCACAATTGTTGCCACGCTTGAGCCCATTGATGCTGCCACTTTGCCAATCCATCTTGAGGGGGGTCTTCCTCTTTTTCTCTGATTCTCCACCTTACCAAACATGATATCCTTCTCCAGCGACTGTTCCCTCCTGACAATATGTCCGAAGTATGAGAGATGAAGTTTGGCCATACTGGCTTCCAAGGAGCACTCTGGCTGCACTTCTTCCAACACAGATCTGTTTGTTCTTTTGGCAGCCCATGGCACTTTCAATATTCTTCTCCAACATTAGAACTCAAAAGCATCAATTCTTCTACGGTCTTCCTTACTCATTGTTCAGCTTTCCTGTGCATACCCAGTTCTAGTTACTATTAATTCTATGCTGTATAAATTAATCATATACTCATTCATTTTTTCACTCCCCTTTTTTATCTCTCAAGATGCTGTTGTTATTAGGGGCTGTTAAGTCAGCTCTGACTCATAGAAACACTTCCTATAAGAGGAAACACTGCCCAGTCCTGTGCCAGCCCTACAATTGTTATGTTGTGTCTATAGAGATTTAAAATTCTTAAATATGTTTATGAACTGCTTTCTTTATTATATATTTCATGTCAATAAACCTATTTTTTTATTTCATCATTTTAAAGCTTCAGTGTGCTCTTTTAGGGCATATCATGGTTTCTGAACTGATCACCATTGATCTAATTTGGCAAGATGTATCAAAATTAGTGAAAAGAAAACAGACGTCTTCATAACTGAACAAATCAGCAAGATCATTATAAATGTAGAAACTATTGAAGTTGTCAAGAATTTTATTTTGCTTGATCCACAATCAAATCCCAAGGAAGCAGCATCAAAAAATCAAACAATAGATTTGTTCCATAAGACTTCTTTAAAGTGTTAAAAAGCAAAGAAGGCATGTTAAAGACAAAGGTGCATCTGATCCCACTCAAGATTATTTCCCACCTGCTTCAGATGCATGCAATTGCTGGACAATAAGGAAGACCAGTGGAGAATTCATGCCTTTGAATGCTGGTGTTTGGGAAGAATAGACTTCCAAAAGAAGGAAGAAATTTGTTTTGGAATAAGTTAATGCCAAAATGCTTTTAAGAAGCTAGATGTCTAGACAAAGCTAGATATCTAGACTTCATCTCAAGCACTTTAGACATGCTATCAGGAGGGACCAGTCCCTGAAGGACATCATGCTTAGTAAAGAAGAGGATCCGAGAAAAAGAGGAAGACTCTTTGACCCAATGGCTGCAACAATGAGCTCAAACACAGCAACAAATGTGAGGCTAGTTCGGAACTGGGCAGTGTTGTGTTCTGTTAGACATGGAGCCACAAGGAGTCAGAACTGACCGAATAACAGTATCAACAATGAAAAGGCACATATCATTTTACTCAGTAATGAAAGTTCCTCCAATATAAAGAGATCATTATTGTTGTGTGCAAAAACTTAGCAAAAATATTGTTCATCACAGTCTTATTTAAAATTGTCAGTCAGAAATAACCAATAATGAAAGAAATAACAAAATGGATTGTGACATATGCATGTTGTTGCCATCCAGTTGATCCCAACTCATGGTGACCCTGCATAGGGTTTTCAAGGAGCGGCTGGTAGGTTTGAACCACTGACCTTGTGGTTAGCAGTTAACTGTTTATACTAAAGTGCCATGCCAGGACTGGACTATTGTAGCAGTCACCTTAAAAACCTTGTGTTGGAGGCCACAAAACTACATGTGAAAATGTCAAATGAATAAACAGTGTAATTCCAAATTTGCTAAAGATAGATGACATACCTGAAAGAATTAAAAATGCAATTTAAAAAAAGATAGCTATGAAAATTTATTTAAAACATACATGACCTTTTGGAAAACATTTAAAAATATCTTGAAAATCATTTTAAAATTCCTAAAATAATGGAAAATAATGCAAGGTTAATGGGTGGGAAGACTAAATATCAAAAAGAAGTAATTTCTCCTTAAATTAGTTTACAAATTCAATGCCATTTCATTAAAAGTATTTTAAAAAACAAAAGTTTGGAAGATAATGTAACCATAAAAAAAATTCTGAAAAAGGGTCAAGTACTTTTCAAGAGGGATTATAAACTCAAACTCATTACAAAGTTACAGAAATTTTTACTGTGCTTTGAACGAAAGCATAGACAAGTAAAATGCCAAAATAAATAACAAAGCTCAGAATCATATTTGCTGATACATTGTTGTTGTTGTTAGGTGCCATTGAGTCAGTACGGATGGACTCATAGCGACCTTATGCATAGCAGAATGAAACATTACCCGATCTCTTGACCGCTGCTTCCATGAGTGTTAACAGTTGATCCGAGAAAACTGAAGTTGCCATGCTTGATTCCATTGATGCTGCCACTTGTCCAATCCATCTCGTTGGGGGTCTTCCTCTTTTTCTCTGACCCTCCACCT
>NW_006408789.1:2016080-2023239 GCF_000296735.1 Chrysochloris asiatica | reverse complement strand
CTCTTCAGGATCTGGCTTGAACCTCTGGAAGTTCTCTGTCAGTGTATGCTTGCAGTCATTTCTGTATTACCTTTAGTAAAACTTTACTCACATGGGATATCAAAGAGATTGTCCAATGATTTCTGCATTCAATTAATACCATACATTCTGATACATTAGAATTCATATATAATAGAAATAGCTTTATAAATCGATGTGAATAATAATGTACTATCTCATTAACTCATAACCACTATGATACCAGAAGTACCAGCTGTTCTGAGAGAGAAGATGAGGCTTTCTGCTCCCATAAATATTTACAGCCACAGAAACCCTATGCAGGGTCACTATGAGTCGGAACCAACTCCATTGCACATAGCCACCACCATCTCCATCTAATTAATAGTTCTGGTAGACTTAGATTATCCAGATGGAAAAAAACATTCTATTTCTATATTCCATTATATGTAATTGTCTCTTCAAGGTCGCATAATTAACTAGATGTGACAAAGTAAAGTTTTAACACTCTTAAAACACTATATCGGTCAATAATTACATATACAGGGTTGCTATGGATTAGAACCCACACAACAGCCCTTAACATCTGTGTAGGGATATGTGCATTATAAAGCACACACTATAAAGAAAGGTTTGATAGTTTTACAACTTAAATATTCCAATTTTCTGTACAACAATTAATACCATACATAAAGCAAAGATAAGCTACCTGATAGATTAATATACTCTTTGACATGCATAAAATAAATTAAAATTCAGTACATCACTGAAATGTTAATTAACAAAAGACAACTCAATGTTTCTGTAATTTGGGGGGGGGGGCTGGCATTTTTGCTATAACTTTGTCTCTGGTACTTTGGACATATTATCAGGAGCAGTCTCTGGAATGGGCATCATGTTTAGTAAGGTGGAGGGTCAGAGAAAAAGAGGGAGACCCCCAAAGAGATGGGTTGACACAGTGGCTGCAAGAATGGGCTCAAATATACCAACAATTGTGAGGCTGATGCAGGACCAGGCAGGGTTTTGTTCTGTTGTGCATACTAACAACAGACTAGAAGACACCTAGCAACAACAAAACCCTTATGAATAGCAGTAGGACAAGGTCTGATCTAATGTCAGAAGGTGCGTGTCTCAGATTAGAAGGCACTGAAAATATGACTGGGGAACCTCCTCAAAGTAGGTTGGTCTTAATGATGTGAATGAAGCAAAGTAAACTTCTAGAAGTTTTACAACTTATTTTTAACATGCAAGTATCTTTCCTTCTTTTTTTCAGTGTTAAAGCAGATTGTACTAGTCTGGCTTTGAAAATTATGTCCCAAATCTAGGTCCTTAGTTGTTATGAAGTGCCGTCAAGTCGGTTCCAACTCACAGAGACCCTGTAGAGGATTTCCAAGAAACCAGTGGAGAGTTTGAGCTGCCAATCTTTCGATTAGTAGTCCTGTGCTTATCCTACAGTGCCACACATGTATCCCCCTATTACCTGCAATTGCAATGTCCTTTTTCTACTGTTTGCTCCAACAGTTTTGCCTGACTTATCATCAGCTGTCTGTGGAATTTAGAGGTCAACCAAGTTTCATGCCAAACATTTATTTGCAGTTGCACTTAGTGTACTTGACATTTCGGATCCTCTACAAATATTGGAGATTTTATTTCTTCCAGCAGTCCAAGAATGGTCTAACTGTAACATTTAGGTATTCTACCACTTCCCCTTTCTTTGCCGGTTCTTACTGCTGCTCTTGTCTTCCTTTCTGTCTTTCAGACCCCATCCAGGCGCTGTTCCATCATGGACCATAGCTGAGTTCCTCCATCTGGTGCTGGCTCTTCCTGTTCTAGTCTCTTTAATTAGACCTGGGAGTTTTGTTGGAGTGTTTTGTTTCTTTTCTTAAATATATATATATATATATTCTCCATACTTTCAAAGTTTATCTTTCTAGGGTTTGTACTGCTGGATTTTGTTGGTTGGTTTTGCCTTATTTTTTAAGCTTTTTGTTTCGAGGGAGTTGGCTTTGCTGTTCATTTTGGTTATTTGTTGTTATGTCAGATAATTCTTTTAATTGAAATTAACTCAGAACAGTCACCTGGTATTGTTCCTAACTTCCTCAACCTTCCCAGTGGGTTAAATTGCAAAACATACTCCAAGAATACATGACAAATAGCATTGGGCACTCATCGGATCTGCTGCCACTATTCAAAACTGGACACTTTTGAGTCTTTGAGAATGAACAATTCATCTATGTGAAGTGAATCAAATGCATGTGTATATCATTTAATAACAGTGATAAATGGCAAACTGCCACCCTGGATCAAACACAGCAAGCTATTCCAAAATCAACTATTATTGAAAACAATGCTCAGCATTTGTAAAAGTCTTACATTTACTTAATCATAACCATGTTTATCAATAGAAATTATGTGTGTGTATCTGTATGTGTGTGACTGTGCGAAAAAACGATCAGAGTTATAATCTACATGCAAGACAAAATACGTGGAAATGTCACCATGGAACTGCCATAGTAAAACTCATGATTCATAGAAAATCTCTATGGACAGTATAAAATGTATTTATTGAAGTCTCCACAAAAAAAAATCAGTAAACAAAGATGGATATGATAAGGGAAAAAAAATCATTGTTATTCACAAATCAAGATGTTATACTTAGGATTTTTCAAAAATAAATGAATAATAAAAAGATTTATCCATGAGAATTGTCAGCCATTAACAAGAGTCATGAGACTGAATATTCAATTAAAATAATTCAATAATAAGGAAATCTGATTTTGACTTAATGACTTTTTAGTCCCTATTGAGCAACTTGCTTTTCTTTGACTTTAGGCATACTTTTTATCTATTTGTTATGAAAGCTACAGTGTTATTGCTATGGTGGCTGGGCATTGGGTACACAGGCTGGAAATTGAACCTGGGTCTCCCACATGGAAGGTAAGAAAGAAGCCTTCCACTGAGCCACCAGTGCCTCCCTGAGTGGTTGGCATACCTGTGGGTAAATGACAGCAGAGACTGTATACGCTTCGGTCTAGGAATGAGAGAAAGTGACCTAGAAGTCCAAATCAAAGGCTAGTATAAACCAGGTCATGCCAAGGATCATAAATTGAGGTGAGATTGAGGATACAGTTTGAAGAGAGATTAAAATCAAGTCAGTTGAGGTCAAGTAGCAGTGAAGACCAAGAGCTACCATTCAGGGGACAGAAACTGCTCTCTTAACGTCTGAACTGACCATACAATGTGTGGCCATCCTGTCCTCAAGCTGGCACAGTTCAAAGAGCTCAGGACCCGAATTAACACAGGGGCTCTGATAAGACACTCACCTGATCTGCTAACAGGGAAACAAAGAAATAATATTCTAGAAATTCAGAGAAAAAAAGTTATGACTTCCCAGGAGTGGTAACAACTTAGAGAGGGGCTTTAATAAACAGGGAATTTTATTATTATTAAATAAAGTTATTCATTAATAACCAGACTGAAGGGAGGGACGATGAGCAGACCTGTTCACTGGAGTCAAGGGCTCTTTGGGAAAGAAGTGAGAAAAACAAACAAACAGTTGATTCAAAAGGTAGAGAACACTGGATGTCAGGGTTGTTGTTGTTAAGTGCCATAGAGTCAATTCTGACCCATAGAGACCCTGTATAGGGTTTCCAAGGAGTAGGTGGTAAGCTTGAACCACTGACATTGCAGTTCAAACAACTTTGCCGTCTGATGTCAGGGTTAGTAGGAGGCTGAACTGTAGGTTTCTCTGGGTGAGGTATTATACATGAACTAGCAGTGAATATCAAAAGGAACTAAGTACATCATAGTGAACTGTTGACTCACTCATGATTTATTGTGACGATGATGATCTAGTGAGAGGAGCAGATTGAATGTTGTTGTTAATGTAGGTTCCTCTGGGTGAGGTACTACATTGGAAATACCATTAAATATCAAAAGGAACTAAGCATACCATACAAAAGGAACTAAGAATACCAAAAGGTCATTCTTGATTTATTGTGATGATGAGTATGGTCAAGTGAGAGTAGATTAAGTACATATGGTGAAACTAGAATAAGTATACATTAAGTTCTCATTAGCATCCATTGTTGGCAGCTTTCATGGAGGGCTTGTTACATGACAAACCCAATACTAACAGTTTCATGTGAATTCATAAGTAGGTATGATAATTATCTTCATTTTACAAATAAAGAAACTGAGATCTGACAAGGCTAAATATCTTGCTCAAGCTCATAAATGTGTAACAGATTCAGGTGGTCTGATCCCAAAAGCTAAACACCTACCTATGATTGTTGTTGTTGTTGTTAAGTGCCGTCAAGTCAGTTCCGACCCATAGCGACCCTGTACAGGGTTTCCAAGGGTGTAAATATTTATGGGAGTAGAAAGCCTCATCTTTCTCCCACGGAGAGGCTGGTAGTTTCGTACCACTGACCTTAAGGTTCGCAGCCCGATTCGTAACCACTATGCTACCATAGCTCCTAACTATGATGCCACACAATATATGAATAACAGCACCTAACATCCATGTGACAAGTCATATGATCAAAATACAACTCATGCCTTTGATTCTCAGAAGAGTCATACAAGATGGTTGGTGTTTTCATACAGGTCTTCAACGACACTGGGACCAACCAAAAGAGGAAAATAAATCCAGAACCAGCAGGACTTTAGCTTGGCAATAGGACACACCCCAAGGATATTAGCCAGAAGTTAAAGCCACAAAGTACAAAGGGCCAGTGAACTTGAGCTTACTTGGTCCCTGGCAGCTCTGATATCAGTAAGGTCAGAACTGGTGGGTGGGCTCAGACAATTGACATTTTTAGGCCCTGTCTTAAACTTTCTTGTGTTCCCAGTGCCTTCAGATTGTAGATGTTTAATAAAGTTAAACTCTAAATATATAAACTATGAAGTTAGGACTTGATCCTGTATTTTTCACACAAAAATGTTTATATACCACTGCTGAAAATCTAATACAAGATGAAAGTAATATCAAATTGTGCTTTTAAAAATATAAACACTTGAATATAATTATATATGTTTATCCCTGATTTTTATTTGCTCAATCAAGCTCAAACTAAACCAGGTATTGCCCCCAGAAGGGGCCAGAACTCTTCTTCATAAACGAGTCTGCACTTTACCTTAGGGTTCCTCTGAGGGCTTACATATATGGATTTCTGTGATTCCCCAAAAGTGTGGCTTCAAGGATGTTGTTTTGCACCTACTGGGTAAGTTTCCAAACAAACACCGTGGGACTGGTATGTGTGTTTTTCATCAGAAACTTCTCATAATTCACTATATTTTTAAACCTCTGTTTCATAAGATTGACTAGAGTCAGTCATACTATGACTTCTATGATAGCAAAAAGAGTTTTGTTTCCATTTCAAAGTCTTATCTCAACATCTGAATAAAATGAGTGAACTCTCTCATATCTGAAACGATCCCATTTACTTCCACAAGTATTGGCTCACAGCTACTCCTGATTGTGCCTGTCTTACTGTGTCCACTCATCATATAGACGTAAAAGGTATAAAAACAAATAAACAAACAAACACAGACTTGCATTCTGCTCTCCAACACAAGCTTGCAGTGATGCTACACAGGGAATTCCTACATTAAGTTGGGTGAGGGACATAAACCCAGAGGTCCTCTCCAAGTCTCAAATTCTACTCTAGTAGTCATTTTCCAGCCCAACATCTGCAAAGCTCATTTTCTGGTTGTAATGAATTACAAATACGTCCCTTATTTTTAACCCTGTGTTATACAGTTCTGAAGCACCTTCTTACTCTGACTTTGGAGGCAACCATTTGATTTGCTTTGGCCACCGACATCATTGAATGACAGAAGCAACGGCTTGAAAAGGGCTTTTGTATTAGGGTTGGTGCCTATCTTGGTGCCTCTGACATTGTTATTGTGAACATTCCTGGACTAGCCTGCTGGAAGATGCCAAACACATGAAGTAAAATTATATCATCTCAGTTTTTCTAGCCAAAACAGCCAGCTGACCTCCAGCCATCTCAGCCAGCCCAGCCAATGTCCACATCAGCAGACTCTCCCAATGGTCTACCATGTGAGCAATAGATGATTCTTGCTGAATGTCACTGAGATTTGGAGGGGAGGTTTTGTTACCCAGCAGAAGCTAGTGGCAATACAGGTTTAAACTTCCAAGCAGATGTTCTCTCTTAATTGGAAATGCAAGATGCTTGACTCTTACTCTATTCATAGTTCTACACTTAAAATGTACTTTTGTTTTACTCATTCAGTCTATTGACTCATGTATGTTGCAAATACTTATTGGCTGTCTACAATATGCAGACACTGCCTGAGTGCTTGTGAAAAATTAGTGAGCAAAATATACAAACACGGAGAACAAACAAGATGGCGGATCGGGTGGAAGTGCAGTAAGGAGCTCCGCCAACAACGACACAGAATACCCAACCAAGCAAGCTCAGGGGATGGTCCCAGAACTCTGAAAAACATATAAAGGAATATTTAGAAGGATGGAAGGCTCACAGCTGGGGGAATTTGTGGCAGAAGCAAGAAATCTATTGCTTTCTAGTTCGGGACGCTCGGCAGCTCCAGGAGACGCCAACATGGGTTAGACCACGTGGGGGAAGGATCGGAGCGGCCACAGACGCCTGGCAGACCGCTGAGATAAAGGTGTGAACATTCGTTTCTTTTGGTATCTGTTCATTGGACCCTTGCTGTCTGTGTACCTCCATTCTGGTGACTATAGGGGTGCCTGAACTAGTGGGCACCCCAGTCCCACCCTTGGAGGGTTCTACTACGCATGTGCACAGATCTCCTTGAAAATTAAAGAGACAGTTTCCAATTAAAACCAAATGGCCACAGCCGGCCCTGAACTGTTTCCAACTAGAAAAAAAGGCCTGAACGGGGATTGTGGAGCAAGACAAGCAGACAAAAGAGAAAACAGGCCGAAAATTAAATCCTAATTTACGTCAAAACGACCAACAGTAGTATCTTGAAACTTCTCAGGAAGAAGAGTGAAAAGAAAAGCCCATTTCCTGATCATATCTACCTGGAGGCATTCAGAAAGCATAAAATATACCAAAATACACACCTATCTAAGTATTAAGGCCACAGATAACCCCTTAAGATGCCCCCAAAACAAAAGCAGATGACCATATCTGCACATGTCCAGAAA
>NW_006408789.1:2011884-2013630 GCF_000296735.1 Chrysochloris asiatica | reverse complement strand
TTTTGTTTCTAAGTCCCCTTGTGGAGCTTACATTCTAGTGAAAGACAAATATCTAGCAACAAATATAATAAAATATATATATCATGTAGTATGTGAGAAGGTGGAAATGCTATGGAAAAATGTACAGCAGGATGGGGGAATAGGCAGATTGAAAGTATTACAGGATGATGAGGCGGTGGGGAAGCAAAGTACATTATTAGGTAGAATGGTTAGGGTAAGTCTCATTTCTAAATTGATATTGAAGCAAGTAACTTGAAGGATGGGGATGAACTAGCCATGCAGATGGCTGGGGAGATGACATTCCAGGGAGACAGAAGACATAGAGTAAATGCACTAAGACCAAAGTGTGTCTGACATGTCAGATCACCAACATGGTTAGAGTGGAATGAACAAGAGATAAGTGATCACATAACATAGTTAGAGTGGAATGAAGAAGACAGGGAAAGTAATAATAAAGAAGTAAAAGTGGGAGGAAAGTCTATGGCATAGGGTCTGATGGTGACTGCAATGATGTCAGCTTAGTGTTTTAAGCAGAGAAGTGGCAGGTTCTGATCTACAGTTATTAATGGTTGGTGAGTTTGAACTGCCAACATTGTGGTTAGCAGTCCAGTGCTTATCCTATAGCACTACACCAGGACTCCTTAAATGTTGGTTTTTAATGGATCCGTAGAGAAAATAGATTGTAGGGAGGCAAGGAGAGAAGCAGGGAGTCTTCTGAAATGAGGTGGAGAAAGATGTTCTTGGCTCAGACCAGAGTGGTAACAGTCAAGGTGATGAGAAGTGGTCAGATTCTGAAAATATTTGGATGGAGAGTTACCATAATTTCCTGAATGTAAAGGTGTGAGAGGAATGAAGGAGTCAAAGATAACCTCATTGGGGGAACTATGCCATTCTGAGAATCCTGGTGTGGTGCTTGTTGTATGAGCACTGGGACTGCTTACCCAAGGTTGGCAGTTCAAACCCACCAGCCACTCCTTGGAAACCCTATACAAGGTTACTGAGTCAGAACTGACTCAATAGCATAACAACAAGTCATTCAAGTAGTCCTGGTGTGGTGCAGTAGGCTAAGCACTGGACTGCAAACCACAATGTTGGTGGTTCAAACCTAGGCAGGGTCACTTTGAGTCAGAATTGACTCAATGAAACTTAACAACAACAACAGCATGCCAATTTAAGGATGGAGTAAGCGGCTGAGATAGGAAAGATTGCAGATAAATCAAATTTGAAAGCAAAGATCAGGAATTCAGGTTCGAACAAACTAATGCATTATTTGGCCCAAAGGCAAGATGAGTGAGCAATTGTGTCATCATCATATCAAAGATTTTTAAAGGCACTGGATGGGATCACCAAGAGACTAAGTCTAGGCAGAAAAGAGCATCAGCACATTCGGAAGTAAAGGATGAAAGGTAAACCTCCAAAGAAGACCTGGAAGGAGCAATCAGTGAGGGGGAAAGAAAACTAAGCAAGTATATTGTTGTTCTCAAAACCAAGCTAAAAACAATCAAGCAGTGTATTCAGAATGAAAAATTGTTATTTACTGTGGCAAAGGCTATTAATGAGTCAAGAAGATGAATATCAAACATGGACCATTGGATTTAGTCACCTGGAGGTCATTGGCAATCTTGCCAAGTAGGCGATCTCTCTTGAGTTTAGTCGAATCCATCATACCCTCTGATGGTAACTGTGATGCTGTCAGCTGAGTGTTTTCAGAAGAGAATGTACAGTTTTTAATGGATCTATCTGGTA
>NW_006408789.1:2007405-2010713 GCF_000296735.1 Chrysochloris asiatica | reverse complement strand
GCAATCAGTTATGATAAAAATTATTCTCTATTGAATCATAAGAATCTTATCTCCATATCTTTTCACCAGGCCCGCCTAGACAAGATGAAAACTATTCAGTGGGGACTCTATCTTCCCCCCGTACAATCTTAAACTAAACTCCCTCTTGAAGTCACTTTGTGCTTTTATCGCCCTCTCATTTTAGGGAGCCAATGTCTAAGTTGCACATCCCTATCTACCCTGTATACAGAGGGGATAGGATCTATACTTGATATGAAGACTCCCCTCTCTGTTGGTATTTTGAGCTACTACATCTATGCGTATAAGTCAAGTTCATCACATTGTAACAATTTACACTCATTTCCTTTATCACAATTTTTTTTTTTAATCATCCTCTACTCAATTATCAAGCCATCGAGGCTAGGTCAAATGGGTACTACCTGCAAGTTTGGGTGTTCTTGTGCATCTCCCCTCACTTCATGTCAGCTCTGGCCCACCATGGTTATGTTCTTGTCCACGAGCTCAGGAGTCCACAGGTCTCACCACATTTTGGGCCAACCAGCCCTTCCTCGTATCTCTTATCTCCAGGTCAACAGGAGTTTATGGACCATGGTTGAACTCAGCCAATTTCTTCATGGCTGCCTTTCCACCTCTTCCACTCACCAGTAGACCAACGTGGCTGCCAGCAACCTTACATGTCTGCTCATGTGTTACCTTTGAGTCTCATCCTTGGAGGGGGGTTGTCCTGAGGGACTTGATCGCTTGCCTTGATGACTTCCTGGCAAGCAACTTGCTTATTCTTGTAGTAGCCAATCATATTGCCTTTTTTTTTTTTTTCTGCTGATCTTTATTTTAAGCTGTATCTTCTGTTGCTCTAGCTGTTCCAGGCTGTTCTACTTGCCCTTTCTAGTGGGAATGTCCTACCTCAGAAGGTTCTGGATGGGCTCAGGATTCCACCTAAGGTCTTATACTCTGCAAAGGCTCCATAAGAGGCCTATATCACTGGGCAAGTTCTAGAACTCCTTTTAGGTATTCTATCCAGTTATAGGTTGAAGACGGCCTTATAAGCGTTCTGTAATCATGTTTCCCAACATTCCTTTCGATCCCACTCAAGTATCTATTTTACAATAGTAGGAAAGGGAAACCAATATTCATAAGACAGTCAAACATCTTAGCATTATTTCCCCTCTTCAGACTATGCCTTGATCCCTGTATCACAGAGCCCTGTTTTTCCAAGTTTGAGCATGCATCACTGTTTACCTCTGTCCCATTTATCCCATGAAAACCTGTCTCAGTGTTGCCCTGTCTACCTTGTTCTTCCACCCTCTGTAGCCTGTTTCTTACAAGGATCAAGTCATTGGTCTTCATTCATTGTGCTTCACCCAACTGAATTAACAGACAAGCATGCTGACCTGCCTTCATCCCTAATAGCCGCCCAAAGAACTATGTATCAAGACATGTTTCTTTTTCATCAACTTTTAGAGAGAAAGTATAATTAGTAACCTCATTTTTTCAGCCCATGCTAAATTAATGAGCATCTTTTTTTTTTTTTTTTCTCTTGGAATTTCATGAGTAAGATTCCTATATCTTGGTTTCTCATTACCTGTCTTCTCCCAACCCAGTGTGGTCATTACCCACCTACTCTTCTTTAAACTTAAAAAACTAACACTTCCTTCCTCCCGTGATTGCCACCAGCACTACAAGGACAGAATAAGATGGTATTCATAGGTCAACGGTGACCCTCCTAGGTCTGTCCTCTTAGCTCTCCAGGTCAAATCACAGATATCTTAATAGTCATTCTGCTATCTGGAAGTATTGTTGTTAGGTTGGTTCCAACCCATAGTGACCCTGTGCACAACAGAATGAAACACTACCTTGTCCTGCACCATCCTCACAACGCTTGTTACAGGTGAGCCCATTGCTGCTGCCACTCTGCCAATTCATCTCATTGAGGGTCTTCCTCTTTTCACTGACTCTCCACTTTACCAAGCAGGGAGTGGTCTCTCCTGATAATATGTCTGAAGCCTAGAGTAAATTGGTTTATTTTATTCCAGATTTCTTTGTTCTGGATTATTTGCGTTTGAATTCATTTAACTTAATTATATGTCACTTATATTTTTAATTCAGTATTTTTCACATTCAATATGAGTGGCAGCATGATTAGCATAGCAAAGAGAAGTGCTAGACAACAGAAGAACTGAGTCTACATACTGGAATTCTGGGCTCAATTCTGCCGATAAGTAGTTTTGAGGTTTTTATCAATTCACTCCATCTTTCTGGCCCCTGGTATTCATATCTAAAAAACTAGGGAGTAAGATTAGATCAGCAGTTTGCAAACTGTGTTCCTGGGATCACTAAGTTTCTAGAAAATTTCTTACAAACACCATATTGGGTGAGAAGAAGCTATTCCAAACTAGTTTTCATTCATTTCAGAGACTGAGGATCTGAACCTTCTTGGTGGAAGAAAGAAATTTGTTTTCTTTAAAATGTCAGCTAACATTGCAATAGTTCATCATTGAGGTCCTGTCTAATCCTATGATTCAATTACTTATTTCATAGTAGGTAGTCCCTGACTTACATCAGGGATCCATTCTCACAAGTATGTCATAAGTTGGTTCTGACATAAGTTGAATACTTTTTTTTTTTCTTTTTTATTGTCTTTTACTTTCAGTATATATGAACTTTATTTACCTTTGGGGATTGGAAACATTACATAATGTTTTAAAAATTCATAGGAAAAATGGAATGATTCCATTAACTTTTTCAAACCCACTTGTATTTTAATGCATATATACATACTGGTGCTGTGAGTTAATGCGCCAGACTACAAAGCCGTTTGAACTGCCAGGTTGGTGGTTCAAGAGGTAGCATGATATTGAAGGAAGAAGTCCAAGGTGCACTGCAGGCACTGACAAAGAACAAGGCTCTGGGAATTGATGGAATACAAATTGAAATCTTTCAACAAACTGATGCAGTACTGAAGGAACTCCTTCATGTATGCTAAGAAATTTGGAAGACATCTACCTGGTTAACTGATAGGAAGAGATCCATATTTGTACCCATTCCAAAGATCCATAATTGTACCCATTCCAAAGAGCAGAAATCATTGGACTGTAACATTAATATCACATTCAAGTGAAATTTTGCTACAGATAATTAAAAAATGGCTGCAAAGGTATGTTGACGAGGCACTGACAGAGGTTCAAGGTAGAGTCAGATTAGGATGTAGAACAAGGGATATCACTGCTGACAACAGATGGATCTTGGCTGAAAGCTGAGAATACCAAAAAGATGTTTACATGTGCTTTATTTATTTATTTATTTATTTA
>NW_006408789.1:1995097-2007115 GCF_000296735.1 Chrysochloris asiatica | reverse complement strand
TGCTTGCTGAAATTGAAGATGACTTGAAATACTTACTGATGAAAATCAAAGACCCAAGCCTTCACTATGAATTGTACCTCAGTGCAAAAGAAAACAAAATTCCTCACTACTGGACCAATAAATAACATCATGATAAAAGGAGAAAAGATTGAAGTTGCCAAAGACTTCATTTTGCTTGAATCAACTATCAACACTCATGAAAACAGCAGTCAAGAAATCAAATGATCTGTTGCATTAGACAAATCTGCTGCACAAGACCTTTTGAAAGTGTTGATGAGCAAAGATGTCAGCTTGAGGACTAAGGTACACCTGACCCAAGCCATGGTATTTCACATGCAACCTCATGTGCATGTGAAAGTTGGACAACGAATAAGGAAGACTGCAGAAGAATTGATGCATTTGAGTTATGGTGTTGCAGAATAACATTAACAGTACACTGGACTGCAAAGTAGGTTTGAAACTCAAAGTCGGCAGTTTAAGCTCAACACTGTCTTCTCGGAAATCCTATACAGGGTCGCTGTGGGTCGGAACTGACTCAACAGCACAATAAAAACAATGGACTGGTAGAAGAACAAAAAACTCTGTGTTAGAAGAAGTGCAGCCAGAATGCTTCTTAGAGGCCAAGAATGCCAGTCATTGTCTCTCGTCTTTTGGACATGTTATCAGAAGTGGCTGCTGCTTGGAGAAGGACATCATGCTTGGTAAAGTGGAGGAACAGAGAAAAATAGGGAGATCCCCAGTGAGATGGATTGGCACCGTGGCAGCAGCAGTAGGCTCAAGTGTAGCAGCAATAGGAGCAGGCAGTGTTTCGTTCTGTTGTGCACAGGGTCGCTCTGAGTCGGTACCAACTCAATGGCACCTAACAACAACAACAATATGCACCTTGGGTGACACATAACAGAATAATGGATGCTCCGATAGCATTCTTGGTTAGACTAAACCCAGAATGACTGACTGATACCCTGGACTTCTGCTCTGCTCTTTTATTATCTGAGCCTTCTGTCCAACCCAGGGAGTGCTGGTAGTGCTGTGGGTTAAGCACTGGGATGCAGTTCAAGGCCGTAAGTTCAAATCCACCAGTCACTTTCTGCTCCTATAAAGATTTACACCCTCAGAAACCCTATACAGGATTGGAACCAATTCGGTGGCAGGCAATTTGTTTCTTTGGCGGGGGGGGGGAGGGAGAGGTCAGGATTCCTTCCCAGGTCAGTCAATCTCAACTTCTCTTCTGAGTTTTTGTCACTTCATTAGCAGATGTTCTACGTACTGTGAGGACACTGATGGACAGGACCTGGGCCTCGTCCAATGTCAGTTTCATACACAGTGTTGTTCCTAATTGGTTGCCATCAAGTTGATTCTGACTTATGGTGACCTTATGTACAACAGAATGAAAGGCTGACGAGTCCTGGGCCCTTACAATCACCAGTACATTGAAGTTTACATGAAGGCTATTGGGTCAATGCATTTCACAAAGGCTCTCCCTTGTCCTTGCTGGCCCTCGGCTGCATCAAACATGATGTCCTCTAGCAACGAATCCCTCCTGAAGATGCACGAATAACAATCAAATGGGACAGTGCTCTCTTGTGATCCAGAAGGCTTTCATGGCTCATTTCCAGAATTAGATCAACAGGCCTTTCTTAGTGTGTTTTAGTCTGGAAGCTCTGCAACAACGTGCACAATGCAGGTGAACCTGCTGTTATTTGAAATCCTAGTGGGATAGCTTCCAACATCAGAGAAGCACCAACACCACCATAGTATGAAACAAACCAGCGAATGGGTGGTGGCTGTCCACAGCAATCTATTACACACAATAAGTGCTAAACGAATAACTATTTAAATAAATTGAATTAATTGTTTAATTCATGTAAAACATGTCTTTAATACTTTCTTTTTGACCAGCTTAGCTCTATCTGGCAAACAGTTCAGAGACATTCCTGCCACCACAAAGTTCATGGACTATAGAAGAAGGCAGACATGGAATAACTAGTTATACTAACAACAGCACAGAGAAGAGCTATTTGTTACAAAAGGTGGAACACAGGGATCTAACCAAGTAAGAGGGCACATGGAAGGTCTCTCTGAAGAAAAGACTTTCAAACTGCAATCTAGAGTTGAAGGGGAAGGAAATAGAGAAAGTGGAAAAAGCAATCAACGGGGAGAGACCAGCAGTCCTAGGCAGGGCAGAAGCACCTTCCCTAAAGGACACTCTTAAATCCTGTGTCTGATTGAACTACAGTCTCACAGGCAATGGTAGTGATGCTGGGATGCTCATGTGGTAGGCAGTATGATAGATGAAAGTTGTTTCCTCAGGTTGACATTTCATGCCCTCTTTCAGACTATATCAGTAAATTTGTACAAGCTTGCCATAAAAGAAAGGGGACCATTCTCACTCTTATCTCTGAAATGAAACACTCTACTACATAGATAAAGATTCAGTACTCAAATTAGTGTCCAGCTTGGTTAGGAAATAAGATTCTTGTGAAACCATGGTGTAAACTGTTGTAAAGATTTATTGTGCCACAGCTATTCTTTGCAAATAATTTCAAATTCTGTACCTTGTTTGAATTGTATGTCGAAAGGCAATTTAAATCTTTGTTCAGTTTAAGAGTTATTATACAGAGGGCATAAAGTTATATGTAAGGTTTCTCATGTTTGTAAAATGCAACAAATTCTATCACTATATAGCAAACATTTTCTATATGTAATTGAAATGAAATGTTCTCTCAGTCTGTAGTTTTATAACCAGAAAGCCTAATTTAATATTTATACATCAAAATAAACTCTTCAGAAAGATACATGTGTTGGTTATATGTAGACAGACAGTGATGAATGACTAAGCCCTCTATGATAGATATTTTACAAGCATAAGTAAATATATATGAGTATATGCATTCACACATAGAATAGCTGAGTGTCGTCATATTCTCTAGATTGCCAAGTGAAAACAGTGAGACTTTTATTATGTCTTTTCATATAAAAGATTATGAGATTAAAAGTGAATATGCACAATTTATATTTATGCAACCAGACTCAATCAGAATGTCAATTAGGAAAAAACAGAATCGTTTTTACGAAGCGGAGTCAATGCTGTTGTTGTTGTTGTTAGGTGCCATTGAGTTGGTACCGACTCATAATGACCTTATGCACAGCAGAACGAAACACTGCCCGATCCTGGGCCAACCTCACTATTGTTGCCAAGCTTGAATCCATCGATGTTGCCACTTGGCCAATCCATCTTGTTGGGGTCTTCCTCTTTTTCTCTGTCAATGTTGGGCACCCAAAACCAAATAATATCTTGGATGTATCCACAAGTTGATTACTTCAGCATTCAGAAGGAATGTAAGAGGTGGACTGAATCCCTAAAGAAGAATGCTATACTTTGACTCCATTGCCTCAAATTAAACTCTGTTTTTTTAAAAATGTAGTTGTTATATTCCTGTCATTTATCAAGTTACCTTAAGAAGCTAATTTTTCAAGAGTTTAATTAAGCCTAACTAATTCTCCCCCAGTACAAAGAAAGATGAATTCCTTAAATATTTAATCCATTTATGACTCAAAGTGTCATTTTTTTTAATGTGGCTGTTAAATTCTTGGAATTAATTACCCTTTGAATTAACGTTACTTCTTCAGAAATTTGTGACATATAGTCAAAGCTCACGTAACATGCAAATTCAATATTTAATGCGCTCCACAAGAGAATGTATCACAAATGCTACATCCCAATCCCAACTTAGTTAGGCCTAGTTAGGACCACGGGACAAGGAGTCCTCACTGTACCAATCAGAACAACTTCATCCTGATATCCATTCATCCTCATTTCCACCCTTAATTCATACCCAACCTCCCTTCTTCAGAGGTCTCTCCATTGAGATCAACAGGCAACACAATCATCGATCTATCCCACCCTTCTCTATCTGAAACACTGAGTGCATCATGACTGATTTTAACTGCATATTTCCTGTTTGTTCTCTCCCACTCTTTTGACTAGTTTGTTCTCTCCCACTCAAGACTAGTAATATTCCGCAGTATTCCTCAAGATCTTTCTTCTATTTGTTTGCCATCATGTAAATTCTATCACATGATGATCCCATGTGTATCAGAGTGAAAATGTGCCCCATACGATTTTCAATGGCTGATTTTTCTGAAGTATATCACTAGGTCTTTCTTTGGAGGCACCTCTGGGGATCTTGAACTGTCAACCTTTAAGTTAACAGTCAACTACATTAACCATTTGAACCATCCAATGAAATCCTTTTTTAAGACTAAACTTTCAACAATACAAGAAGATCAATTGGACATCACATTTATAGAGCACCTACTGCCCACAGAACCCAACACCAGATTACCATACGAAGAAGTGGAAGACTGGATACATGAGTATCCAATGGACAGAAAAACACATATACACACATTCACAAAGACACCTGGACACACAAAACACGTATGTGTTATATAACTTGTATGCCATTCAGTCAATTCCAACTCACAGCGATTCTGTGTGATAGACTAGAACTGTTCTGTAGGATTTCCTAGGTTGTGTGGCACTATAGGATAAGCACTGGAGTTTGGATCACAAGGTTGGCAGTTCGAACCCACCAACTGCTCCTTGAGAACAGGGTTGCTAGGAGTCATCAACAGCACTTAACAACAACAACAATAATCTGTATGAAAATTGATTGTCAGGTCTTTTCTCCTATGGAGGGGCTAGTGGGTTCCAACCACAGACTTTTTGGTCAGCAGACAAGTGCTTACCCCATTATGTCACCAGAGTCCTATTGTGACTTGTTAGTACCCAACAACTGTTTACCTGTCCCTAGCACCATGCTAGACACTGTAGTATGAAAGCTGACGGTTGACTCGACTTTTAAAAAGGGACCTGTCTTTTGATTGATATTCAAATCCCTTAAGAAATGCTAAGAAATCAAAAGGCTAGAAGTTAGTTATTCAGCTTTCACATTTACAAATCTCAATTTGAATTTGAGGAAAATTGTACTAGCATTCGTGATATGAACAGTAACTGAAAGGTGTTTCTAAAATAATTCACTGAGCTGTCTTCCTTTCTGTCTACGATCACCTCCCACACACTTTTGATTTAAAATATAATTATTTACCTTTAAAATATAAAACACAAACTGGAATGTTAGAATTTCCAGTTCCAAATATTGCCTATTAAAAAAATGCACTTTGAAAATATTTTTGTTACCAAACAAGAGAAATAAGAACCATGGGAATAAATATTTTCACTTTGAAGAGAAAATGTGAAACACTGTGATTAACAGAATTAACACACATTGGCTTGGTCACCAAGGATATCTTTAACAGTCACTCTGTGTCAAGTGTACCTACCACCTTTCATCATTCCAACTTCGTAGCACTTGCGTAGTCGGCAGGCCTGGCAGCTCTTCCTCCTGTTTTTATCAATTGTGCACTGATTTGTGGCTGGACACATGTAGTCGTTATGCCCTGTTGAAAGGAAGAGGAAAGAATTACTATCATTTCATCTCTTGTACTTTGGACATATTATCAGGAGGGACCAGTCCCTGGAGAAGGACATCATGCTAGGTAAAAAGTGGAGGATCCACAAAAAAGAGGAAGACCCCCAAGAAGATGGATTGGATTGGCATAGTTGTAGCAGCAATGAGCTCAAACTTGTCAACGATTGTGAGGATGGCGCAGGACCAGGCAGTGTGTCGTTCTGTTGTGCATAAGGTCGTTATGAGTCAGAACCAACTTGATGGCACTTAACAACAATTGCTAATGGAGGGGTTTTTTTGTGTGTGTGACAAATCACTTTTAGTTCACGTGGCCTATAAATGTCAATACCGTATCCTTCCACCCAACACTAACCAGAATTGCACAGGACTAAATTTCACATCCTTGGCATTTCTTACTATCCAGTGTTCTCCCCCAAGAGAATTGAGCAGATATCTATGGCTTGCATATGCCACTGAATTGTGTAGGCCCCAAAAGATCCTCAGAGATGTTGGTCCTCATCCTATCTGAGTGGTGTCCTTATAAAAGAGTAAACTGATACAGAAACAAAGGAATGAAGAACTATTACATGATCTGGTTACTACAGAGTTAGGCTGTAATTGCAAGTTAAGGAACACCTGGGGCTACGGGAAGCCAGGAGATACAAGGACATTTAACGAAGGCTTGGGAGAGAATGTGGGACATCATGAATTTGCATTTTGAGCCTCCAGAACTATGTGAGAAAACATTTCTGCTGTTATAAATTACTAAATTGTGACACTTTCTTTCAGCGGCCCTAAGAATCTAATATGCAAACAACTGCAGATTACTAACAGATTTATGTTCCCAGCCAAGTCCTATTCTCTCTGCATCAAGTGCACATATCCAATTGTCCACATGATGTGTCTTCTCTAAGATTTGACACCTCCACTTCCTTATCTATCAAAAAAAGTCTGGCTTATATTGTGCAGAATATTAACACTTAAGAAGCAAATAAACAGACATTGAATCATTTTATAAAAAAATTCATTCACATAAATCTAGCCTTTACATATCTTGGAAAATATCCTGAATTGAAACTAAAGAAATGATACATATTATTTTTTAAACATTCTAAAATAAGCAAACCAAAAAATAAAAATGAAAAAAAGAGTTAGGTAAGTTATATGTTCTACCTTCTGATGCAGATTTTCTGCTCAGGTCCCTATTTTCCCTTTTACTAAAAGCAAGACGCAACATGTTTTTTTCATTATGGAACTCTTCATTCTTTATTCAACTCAAGGGTCAGTTCCAATTAGAATGGGGTGGAATAGAGACTTGACAAGAAATGTTGGTTTCATAAAACTTGGTTCTCCATCGTTAGATACAATTAAAAAAGACAAGGAAAAACAGGCTTCAGACCAAGTTAACATCTGCTTTCTTATATTACATAATTGTTATCTTTGTAAAGTGCAGTGGAGTGGGTTCCAACTCATAGCGACCCTGTATAGGGTTTCTAAGGAGCAACTGGTAACCTTGAACCATTGACTGATTCAAACCACTGTGCAGTCCAGCACATTAACCCACAACGCCACACCAGGACTCCTATTACATAATAGGTATCAGCAACTAACTAGTGGAGTTATAAACTATTAACTATGATAAAGGACCACATTTGACCTCAAATAGCCAGGCATAGTTATTATTAATTTTTACAGCCTTTATTAATAAAGATAAATTGAGGCAATAATAGCGCCAGAAAGGAAATTTACTTGGACAGATGCCAACTCTAAACCAAAAGTATATTACTCTGACACCTTAAAGACACTCTTTCTGTGTTTGATCCCCTATGGTATTTTTGTAATAAGAGCATATGTTGATATACTTCAGCTCTGAAAACTATATACAGTAAGTCTCAGAAAACCTATCCAATAAGCATTCAAAGTAAACATTACTTCGATTCATTGTCTTGACCCAAAAAGCAAGTTGTTTTGCAAGTCAGAAGAAGGGAAACTGAATTGGGTGAAAGATGAATTGGCTGAGCCTCGGGTTTGGACTAGACATCTATCTTTATATAACCTAATGAAATTTCTGAACTAACATGATTAACACTTAAAATGTGCGGCAGTTTTTCAACTGACTTCATTTCGATACATAAATGAAAGTGATGCACAACAGAAGCACATTTATAATGCAATCCTTTTTGTGGCAAAGCTGGGTTTTCTCCTACACAGACTACATTAAAATTTAGACTTGGTAAACTAGTAACAAGAACATATTTAGTGTATACAATTAAAAATGAATTCTTCTTAGTCAAAGACCATTAACAACTACTGGTAAGTAATCTTGCCTCAAAAAAAAGTAAAAACACCAATTCCAGTACTGTGGTGATAGTTTCCTTTAATGGTAAAATACCTTCAATGGGTGTTAATAAAGCCAATAATTCAAGTTTCTTTAAAGAGAAACTATTCTTAAATTTTACTATTGGGTCTTGTGAAAATAATGCATAAGAAAATTTTTCTCAATATTGTCGTTGTTAAGTGCCATGGAGTTGGTTACGACTCATAGCAACCCTATATAGGGTTTCCAAGGAGCAGCTGGTGAGCTTGAACCACCGAACCTGTAGCTCAAACCGACCTTGCAGTCCAGCGCATTAACCCACAGCACCACACCAAGGCACCGTTCTCAATACAGAGTCAATTAAAAAATAAGAAACCCACACCAATAGTATTAGTGAAGCACACAATATTTTGACCAAAAAACTGAAGAACTCCGTGTAAATGCAATGGGATTTCCCCAAGTTTCTTCAGGGCAGGTCTGGATGAAGCTCATGAGGTTGCAGCTGAAATTTAAAATTTCAGTGAATGGCTTGGAGAAATAATGGCTTGGAGAAAAGATGCCCAACAGACAAACAAGTCTTTGAAATAATCTAGAGCTTGAGTAACAGAAAGTGAAGGAGAAAGGAGTAGAGAAAAACAAAGCTGGAGGAAAAGCCAGGAAACATGGAGACAGGAAGAGAAGAGACCTGTCAGCAGGAATCTCCAGGCCAACCCACCTCTATAATGACAGAAAGCCTCACAAAGAGTTTGACATTTTTTTTCGCCCCTTTTCTTCTTATTTTCCCATTTTCAGCACAGGTGTTTTTTGTTGTTGTTTTCTTAGTTGTCATCACACAGAAAGTGTATATTAATTACTTATGAAAGAAAATACATCATGAATATTTGGAGTTTCAAGAGAAATATAAAAACAGGGCCAATTAAAGATAAGTAATAGCCTAAGGGAATAGAATATTTGTATCTTTCCTTTTGTCACACTGTTCCCATAGCACATCTACCAATCACCTCAGACCACATCTCTAGACAAAGCTGTCCATTTGCATATTCATGGGCCATCTACACTTGACTATCTCACAGCCTCTTGGAGACAATGTGTCCCCAAAAGAACTGAGATCTTTCTCCCTCAGCAATCTGCTCCTATTCAGTATCACACCATGAAAGCCTGAAGTGTGGGTGTTATTCTAGACTTCACTTTCTTCCCCAGTTGACCCCTCAACACCAATCAAACCAATTGTTTTCTAATTCTCTTTCATGTCAAAATCATTTTCCCACTATTGCTACTGTTGTCCACATCATCTCCTGCCCAGATTACTACAAGAGCCCACTAAGTGACTCAGTCTTCCAACGGCCAATCACTTCACTCCCTGTTATGAGGGTGATTTATGTAAATCCAGACGCCATCATGCCACGATTCCACTGTAATGCTCAGAGCTTCCTCAAAGCTCTCAGGCTAAAATCAAAATATCATGCCACAGCTTATAAACTGACAAACAAAAACCAGTGGCTGGCAAGTTGACTCTGAGTCATGGAGACTCCATGTGTGTCAGAGGGTATTCAAGACTGTGACCTTTCACCTAGCCATTCTTCTGAAGATCTCCTGAGTGGGTTCAAACTGCTAACCTCGAAATTGGTAGTCAGTGATTAACTTTTCACACCACCCAGTGACTCCTATGTAACTTACAGAGCTTTTCAAGATCACACCCTGGACCTTCTCTAGCCTTATCTCTCACCACCCTCTAACCCTTTTTTTTTAAAAAATGTTTTATTGTGAATTATGTGATAGTTTACATGGGAGAATATTAGCTTTACATTCATCTTATCTTATATCATTTCATTGCCATGGTTACAATCCCCTCCATGTATCATCAACCAACCAAAGGGTATACCCTGCAAGCCTGCCTCCCCCACCCCCCTGGGTCATCAGCACACAGCCCCTGTTCCTCTCTGGGTCTAGAGTCCCCAGCCATTCCCTCTCTCCATGTCATTGGCTCTGCCTCCCTCTCAAGTGTCACTATTTCTCTGGGTAGGGTCCCGCACTTCGCTCTTTTCCCTTGATGGTCCCAGGGACCTCCGCTCCTGGACTGCAAAGTCAACCACTCCCCTCCTTTTGCTACAAAATGTCTACCTTTACATTTCCAACCCTCAAAGTCAGTTCTGATAACAATTATTCACTTACTATTGTGCCACATGAGTGCCATCCCCATCTCCTTTCATCAGCCCTGCCCAGACAGATTAGATACTGCTCAGTGGAGATTCTACCTTCCTCCACATCCTCTGGATCTAAGCTCACTCTTAAAAACTTGTAAATCAGTCACTTCTTGCCTTTGTAGCTCACCCCACCCCCCATTTTGGGTAGCCAATTTCCAAGTTGCCCATCCCTGTCTACCCTATATATCAAGGGGGTGGGAATGACCCTTGCTGTAAAGATTTGTTCCCACTTTTGAACAACTGCATCCATAGGTGTAGGTCAACTTTATCAAATTATATCAGAATACTCTTTTTTTCCCTCTTCTTTCTTCTTCTAGTTGAATTCTGATCATCCAGCCATTGAAGCCAGGTCAAGTTGGTATTATCTGCAAGTGTGGGTGTTCTTGTGCATATGCCCTCTCTTCTTATCAGCTGGATGCTTCACTCTCCACTCTAGTCCTCTGTGGCTATGTCACTGACTCTGGGCCCAGGAGTCCCCAGGTCTTGCCACACTGCTGGCCAACCAAGTCTCCACCCAGGTTCACAGGAGTCTATTGAACGTGGTAGGGCTTAGCGTGCTGCTTCACTGCTGTTTTCCCCTCAATTCCCTTTATCGGTGACCAACGTGGTCACCAATCAGAGGGCATGTCTGCTCATGCATTCCCATTGAGTCTTAGTCTTGGAAGGGGATTTGCCCTGAGGGTACCCGACCACTTGCCTTGATGTCTCCCGGGAAAGCAACTTGGTTGTTCTTGTAGTAGTCAGTCAGACTGCCATTATTGTTTTGTATTTTTCCTGTTGGCATTTCTTTCAAGAAATATCTTCTGTTCTTCTAGTTACTCCAGGCTGGTCCACCCTCTAACTCTTGGAATTCCAAATATGGGTCAGTGCTTATTTTCTTTCAGAAGTAATTAATATAGACTTTATTACTATACAGGGTTGCTAGGGTCGGAACTGACTCGATGGCACTTAACAAGAAAAACAACCCTTTAATAGCACCTGCTATGTGGAGAGAGGAGTCCTGGTGTGGTGCTGTGGGCTAATGTGTCAGACTGCAAAGTCTTTTGTACTCCAAGGTCAGTGGTTCAAGCTCACCATCTACTCCTTGGAAACCCTGTACAGGGTCACTATGGGTCAGAATCAACTCAACGGCAATGTCTAGTTCACTTTAAGCCTGTCAAGAGGTGGACCAGAGGGATCTTGAATCTCGTGCCCAGCAAACTGTCAGCCCAGAATGGAGCTCAACAAGGAGCTAAACCAGGAGAACATAGAAAAAGAATAAGCACAGTCCATGATGTGGGGCCCACAGATCTGTCAGTTTGCTGTAATGTGATGACTCACATGTTGCTCTGATGCTGGAAGCTGTACCCCTGGTGTTTCCAATACCAGCAGGGTCGCCCACAATGGCCAGCGTTCAGCAGAGCTTCCTGACTAAGAACAGACTAGGAAGAAGGAACAGGTTGCCCACTTTGGAGCAATTATTGTTGTTAAGTGTCATTAAGTCATTTTTGACTAATAGTGAGCCGATATAGGGTTTCTGAGGAGAAGCTGGTGAGTTTGAACCACCAACCTTGGGATTCAAATGACCTCACAGTTCAGTGCCATAACAGGTCACAGCAGGATTCCATGTTAACCCCTGAAAATCATATGAAAAGCAATAAAACATCAATAAAATACTTAAAGATATGCCCTCTCAAGTTGGAAGCCCCTCAAAATGCAACTGGGAAAGAGCTGTCTCTTCAAAGTAGAGTTGACCTTAATGATGGGGATGGAGTAAAACTTTTGAGACCTTCATTTGCAGTGGGCATCAGGAGCAGCATTCACCCCAATAGCTCATAACTCATGGAAGAAAAAGGTTTTATAAGAGAAAGAACAAAGGGGCACTGGATAAAATGCTTCAGCTGAGGGAAGAAAAGCTTCTGAAGTTGCCTGGAGTTGCTGTCAAGCTGGTTAAACTAGATGGCTGATAGGGGGCCAGGACCTACTGGAATCCACCTTGCCAGAGACCCAAGGCCTTATCCTTTTTTGTTTTGTTTTGTTTTTT
>NW_006408789.1:1984849-1994362 GCF_000296735.1 Chrysochloris asiatica | reverse complement strand
TTTTCCCCCTCTTCTTTTTGCTTCTGGTTGAGCTCTGATCATCCAGTCACTGAAGCCAGGATAAGTGGGTATTATCTGCAAGTGTGGGTGTTCTTACACATATGCCCTCTCTTCTTATCAGCTGGACACTTCACTCTCCACTCTAGTCCTCTGTGGCTATGTCACTCACTCTGGGCCCAAGAATCCCCAGGTCTTGCCACGCTCCAAGGCCTTATCCTTATGGTCGGAATTAGTTCAAGGAAGAAAGAAAAGATTGAACTTGAGTGCTTTTGAAAGGCTTTTATGCTTGAATGCCTTATGGTGTTGGTTTCTCCTGCCTATTATTGTAAAATAGACACATATGTGGCTTCCATCCTTGGGAGACCTTTCCATCATCGGAGCCAACTCATTGGCACTTAGCAACAACAACAATGATTATGTCAAAGTTTGTTCTTTAAAGAATTTCTTCATGAATTAAAATGTTATTTTTTTCCATAATATTTTGGTATGTTTTAATATACTTCATTTTACTTGTAGTGACTTACTTTCAGATGGTGTTTTAACTTTTTTTGGATATCTACATTATGATTTTATAAAGTTCAACCTACAAGGTGGTAAGCAATTTCTTCATTGATCTCTTCTCTTCCCCCACAGTCACCCCAGATTTAGCTGTGACTTTAACGGACATTATGAATGCCCATTATGAATCAGAATAAACTGGAAAGCAAACAACAACAAATGACTCTATTATTCCCCATCAGAAATAAAAATTCTTATAAATAAGTTATACATAAGGTTAAAATATTAGTAGGAATAAAGACACATCTTGATGGAAGGGTGTCCTATGCATACAGTATATTGATTATTAGGTAACTGACAAGTAAAGTATACAGAGGTAGTATATGATCAAGAGCCAATAATACTAAAAGAAGAAGTCCAACGTGCATTGAAGAAATTGGCAAAGAATACAACACTCAGAATTGATGGAATAAAAATTGAAATCCTTCAAGAAAGTAAGGCAGCACTGTAGGAACTTACTCATCTCTGCCAAGAAATTGGGAAGACAACTATCTGGACAACTGATTGGAAGAGATCTGCATTTGTGCCCATTCCAAAGAGAGGTGACCCAATGGAATGCAGAAATCATTGGACAATCTCTTTGATATCCCATGTGAGTAAAGTTTTACTCAAGATAAAACAGAAACGGCTGCAAGCATACATTGACAGAGAACTTCCAGAGATTCAAGCCAGAGTCAGAAGAGGCTGTGGAATGAGGGATATCATTTCTGATGTCTGATGGATCTTGGCTGAAAGCAGAGAATACCAGAGATGTTTACCTGTGCTTTATTGACTATGCAAAGGCTTTCGATTGTGTGGATCATGACAGGCTATGGACAACATTGCAAAGTATGAGTATTCTGGAACACTTAATTGTGCTTGTGAGGAATCTGTATCTGGACCAAGAAGCAGTTGTTCGAACAGAACATGGGAACACTGAATGGTTTAAAATTAAGAAGAGTGTGCGACAGGGTTGTATTCTTTCACCATACTTATTCAACCTGTATGCTGAGCAAATAATACGAGAAGCTGGGTTATATAAAGAAAAACGTGGCATCAGGATTGGAGGAAGACTCATTAACAACCTGTGATATGCAGATGATACAACCTTGCTTGCTGAAAGTGAAGAGGACTTAAAACATTTACTGATGAAGATCAAAGAGCACAACCTTCAGTATGGATTGTGTCCCAATGTAAAGAAAACAAAAATCCTCACCACTGGACCAATAGACAACATTCTTCTCAACGGAGAAAAGACTGAAGTTGTCAAGGACTTCATTGTTCTTGGATCAACTATCAACAATCATGGAAGCAGCAGGCAAGAAATCAAATGACGTATTGCATTAGGCAAATCTGCTGCACAAGACCTCAAAGATGTCTGCTTGAGGACTAAGGTGCACCTGAGCCAAGCAGGGTATGTTCAATAACCATATATGCATGGGAAAGCTTCACAGTGAATAAAGACTGTAGAACTGATGCTTTTGAATTATGGTGTTGGAGGAGAATATTGAAAGTGCCATGGGCTGCCTAAAGAACCAATACATCTGTGTTGGAAGAAGTGCAGTCAGACTGCTCCTTGGAGGCCAGGATGGCCAAACTTCGTCTCTCATACTTGGGACATATTATCAGGAGGGACCAGTCTCTGGAGAAGGATATCATGTTTGTTAATGTGCAGGGTCAGAGAAAAAGAGGAAGACCCCCAGCGAGATGGATTGGCAAAGTGGCAGCATCGATGGGCTCAAGCGTGGCAACAGTAGTGAGGTTGGCCCAGAACCAGGCAGTGTTTAGACCTATTGTGCATAGGGTCGCTGTGAGTCAGTACTGACTCGATGGCACCTAACAGCAACAACAAACAGTGCTATTCACGTCTTAATATTTGAACATAAAGCTGCTCAAATATTTGTTTTCATCATTTTATAATCATCTGAAGATCAATTTGTTTCACTCATGAAGTTCTGTGACAAGTATGTAGCATAGCTGAGGGATTTTTTTCTCAAATTTTACAGAGTTAGAAGTGGTTTCTAAATTGTGCTTCCCAACTATTTCTATCCCTAGAGCATATTTCAAAGCACTAAATGAGACTACAGCGTACATAAACAAGCTCACACCCAGATTTTATTCATGACTCATAAAACTTCAATATATATGATATAAACACTTAATTTATGACTATTATAAATTGCTGTTGTTGTTAAGTCACATCGAGTCGATTCTGACCCATAGCGACCTTGTATCGGATTTCCAAAAAGCAACTGGTGAGCTTGAACCACCGAACTTGCAGTTCAAACGACTTTGCAGTCTGACGCATTAGTCCACAGCACCACACCAGGACTCCTATTATAAATAAGCTTACTAAAAATACATGAAGTATTCAGGGGAAAAAGTGCATGAAAATCAAGGAGACTTCTATGAGGTTATACAAAAAGCCAAGTATGAAAACTAGGAACAGGTTTTACTACAAAGAATAAACACTTAACATTTCTTACCAACACATTTAAGCATTTAATGAACTGCTCATACTTTCCAAGCATGTGAATGAAAACAAACTCTCAAATTGAAGATACATTAACTCTCTAGTGTTTCAAGCACTCAGAAACCAAATAATAGCCCATTTAGCTAATCCTGTCTAAAAGCCTCATTGGACAATTCCAACAAAATAATGGCTTATTGTCAGTCCTCTTCTTGTACACATTATTGATCCAAAAGTTTAGATGGCATCGTTAATGTTTGGATACCTTTCCAGCTCTTCATTTAAAGGTTCTCATCGAGGATTTGTGTAAAATGAAGTACAGTTGATCAGAATGTGAGTTATCTTAGAGCTGGGTATAGGCTATGCTGTTGCTTAGGCAGCCAAATGAGACGCTAGAATCTAAGCTTCTTTCTACTTCTAAGGAGCAAAATATACGTATTTGTTGTTGCTAGTTGTAATCCAGTTGATTTTGACTCATGGCATCCCCATTGTGTGCAGAGGAAGGTTTTCAAGGTTGTGACCTTTTGCAAGCAGATCTTCAGGCTTGTCTTCCAAAGCACCTGAGTGTGTTCCACACACTAGATTGTCAGGTGCTAGTTGAGCACTTAGCCATTTGCATAACTCATGGATCTATTAAGCAACATTTATAAGGTGTTTGTAGGGTGTTGAACACAGCTTTTACTGTGATGTGGAATCACAGGATCCTAAACCGGTTTGGACAGGGAGAGATCTAGGTGTTAAGCTATAGGAAACATGTCGAAACACAGTTTGGGGTTAAGTAAAACTGATCTCAAGAATTTACACTGTTATATAAGCAAGCACTGACGCCAACCTTGGCTGAGGCTTCCAGGTTCCACCTCAGATTTACTCCTTTCCTGCTTCTGCTCACTTCCTGTCTGAGAGATAATTTCATGAGGCTGTCTGAAGATACCTTCTCACTACCAGAAAATTAACTCTTAGGTACTGTGCAGTTAACTCCCATGCACTTGATTAGGAAGGCAATCGTATCAATCCCCGCTTCTCAGATCTAAAATCAGTTGTCATCAAGTCAAGTTCAACTCACAGCCACCCCATGTGTGACAGAGTAGAATTGTGCTCCATCAGGTTTCCAATGACTGATTCAACTGAAGAAGATCCCCAGGACTTTCTTCAGAGATGCATCTGGGAGGATTAGAACCATATAGATTCTTTTTTGTAAAAACAAAACAAAAAAGCCACAAAGACTATTAAAAGTGACTTAGCAAGCAAAGGTCAGTGGAAGGCTCTGAATAAGGCTGAGCTCTCCCTTATTTCAGATGTTGAGTTCTTATCCATTCCAATAACCTTCCCACATAGAGGATCTAACTTCTCCAAAGGGCAGGATGCACTCAAGAATTTTATCAATTCTCCTGACACCATACAGCTAAGATTTTCTCCAATTGGGTGACCACTGAGCTTTGGGTTTCTTGGGACGCTCTTGCATAAGGAAGTGAAAAAGAGGAATGAGCAGGGTCAATGTCATTGTCTTCCATTTACAGTTGTTGGTGCTAAGTGCTGTAGAGTCAGTTCCAACTCATAGCAACTCTGTATACGTTTCCAAGGAGCAGCTGGTGGGTTTCAATTGCCAACCTTGTGGTTAGCAGACCAGTGCTGATTCTACAATGAAACAACAGGATAGAACCCCAAAATAAATACTGACCATGCCAGTAATGAATTCTGTGGGCAAAACATTTTGACTTACATCATTGGGATGAAAAGTATGGTTTAATTCTTCAGAACACCACCCTACAGAGGAAGACAACGCTTGCCCTCCTTTCCCTGCTAAGGAAAATACTGACTTCCTGCTTTATGTGCACACCCTCCAGTCCCTCACCAGCAATGCTTTACCCTTGTAGCAACACACATGTTGACTCACTGTGAGCAATGGGGAGTAGTGTACTGTGGGAGTTACCAAGTAGCACTGAAGAGCAGTTTCAAACATTGATGTTTTGGAGGCAGACTTAGCAAAGAATTTGTTATAGAAGTGAGAATTCAAAAGATTTTTCAATGAAAATGGGAGAGTACTAATGTCATATAAATATTCAAAAGTATGCCAAGGGGAAGATAATCATACCAAAATATACAGTAATCATACTTGACTTGTAAAGTCAATGAGACAGAGAGATATGAAGAAGCTTGAAATTGTTTTGCCAAATTCTAGAGGAACAAGGAGGTGGGAATCAAAGATTATGACTTTTTGAGCCAGAGTGTATTGAAAATTGTTCTTATCATTAATCAGAAACAGGATCTGATTTGGAAGGGGGTAAGAACAAAAGGTGAAGAATAATTTTAAACATGTTATGTTTGATATCTCAATAGCACTAAAAAAAGCAACATTGTAAATACAGTACCGAAGCTTAGGAGTCAGATAAAAAATGAAGCTGAAGTATAGAAAGCATCTATATATGGAAGGACAGAAAGAGGAACTAACGTTCTGCATAGTATGAGACGTATTCAGATTTCCTTCTATATGACAAGGAATGGCTAGCCACAGGGAGCATACAGCTTCCAGGATACCAGCTCCATACGAGGTGACTCAGACTCTTTATCCCATCTAATTATCACTAAGCTGTCATTGGTTGCCCTCAAGTCAGATCCAACCCGTGAAAAGACCATACACAACAAAAGGATGCATTGCCTAATCTCTTGCTAACATGATTGTTGGCATGTTTGAGTTGTTTGATGTACAGGATACTGTACTTCCCACATCCTAAAAGCATAAACTGAGACACCAACAAGTTAACTAATGTGTTAAAGGTTAAGCTAGTTAACCTCTTGGATGAACTAGCTAATAGATTGAAATGGATCTAATATGCAATCAAGATGCATTGATAATTACTTGTGATTGGATTGTGAAAGCTGGAAACAAACAGAAAGGGTCAGTAGTTGGAAAACATAACTTGGTGATAGAAAAAGTGCTGGAGACCACATTATATAATTTTACGAAACCAAAGACTTCTTTATTTCAAACACCTTTTTCATAAAAATAAAAAGGAATTATACGCTTGGCCCTCACCAGATGGAATACACAGGAATCAAACTGACTACATCTCTGGGAAGAGGCAACAAAGAAACTCAATATCCTCAGTCAAAACAAGGCCACAGGCAGGTTGTGGAACAGACTATCACTTGCTCACATGCAAGTTCAGGCTGAAGCTGAAGAAAATCAAAACAAACCCACCAGAGCCAAAATATGGCCTTGAATATATCCCACCTGAATTTAGATACCATCTTAAGAACAGATTCAATGCATTAGACACTAATGACCTAAGACCAAAAGAGTTGTGGATGACATCAAAAACATCATACAGAAGAAAGCAAAAGGACAGGAAAGACAGAAAAGAGAAAAATGGACATCAGAGGAGAGGCTGAGGCACTGGATGAATGGGTATGGGAGGAAGAGTAGGATATATATGTATATATCTATATATCTTACAAATATATAAGAGTTTGAAACAGAATATTTGTACATGGGCAATCACAGAGAGGAAGGAGAACAATTGTTGTTTCAGGGAGGGGATTGCAATCATTGAGATGAAGCAAAGTGTTTGATTTATTGACTATAAAACCAATGATCTTGTCTGTAAACCTTCACTCAATTCACAATAAAAAATATTTTCAAACAAAAAGAAGAGACTCAAATGTGTTCTTGAACATACAGAAGCTAAAGCAAACAGAAAAAATGAGGTGCTAAAAGAGCTGCACAGGAACTTTTTAAAGTGTTGAAGAGCAAAGATGTCAGCTTGAGGACTAAGTTGTGCCTGACCCAAGCCATGGTATTTTCAATAGCCTCATATGGATGCGAAAGCTGGACAGTGAATAAGGAAGATCGTAGAAGAATTGATGCCTTTGAGTTATGGTGTTGGAGGAGAATATTTAAAATATAGGCTGCCAAAAGAACCAACAGATCCATTTTGGAAGAAGTGCAGTCAGAGTGCTCCTTGGAGGCCAGGATGGCTATGCTTCGTCTCTCATACTTTGGACATATTGTCAAGAGGGAATAGTCACTGGAGAAGGATGTCATGCTGGGTAAGGTGGAGGGTCAGAGAGAAAAAGGAAGACCCCCAACGAGATGGATCGGCCAGATGGCATCATTGAGGGCATCAAGTGTGGCAGCAGTAGTGAGGTTGGCCCAGGATCGGGCATTGTTTCGTTCTGCTGTACATGGGGTCGCTATGAGTCAGTTCCAACTTGATGGCACCTGACAACAACAACAAAAGAGCTCAACATAAATTTTCAAAAGGCAGATCAAGAAGTCAAAGTCAACTATTATAATGAAATGTGCAAAGACCTAGAGTTAGAAAATCAAAAGAGAAGAATACGCTCAGCATTTCTCATGCTGAAATAACTAAAGAAAATAATCCGTGCCTCAGCTTGAAATATTTAAGGATTCTATGGAATTATATGGGGGGGAAATGGAGTCCTGGTGGGGAGCTGTTGGATAAGCACTGGATTGGGGTTCAAAGCCACTAGCCACTCCTTGGAAACCCTTTATAGGGTCCCTATAAATTGGAACTGACTCCATGGTACTTAACAATAACAATAGGCAAAATACTGAATGATGCAGAAACCATCAAAAAAAAAAATAGAAGGAATACACAGTCACTGTACCAAAACAAAATGGTCGATGTTCAACCATTTCAAAAGATAGCATATGATCAAGATCAAAGCAGCACTGAAGCACTGGTAAAAAGCAAGTCCCAATGAGTTGACAGAATATAAATAAAATTGTTCAATAAACTGGGGAAGCACTGGAAGTGTTCATTTATCTAGGCCAAGAAATGTGGAAGTCAGCTACATAACCAACTGTTTGGAAGAGATCCTTACTTGTGCCCATACCAAAGAGAGGTGACCCAACAGAATATAGAAATCATCAAACAATATCATTAATATCACATGCAAGTAAAATTTTGCTGATACTTCAAAACCAGTTGTAACCAAACATCAACTTCCAGAAAGTCAAGCTAGATTCAGAATAGAATGTTGAAGTAGGGATATCACTGATTATATCAGATGGATCTTGGCTGAAATTAGAGAAAATCAGAAAGATATATACATATGTTTTATTGACTACACAAGGGCTTTTGACTATGTGGATCATAACAAACTTTGGATACCATTGTGAAAAATGGGTATTCCAGAACACTTCATTCTGCTCATGAGGAACCTGTACATAGACCAAGAGGCAGTTGCTCGAACAGAACAAGGGAACACTGAATGGTTTAAAAATCAGGAAAGGTATGCACCAAGATTGCATCCTTTCACCAACTTATTTAACATGTATGCTGAGCAAATAACCTAAGAAGCTGGATTATGTGAAGAACACTGCATCAGGATTGGAGGAAGACTGACTAGCAATTTGTAATATGCACATGATACAATCTTGATTGGTGGAAGTGAAGAGGACTCGAAATACTTATTGATGAAAATCAAAGACTACAGCATTCAGAATGAATTACACCTCAATGTAAAGAAAATAAAATTCCTAACAACTGGACAAATAAATAACTTCATGATAAATGGAGAAAACAAATGAAGTTGTCAAGGATTTCATTTTACTGGGATCCACAATCAACACTCATGGAAGCAGCAGTCAAGAATTCACACAATGTATTACATTAAATACATCTGCTGCAAAAGACCTCTTTAAAGTGTTCAAGAGCAAAGATGTTTGAGGACTAAGCTGTACCTGACCCAAGTATCTTAGTATTTTCAACAGCCTCATATGCTTGTGAAACTTAGACAATGAATAAAGGCTATCCATGAATCTGTATTATGATGTTGGTGAAGAATATTTAAAGTACCCTGGACTGCCGGAACAAACCTGTCTTAGAAGTATTACAACCAGAATGTTCCGTAGAAGCAAGGTGGCAAGACTTCGTCTCTTATACTTTTGACAAGTTGTAAGGAGGGACTAGTCCTTGAAGAAGGATATCATGTTTGGTAAAGTGGAGGGTCAGAGAAAGAGAAGAAGGCTCCCAATGAGACGGATTGGTACAATGGCAACAACAATGGGCTCAAACATGACAATGATTGTGAAGATGGCGTAGGATAGTGAGTGTTTCATTCTATTATGCACGGGGTCACTATGAGTCAGAACCAACTCAAGGTGCCTAGTAACAACAACAGATGTCATAGGAACGACTGAAATCCAGGCCTGTGTCATTCAGTCTTCATTCTTCCCAGAATTCCAAACCTAATTTATCTCAACTCATGACAATCCAATAGATTACAGAGTAGAACTGCTCCATGGGATTTTCTCAGGGCTATCATTACAGAAGCAGATCACTATGGGTGAGTTTGAACTATCAACTTTTAGGTTAGCAGTTGATTGCAACTTGCTTGTGTCACCTGAAGATGACCAGAAACATCAGGTTTCATGAAATGGAAAGCACTCAACAATGACAAAATCAGAGATCTAAGTATTTAGTTATACTTCAAAATGTGTATAATATGCTGCTGGTAAGTACTGTGGAGTCTGTTCAGAC
>NW_006408789.1:1973521-1980724 GCF_000296735.1 Chrysochloris asiatica | reverse complement strand
AAAAAAAAAAAGAACATGGTAAATAAGAAATTTATATCTGATGAAAGAACAACTGTGGTATTAGGTTTGGAAATACATTTTTACTCTGAGATTAATGTTAGGGCTTTGGTTTTCAGCCAATGCAGTGAGCCAAACTGAATGAAATGGGATTTGGCTGTTTCCAAGAACACATTCCTAAAAATCCATTAAGGACAGTCAGTGTGGTATGATTTGAACTATTTCACAACCACATCTGCATGTAATGGCGTGCAAATAAAATGGCATGCCTTCACAATGCATCCCAAGTTTTACCTCTACACCTGGTGAATTTTAGTGTGTCTTCTGGGTGATGACAATTGCTACCCTCAACTGGCATTCTATGTGTTCTTTGACACAAGGATAATATATGCACCGAAGTCTATGGAGGAGTCCTGGTGTGGTGCTGTGGGTTAATGCGCTGGACCGCAAGGTCTGTTTGAACCACACAGCAGTGGTTCCAGCTCACCAGCCGCTCCTCAGGTACCTTATAGAGGGTTGCTATAAGTTAGAACTGACTTGACTACACTTAGCAATAACAACAATATGGAGTCCTAGTGTGTCGATGTAGGGTAAGCACTGGACTGCTAACTGCAACATTGCAAGCATCAGCTGGTTCTTGGAAACCCTATGCAGGGTGAGTATAAGTCTAACTGACTTTATGGCCCTTAACAACACCAACAAGTACATTTCCAAAGGAAGAGTTGTTGTTTTTTTTAAGGTATTCTAGGAAAGACACTCATCTGGGAAGACTTCTTTATCTAAAAGGAATGAAGTAAAGAGGAAATCTTCAGTTTGCCTTCGTCAGACCTCAATTTGCTAAAAATTTTGGTCTAGGCAGTAGCATGATCCCTCCTTCTGTCCAGCCCCATTTCCCATCTGCAAAGCCACAATTGTTTTAAGTACCTGGCACAGGATCAGACCAACAGCTGCAATAAAGGCAAACATAATGAAATCAGTGACCACCATCTCATTATAGAATACTCCAGAGACAATGAACCACTTTCAATCATGCCTCTTGGTGCTCCACAAATAAGCAAGTGCTGTTACAGGGCCCAGGAAAGGACTTTGAAATTGCTGCTTCTGGGACATTAGATAAGCCTCAAAGAGTAGCGCAGTTGGACAATCGGTGTGATTAGTGTGACGCCAACTCAACCTTTGTACCCCTTTCTGTTGCTCTGTTCAATTGTAACCAGAGTGTTCTCCAAGCTTTCTTCCCACTTGGACTCATTTAAAGTCCAAACGTGATGTCCAAAATCCTTAGAAATAACTTCAAACTGTTCTTGTCATAAAGCAGGTAAAAGGAAAATGGCCTAGTCATCAGAGCAGGAAAGACAATATCAATCAGAAACCTTAAGCAAGGCTGTGCCGACTGCCCTAGAGTCCTAGAAACATCAATAAGAGAATTCTCTCACCCTCTCATTTCTGAGTCATTTGGGTGTTGTGGGAGAAAATGGAAAGACTGTGCTTACTCTGATCTGGTGTACTGACAGAATACTGTTGTTGTTGTTGTTGTTGTTAGGTGCCATCAAGTCAGTTCTGACTCATAGCAACCCTGTGCACAAGAGAACGAACCACTGCCTGACCCTCCTCAACCACTGTGCCCTCCTCACAATTATTACATTTGAGACCATTATTGCTGCCACTGTGTCAATTCATCCCATTGGGGTCTTCCTCCTTGTCACTGACCTTCTACTTTACCATGCATGATGTTCTTCTCCACAGAGAGGTCCTTCCTGACATGGCCAAAATACAAGAGACCAGATCTCACTACACTTGTTTCTAAGGGGCATTCTGGTGGGATACTAACATCCTTAAAGTGCCACACCTAAATGCCCCATTGTAGACATTTGTTCATCTAACTGATAATAAGAGGTTTCATGTACCACTAGGGAGGGTCTCCAAAATTAACTTCCTAGATGAGTTCTTCCCAGGCATCCCCAACAAGAGTGGCAAAAGAACATTCCAGAATGTGAGATTCCATGGGTTAAGTGTTTCTCTAGCTTATTTGCAGTACAGTATTTCTGCCATTTCTAGTATCTTAAATATTTCCTTTAAAAAATAAAGAAGCATTTTGTTACAACAAAAAATATGCAGAAATCGTTGAATGGAAAACTAATTGACTCTGGAAACTTTTACCTAAACCACAATAAAATGAGTAAATATAAATAAAAACAAAAATAAGGAACCATACTAAGAGACTGTCAGACTTAGAAATGACTCTTTACTTCCATTCTCAAGTTGAATAACCATTTCTCCTAACGAGTGGAAAAAATAAATACTGGGTTTCATAAACAAAATCTATGCATATGGAGAAATGTTTCACGTTCATTTGTGCTTATTTGCATGGTAATCTTAATACAAAATAGCATGGAAAATTTCATGTATTGTGTGGTCCTCGGGGTCAAAAGAAGTTTCTTTTACACATACCATAGTAGCCTGGATTTCTGGTGTGGGGATATAGGATCAGCATTGGATTGCTAACCACAAGGTCAGCAGTTCAAACCCACCAGCTGCTCCTCAGAAACCCTCTACAGGGTCACTATAAATGGGACTGCCTCAACAGCACTTAACAGCAATAACATAGTAGCCTAGCACAGAGGTATGTATTAAATGCCTAGTAAATGAAACCTTCAGAAGCAGCTGCAGTATTACGTTTGCACTCTGTGGACACCCAGACAGCTTAAGTCTACATGGTTGTACTGCCATGTTGGGACAATGGTCTCAGAAAAGTGACATCACAACATTTGGAAGGGAGCTTTCCCTCCCTCAAAGGTGTCTGACCTTCTCCGTCTAGATTCGCTTCCTACCCCATCCCACCTGACAAGAATAAGAGACCCATGGAAAAGCTAGCATCTCCAGCATCCCTCAGGAAAGAAAATTCCCCAGCTGTGTGAATCAGATGAAGCCAACAGTGGCTCAACGGTAGAACGCTTGCCTTCCATGTGGAAAACCCAGGTTCAACTCCAGTCAATGCAATGTATCTGTCAGTGGAGGTTCTGCATGTGGCTATGATGTTGAACAGGTTCCAACAGAGATTCTGGACTAAAATAGATGAAGAAAGAACTACTGAGCCATTTCCAAAAAATCAGCCAATGAAAAAGTCTGATCCTATTGTTTATATGGCACCATGATGGAGCGAACAACCACAACACAAGCAAACTATGTCATATCTCTGGCCCTATCCTCATCTGAAAAGGAGAGGAACACATCTGTTAATCATTTAGATCCATCATAGTTCTAAGATTATTTTATTTTTGTTTCTCACTCCCATAAAGTACATGTTTTCTTCTCTGGTACATCTAGCTTCTTTGGGTTCGTTTGGTGATCATTTTACTGCTTCTAACAAATTGATCGCTGATTTGTGGTTGCTGCCCTAAGTCTAAGAAAGATGGGCTCTTTAGAAAATGTTCATGTTCGAGCCCCATGCTCCACTGGACCCTGGGTGAACCAGGTAAGCATTCTGGATCTTTTGACACTTCCCTAATGGCTGCTGTGAGACTCAGTGAGATAATATATGTCAACACTTTGTAAAACTCTGTGTCTGTGTCAACAGAAGGATTATTTCATGCCATGGAGTAGTATAGATGCACCCGACCCAAGCCATGGTATTTTCAATAACCTCATATGCATGCGAAAGTTGGACAGTGAATAAGGAAGACGGTAGAAGACTTGATGAATTTGAGTTATGGTGTTGGAGAAGAATATGGAAAATACCTTGGATGTCAAAAGAACAAACAAATCTTTGTTGGAAGAAGTACATCCAGAGTGCTCCTTAGAAGTCAGGATGGCAAGACTTTGTCTCTCATACTTCAGGCATGTTATCAAGAAGGGCTAGTCCCTGGAGAAGAACATTATACTTTGTAAAGTGGAGGATCAGTTAAAAATAGAAAGAAGACCAACAAGATGGATTGGCCCAGTGGCTGTAGCAATGGGCTCCAGCAAAACAATTGTGAGGATGGCGCAGAGCCGTATTTTGTTCTGTTGTGAATTGGGTTGCTATGAGTGAGAACCAACTCAATGGCATCTAGCAACAACAATGGAATAGTATACAGCCATTAAAAAGAATAAGTGAGACCTATATGTATGGATGAATGGATAAGGAGCTCTGATAGTGTAGTGGTTACAAATTGGGCTGCTAACCTCAGGGTCAGCAGTTGGAAACTACCAGCTGTTCCATGGGAGAAAAATTAAGCTTTCTGCTCCTGTAAAGATTTACACCTCGGAAACCCTGTAGAGGGTTGCTATGAGTCAGAACCAACTCCACGGCACATAATCACCACCACCATATGTATGGATATGAAAAACTTTCCAAGAAGCACAACCAGAGAGAAAAGCTAAGTACAGATCAATGTGGAGAATAGAATGTTGCTCATGTTACCAGAAAGTGTTTGTGCATCTAGTAACAACTTCCGGAAGACGCTGAAGGCCTTAACTTTTCATCTTGTATCATCTTGGACTATTTTTACATTTAGCCATTTGCATTCATTTTCCTTAAAAAAAAAAAAGAAATCCACTAAAAATTTTTTGAACCAACACCAGCTCAGCGCCAACCATCATCATTTCTGTTCTGATTTGGCCACAGTCCCAGCTGGTGGTTATTTCTCTTGACTCCTCAACTCATGGCTATGCAATAAACTTAACCAGCAGAGCCTTGTAAAACAAGAAAACAATCACACTTCTTTTATGAAGAACAGGAAGTACACTAGGTGTGAAGTGTATTGTTTTGATTTTCAGCTACTTCAACAAAGAAACTCAAACCAAAGTCAGAGACTCCAGGTTTTATCTCTGTTCCCATCACAAAGTCATTTGAGCATGTATGACATTCCGTCTGCCGCAGCTGGCCCAGGAACTTTGACTTTTGGCTGACCCAAACTTCCATCCATGAGGAATCTTGGTCTTCCTCCTCATACAAAGGGTGGAGTCTTCATTAACTTTTATTCGATTCCTGGGACTTCAGGAGAGACAAGGAAGTGAGAAATGCCCTAGGTCTTGTCCATTGCAGTAATTTTCCACTTCCCTCAGCAATCAGCATGAATGCGAATCCCCTCTTGTCTTACCTGTTACCCTAGATGGACAAAGAGCCAGCTACAGCAAGGCGGTGGTGGTGGTTATGTGCTGTGGAATTGGTTCATATTCATAGTGACCCTACATAGGGTTTTGAAGGCTGTAAATCTTTAGCGGTTACAAATCAGGCTGCGAACCTCAAGGTCAGTAGTTCAAAACTACCAGCTGTCCTGCGGGAGAAAGATGAGACTTTCTGCTCCCGTAAAGATTTACAGCCTCAGAAGCCCTGTACAGAGTCGCTATGAGTCTGAATCGACTCCACGGTACATAACAACACCAAATCTTTACAGGAGCAGAAAGCCTCATCTTTCTCCCATGGAAAACCTGGTAGTTTCAAATTGCTGACCTTGTGGTTAGCAGCCCGACTTGTAATCACTACACTACCAGGTGGCAGTCCTCATTTTCAGTGTCCCATGCAGAAGCAGTATACTCCCTGGAGGTGGCATTACAACAAGTGTCTGTACTCTGCCATCAGACCAGCTGGGTCAATACTGGTTTGTGTTGTTCTATGCCTCAGTGTCCACAGCTGCAAAATGAGAATTATTATAGGGCTGTCTCCTTAGTATTTTTTTTTAAGACTAGCAAAATGATTCCAAAAAAACACTAAACTTGAGTGTGGTTTACGGTATTGTTGTTGTTAAGTGCCGTCAAGTCGGTTCTGACCCATAGCCACCCTGTACAGCATTTCCAAGGAGCAACTGGTGAGCTTGAACCATTGACTTTGTAGTTCAAATGGCTTTGCAGTCTAGCTCATTAACCCGCAGAGCCACACCAGGACTCCGTGGTTTAGGGTGAGTACTAATTAAATGTTAAACATCATTGTTACTCAGGTAATCAATTTATAGACCAACAGGGTTCAAATTTGTAAGAATAGCACTTCAACTACAATATCCTCAAATCTATCATTTTCTTAGTACTGAAACAGTCCTTGTTTACCCTAAAGCAATTTCCATCACATCATATAACTTGCTAGGCTACATTTATATTGTTGTTAAGTGCTGTTGAGTCAGGTCCTATCCATAGTGACTCTGTATAGGGTTTCCAAGGAGCAGCTGGTGAGCTTGAACCACCAATTTGCAGTTCAAACTGACTTTGCAGTCTGGCGCATTAACCCACAGCACCACACCATGACTCCTACATTTATATAGTTGAGTGGAAATCATCCAAAACACTTACTTGGATCCTAAAGCTCATTCTACTAAGCATAAGGTTGTCCGAGCTAGAAACTAATAGCTTTAACATGAAAAAGAAAGTAAAACTAGCCATTTTTCCAACTCTCTTCACAAAATATATTCAAATACCTTTGTAAATAATCAAGAATTACAATCCAACTCTCCAGGAATGCGGGGATGCCAAAGAAGTCATCCTCAAGAAAATCCAAACTAGTTGAATAATCCATTTATGGGCTTGACAGAGAACTTGGTTGCCTCCCCAATCCTGAAAGTTCAAGGACAATAGCCATCTACAGGCTAGAGTAAGCCCACTCCTATTAGACCAATCTGTGGAAGATAGAAATGTACACTGATCCCCGAATCAAGCTACTGGACTGATCCTCATTGTTTACAAATGAAAGCAAGGAAGTGGAACTACCACATTTTTTAATTTGATAGACTGTATTTCAAAAAATGTTCAAGTTGGTATAATTACCTTTTTGAAATCTACTATCTTTATACTGATTAATAATTTGGTGCCATTCCAAACTCCCATTTCAAAGTAGCAATTATAAAAGTTATTATGGAGTAGAGAAGACTTCCGTCACTTCTCTGACCAGGCAGCTCAGGTAGGGCAGTCTTGGGGAAAAGGGGCGGAATCGCACATAAGAAACCTCTGTCTAGCAGACAAATAGCCTTTGAACAGACATAAGATCTTATATTTCAACATTCTGAACTCGTTTTTTTAAAAAAAGATCAAATTGCTGAGGAATTACAGGAATTTTGAGCTTTTGCCTGCCTGCACGTGGCTCCCGCTTCCGCGCCCGCGAGTGCCTCTGCCCCCTGCAGACCTTGGAATGCAGGGCTAGAGCAACCCCACTTAGAAGGCTTCATTCCCAGAGAAAAGGAAGCGTAAACTAACAAAGCCAAACAAATAGAGAGGGATATTGGCGCAGATATCAGGAAATTC
>NW_006408789.1:1952626-1954778 GCF_000296735.1 Chrysochloris asiatica | reverse complement strand
TTATTATTGTTTTGATTCACATCTTTCAAGAGGGACTAGTCCCTAGAGAAGGACATCATGCTTCATAAAGTGGAGGGAGGGTCAGCAAAAAAGAAGCAGACCCCCAATGCCATGGACTGGCACAGTGACAGCAGCAATGGCTCAAGTATAGCAGCAATTATGAGGATGGTGCAGGAGAAGGCAGTGTTGCATCCTGTTGTGCATAACAGAGTGGCTATGAGTCGGGACTGACGCAACAGTAACTAACAACATGAGTTGGAATTGACTTAAAGGCAGTAAGTTTGGTTCCTTACAGGAACCAATATACTTTTTGTTTGGGAAAAAAAAAAAAGAACCATTATACTGATTAGTCCATTAGAGTCATATGTAACTCTTATACGCCATTCAATATTTCTAGCTGTGTGAAGTGCCTGGATCAGCTACTATGAAGGTTGGCAGTTCAAAATCACCCAGAGTCACCTCAGACAAAAAGCTTGGTGATCTACTTCTGAAGGATCACAGCCATTAAAACTCTATGGAGCACAGTTCTACTTTACAACATGAGTCAGAATCTACTAAATAAGAAATGGTTGTGGTTTTTTAAGCTGCTCAAGATGATTTTCCTACCCTTTGTGTAATTGCTCTAAGTATAAAAAAGTATAACATTGCCCAATGAAGACATGGAAGTAGAATGAATTGCTAGCTTATTTCCTAAGTCACTCTGGGTGACCCGGGTACAAAATGCAACCAACCCAAGTAATTATCAAGTACTGTCTCTAGACTGGTGGACTAATATATTACATGTGTGCAGAATGCTTTTCAAATGTATGTGGCTGTCAAGACAAACATAAGATACCAATGCATTTGGAAGCATTACTTAGGAAAGCTTGTTGCCAGTCAGGAGATGCTGAGGGCCAGTACATCCACAGAACTTCTCTTTCTAAAGTGATGTCTATTTGTGAAAGATTTGGAGAGTACCACCTAAGGTACAGTCCCATGCTTTGGCCAAAAGACTAAGACATCAAGGAGGTAAAAGAAAGTCATATTGCAATCTGAAGTCTGATGAATTTTATTGGCTATCTTATATATGCACAATTAATAAGGAAAAGCAGAGAAGAATTGATGCATTGAATTATGGTGTTGGAGAAGAATGTTAAAGATACCATGAATTGCCAGAGGAACAAACAAATCTGTGTTGGAAGAAGTACAGACAGAGTGCTTCTTAGAAGCCAGGATGGCAAAAGTTCATCTCTCATATCTCAGATATATTATCAGGAGGAAGCGGTCCCTGGAGAAAGACACCATGCTTGGTAAAATGGGAGGTCAGTGAAAAGAGGAAGCCCCCAAAGAAGATGGATTGGCCCAATGGCAGCAGCAATGGGTTCAGCGTAACAGTGATTGTAACTACAGCGCAGGACAGGGCAGTGTGCATAGGACTGCTATGAGTTGGAACCGGCTTGATGAAACCTAGCAACAGCAACCACTCATCTGTCAGTTGTTGTACTGTGGTGGCTTGTGAGTTGCTATGATTCTGAAAGCTATGCCACCAGTATTTTAAATGCCAGCAGGATTACCCAGACAGGTTTCAGATGAGCTTCCAGATGAAGACAGACTAGGAAGAAGGAGTGACAAACTACTTCTGAATATTTAGTCACTGAAAACCTTATGAATAGCAAAAAAACACTGTCAGATATAGTGCCGGAAAATGAGTCCCCAGGTTGGAAGGCACTCAAAATGCGACTGGGGGAGAGCTGTCTCCTCAAAGTAGAGTTGACCATGATGATGTGAATGGAGTGAAGCCTGTGAGAGAAAAGCCCACAGGACCTTCATTTGCTGATGGGGAACAACTCAAAACGAAGAGAAACACCCGTGAATATCCATTGAAAGCCGGAACATGGAATATACAAAGCATGAATCCGGGAAAATTGGAATTTGTCAAAAATGAAACAGAATGCATAAACGTCAATATCTTAGGCATTAGTGAGCTGAAATGGACAGGTATTGGCCATTTTGAATCTGACAACCACTTAATCTACTATGCTGGGAATGACAAATTGAAGAGCAATGGTGTTGCATTCATTGTCAGAAAGAACATATCCAGATCAGTCATGAGATACAACACTGTCTTTGATAGGATAATATCCATGTGCCTAAAGGGAAGACCAGTTAAGAC
>NW_006408789.1:1910211-1950590 GCF_000296735.1 Chrysochloris asiatica | reverse complement strand
CTCATCACTGGACCATAAACAACATTCTTATCAATGGAGAAAAGGTTGAAGCTATCAAGGACTTCATTCTTCTTGGACCAACTATCAACAATCATGGAAGCAGCAGTCAAAAAATCACACAACATATTATATTAGGCAAATCTGCTGCACAAGAACTTTTTAAAGTGTTGAAGAGCAAAGATGTGAGCTTGAGGACTAAGGTGCACCTGACCCAAGCATGGTACTTTCAATAACCTCATATTCATGCAAAAGCTGGACAGTGAATGAGGAAGACCATAGAAGAATTGACACTTTTGAGTTGTGGTGTTGGAGGAGAATATTGAAAGTGCCATGGGCTGCCAAAAGAACCAATAGATTGTTTTGGAAGAAGTACAGCCACAGTGTTTCTTGGAGGCCAGGATGGCCAAACTTTGTCTCTCATAATTTGGACATATTGTCAGGAGGGACCAGTCACTGGAGAAGGATATCATGTTTGGTAAGGTGGAGGTGCAGAGAAAAAGAGGAAGACCCCCAATAAAATGGATTGGCCAAGTGATGGATTGGCCATCAATGGGCTCAAGCATGGCAATAGTAGTGAGGTTGATCCAGGATCAGGCAGTGTTTCTTTCTGCTGTACATAAGGTCGCTATGAGTCAGTACCAACTCGATGGACCCTAACAACAACAACAACCACAAACATGTATATTCAAATCAAAAGGGGAAACACATTACTGTTAATCCTGTTGCTGTCAAGTGGGTTCTGACTCATAGTGGCCCTGTATAGGGTTTCCAAGGAGCAGCTAGTTGGTTTGAACTGCCCACCTGCAGTTAGCAGTCAAAAGTGCTTTTCCTACAGTGCCACAGTAACTAACTGTGACTTAGGGGTAACATTTAAGAATATAAAGAACCAGACTTGTTGCTATTGTTGTTAGGTGCTGTTGAGTGGGTTCCGACTCATAGTGACTGTATGCAGTGTTTTCAAGGTTTTAAGTCTTTGTGGCAGCAAGGATTAACACAGATAGTTCACAACCTTTAGGCCTTTTCTGGGCATGTTAATCTGTTTCCAGGTAGCCCCATCTTGATCTTCCAAAACAGGATTGTTGTTATTGTTAGGTGCTGGCCAGTCGGTTCCAACACATAGCTACACTGAATAGGGTTTCTGAAAAGCAGCTGATGACCTTGAATTGCTGACCTTGCAGTTCAAATGGCTTTGCAGTCTGGCTGATTAATCCACAACACCACACCAGGTTCCAAAACAGGATAGGGGAACTTTTTTCTTCCAAGGGCCCTTTTGATATCTATAACATCACTTAATATAAATTTATGTTGCTAAGAAAAAAGCTCCTAGATTTATTGGACTCCAAGTCCCATCTGCCATTGCTTTGGCAGGGCCAAACCAAATGATTTCATGGACTTATATGGCCTGTGGGCTAGATGTACTTCACCGGTTACAAAATTAAAAGGAAGTTGAAAGCTGCTAACTCAAGAGTGTTTTTGTTCTATTACTGCACAACTGAAATCAATGAACGATAATCCCCATTCCTCCCGCTGTCTCACCCTCTCCTGGAATGAATGGAAAGTGTAGTGAGGGTAAATAAATACTGTTTGGCTGCCTAACTGAAATGGTCTGCCCCTGATGGGGCCAGCAGCTCCAGAGACCTTGATTCCTGATGGTTTTATTAACTCGATAACCCAGGTGGTGTTGGTGGTGGTGGTTGTGTGCTGTGGAGTCAGTTCCAACTCATAGCAACCCTGCATAGGGTTTCTGAGGCTGTCAATTTTTACAGGAGCAGAAAGCCTCAGCTGGTAGTTTCTCCCATGCAACAGGTGGTACTTTCCAACTGCTGACCTTGAGATTAGCAGCCCGACTCGCAACCTCTACACTACCAGAGCTCCTTCAGTAACCCAGGAGGAATGGTATTTTATGTGCTGGAGCTACCTAAAGTTCACTTGAAACAATTTCACTTGGGTTCGTGAGAAATAAGATGAAAATTACACTGTAGGGTAAATTTATCCTCTTGCAAACTCAGAAATAAAGTCACTTTGAAAGTAGACTATAACGAAGACTGTTTAGATAAACAAGAATCTCTACTGAGGGAAGAGGAAAGATGTTAGAGTAAAATTAGTTGATAAATTACAATATAGATGTTGAAAATGATGTTTTTATTACACAAGTAAAAGGTGCTTACTTCAGAAAGTAAAAAAACACAGACACTCAAAAAGAATAAAATGGATCCATAACCCTATCACTCAGCGACGCTGGTATTTGTCAACAAGTTGCTCTGGACGCAGGGGAACGATGGCTGCTGGGTCCTATGTCATTACCATAATCCGTTGCAGATCAGACTATTGTGTTATGAGGGTTTTCCCTGCCTGATAACATTTTGTAGTAAATCTTTCCAAAGTTTATACACACTTCCTTCACTTTATATATACATATAAGGGAACCCTGGTACTGTGGACTTTGAACCACAAAATCCACAGTTTGAGCCTGCCAGCTGCTCTTCAAGGAAAAGATGAGACTTTTGCTCCTGCTAAGATCTGAAGCCTCAGAAACCCTATACAGGCTTGCTATGAGTTAGAACCGAATCCACTGCACTAAACAATGACAACACCACATAAATAAAAATGTTTGCAAGAAATCTTTGACCTAAACTCTTTTATAATCATTATATTTTCAGAAACAGTGACAACATAAAGACCATTTTATAAGCACTAAATGTTACACAGAACCTAACAATACTTGTATATCTAAACTCCAACTCCGTGGTTATACTGCACTTACTTGATTCATTAAGGACACATGGGGGCTTGGGGGTGCAGCGAGGGAAAATAAAAGAGCACCCCTGCCCAAAGTTATACTAGCATCGTGGTCTCCTGGAGATATAAAAACCCAGGAAGCAACAGAGATAAAGAGCAGGTTGCAGTATGAAAGAAGACCACATCTGGGGTTTAGATGCATCCATCACTCTTGTCTCATCCATTTGCACCAGTTGCCTTAAAGGTATCATCCTGAAGATAGAGTGTTGTATTTGGGGGACAGAGGCAAGGGGAACTGAAACGCCCCCAAACACTCAGTATATAGGAGATAGAAGTTGGCCAAGCCATTTCTTCATGCTCTGAGATCAGCTTCACTGCCAGCATTTTTAAAAAAAACTAAAATTTGTATCTAAGTTTGTTGTTGTTGTTGTTGTTGTTGTTGTTGCTGTTGTTGTTAAGGGCCATCGAAAAAGTTTCAGAGTTATAGCGACCCTGCATAGGTTATCTGAGGAGCAGATGGTAAGCTTAAACCGCCGACCTGGCAGTTCAAATGACTGCATCCCGGTGCATTAACCCACAGCAGCATACCAGGAGTAAGTTTACTAAGTATCTAAGTTCACCATCTATTGATAGTTCATATGGTAGGAAAGTTTAAGTCAACTCTTAAAAGCAAAAGTCCCCAGTCATTTTAAAAAATAGTCTTTCATAAATATCTCATAGAATTAAAACCAGGGGGAAAAAATGAAAGTTACAAGCATAAAAATTATTATAGAGTCTGACGAAGCCTGCCTGCATGAATCCTAGCTTGGACCAATTATTTTCCTCCAGATTCATTTACCTCCGTGATAGCTACATTGCAGATTACTACTGAAGAGTGTCATTAGATATGATTAATATCACTGCCATGTCTACCTTCAAAATAAGATGAAATAGCACATGACTCATATCCTGGGGAAAAGTAACATTCTATTTAACTTCTGGATGCATAATGAAAACGGTACAGATATGTTGCTGTTGTTAACTGCTGTCGAGTTGGTTCCGACTCATAGTAACCTGTAGAGGGCTTCCAAGGAGCAGCTGGTGGGTGTGTACTGCTGACCTTGTGGTTCTCAGTCCAGTGCTGATTCTACAGCAACACACATATTTAGTATATTTTAATACTCTATTACAAATAGTTAAAACTCTACACTAGTCTAAAATAATGCAGAATACTCCACAATACTGAAAGCACATAATTAACACAGGAAATCACTAACAACACTTCAAGAAGCATTTACTATGCAGTTACAATCCCTTCATGGTGTTTTGGACAGACATTATCTGAAACACTGTTACAGCCTTCTAGTTTACTCCAAACCACTGTGTTTGCTTACTCCTCTGAACTCATAATATTATTCTCTGAAACATAGCTCCATCCTTTTATACCACCTTGAAGCATTCTTTTTATAATACTGGGTTTAACTCTGTTATAGTTTAATGTGTTGTCTTGGTATGATACTATGGGGTAAGCAATGGACTGCTAACTACAAGGTTGGTGGTTCAAACCCACCAGCTGCTCCTTGGAAACCCTATACAGGGTCTGTATGAGTGGGAACCTCTTCAAGTGCACTTAACAACAACAAATCTCCTTTCAAGTTGTGCACAAGCTGGGCCCTTAATTAGATTTCAAAATACAAGGATAAGTCAAAAAGCATTGCTACGAGGTTTTCAGTTAATGCATGTATGGGTTGATTGCAAACAAAACATGTTTAAACATGTTTCTGCCATCAGTGGTTGGCTGCAGACAAGTTCTCAGTAATACACTTGTCTTAGTGTCCTTATTGTTGTTGTTAAGCACCGTGGAGTCAGTTCCGACTCATAGTGACCCTACACAGGGTTTCCGAGGCTGTAAATCTTTACACCTCATCTTTCTCCCATGGAACCACTGGTAGTTTTGAAGTGCCAACCTTGAGGTTAGCAGCCCGATTCATAACCACTACGCTACCAGAGCCTTAAAAATAAATAAATAAATAAAAAGTCCAATCAAAACAGTGCCTTTCAGAGGGATCTGCTGAGTCAGTTAAATTCAAGTCTGGCATTGGCTACCCAAAATGGGGGCACTATGAAGCTTGCAAGCTTTCAAGAGGGAACCTAGTTTCAGATGGTGCGGGAGAAGGTAGAATCTCTGCTGAGTGGTTTCCAACCTGTCTGGATGGGACTGGTGAAAAGAGATGGAGATAAGACTCTAGTGGTTCAGTAGTGAATAATTGCTATCAGGACTGACTGTGAGAGTTGGAAATGTAAAAGTAGACGTTTTAACAAAAGGAGGAGAGTGGTTGATTTTGCAGTCCAGGAGCGGAAGTCCCTGGGACCATCAAGGGAGAAGAGCGGAGTGTGGGACCCTATCCAAGGAAGCAGTAACAACACCAAAGATGAAGGCATAGATGATGACATTGAGAGATGGAGTGGCTGGGGACTCTGGACTCAGGGAGGGAGAGGGTCTGTGCACTGATGGCCAGGGGTAAGGCTTGCAGGGTTTACCCTTTGGTTGGTTGAAGGTGCATAGAGGGGATTGTAATCATTGCAATGAAATGAAATACGATAGGATGAATGTAAAGCTAATGTTCTCCCATGTAAACTATCACATAATTCACGACAAAAACTTTTTTAAAAAATTTGTTTTTCAAGTCTGGGAGGTTTACTCAGAAGGTTATGGTAACTGTTTTGGGGGACTCCAAAGGAGTAATCTTGACAAATTTTATCAAAAAATACAGGAAGATCATGAAGGCTTAGTAGGGGAAAGTGTTAAGAAATTTGAAATCTGTGTTAATGAGAAAAAGATCAGGGAAGTTGCGTCAAGGAATTTTTTGTCCATCACAACAATGCACCTGTTCATTCTTCAAAAGTAGCAAGGACTGTGCTGTGAGAATTTTGCTAGGAAACTTTACTCCACATGCCCTGCTCTTGCCCGTTCAGACTTCTTTTTGCTTCCAAAACTCCAAGAATATTTCAAAGGAACACAATTTGAGTCCCTCAAGAATGCCAAAACTGTCATTTCAACATGCTGTAAATAGAAGAGTCCTGATGTGGTTAACACACTGAACTGCAAGGTCAGTTTGAAATGCAAAGTCGGTGGTACAAGCTCACCAGCCACTCCTCGGAAATACTATATAGGGTCACTATGGTTTGGAACTGACTCAGCGGCACCTAACAAATAGAAGAGTGCAGAATTCTTTGAGGAAGGGTTGTTGATGTTGTTATGTGCCTTGGAGTCAGTTCCGACTCATAGTGACCCTGTACCGGATTTCTGAGGCTGTAAATCTTTATGGGAGCAGAAAGCCTCGTCTTTCTCCCATGGAACAGCTGGTAGTTTCGAACTGCTGACCTTGCGGTTCACAGCCCTATTCGTAACCACTACGCTACCAGAGCTCCTTTGAGGAAGGGTTAGAGAGATGGAAATACCACCTTAAGAAGTGTAAAGACCTTGATGGAGGAGCTGTTGAGAAACAATAGCTTCCCATTATAAAATTTTGGTAAAGGAGTCTATGATTTTATAGCAATAATTTTTGACTTACCCATGTATATGCTTGCATTTGTCCTCATGCTAAAATGAAATGGTCATTCAATAATTTTCTGTTGCATGAAAAAAAAAAGTTTTATATCTCTGGACTTGAAGAGCTATCAAGTTCTCTCCCTCTTTAGGGGAGAGGATGTGAGGAACTTGAACCTGGAGGTCTGAAGTACACACTGATACGTATGCTAAGTAGGAAGTACACAGGAAGGAAGAAGAGGGGAGCCTGGTGGCTCCATAGGATAAGCACTGGAAACTACCAGTAGGTGGTTTGCTCTCACAAAGATTTAAAGACTCTAGAGCACTTAACAACAACAACAATTAAGAAGAATGTGGCATCAGAAATGGAGGAAGAGTCATTAACAACCACTGTTTTGCACACAATACTACCTTCCTTGTTAGAAATGAAAAGGACTTAAAATACTTACTGATGAAATCAAAGGCTACATCCGCAATCACCTCACTGAAAATAAAACCCAAAATCCTCACTACTGGACCAATAGATAATATCATGATAAATGGAGACAAGATTGAAGTTGTCAAAGACTTCATTTTACTTGGATCCACAATCAACATTCATAAAAGCAGCAATCAAGAAATCAAAAGATATTGCATTAGGCAGATCTACTGCAAAAGACCTATTTACAGTGTTCAAGAGCAAAGATGTCAGTTTGAGGGCTAAGGTGTGCCTGAGCCAAGTCATGTTGTTTTCAATTTTCTCATGTGCATATGGAAGTTGGACAGTGCATACAGGAGACCATAGAAGAGTTGATGCATTTGAGTTGTGGTGTTGCAGAAAAACATTGAAAGTACCATCAACTGTCAGAAGAACAAACAAGTCTGTGTTGGAAGAAGTACAACCAGAATGCTCCTTAGAAACCAGGATAGTGAGACTTCAACTTTCATACTTCAGACACGTTATCAGGATGGACCAGTCCCTGGAGAAGGACATGATGCTTGGTAAAGTGGAGGTTCAGTGAAAAAGCAGGAGACCCCACAATGAGATGGATTGACACAGGGCAGCAGCAATGAGCTCAAATGTAAAAACAACCGCGAGGATGGCGCAGGACCGGTTAGTGATCCGTTCTGTTGTACTTAGGGTCACTATGAGTTGCAACTCGAGTCAGATGGCACCTAATAACAAAAGTACACATTAGGTTCCCTGGTGGTGCTGTAGGATAAGCACAGGACTAGTAACCACAAGGTCAGCAGTCCAAACTCACTCTGAGGGAGAAATGTGAGGCTGTCTGCTCCTGTTAAAATATGTTGCCTTGGACACCCTATACAGGGTCACTATGAGTTGGAATTGACTTGATGGTGAAGATGGCATGGGTTGGGGGGAGAACACATTTCCTAAGAAAGGTGACAACTGGGAATATCTGCTGCAAAGGACTTCTTTATGATTTTTTAAAGTTAAAGCTGTTGCTTTAATGACATATAGGCCCTCAAAAGTTCTCTAATGAAAAAAAGAATACAGAAGTGATGCATTTGAACTGCGGTGTTGGTGAAGCAATCTGACTTTCCTGTGGACTGTCAAAATGAACAAACCAGTCTTAGAAGAAATAAAACCAGAATGTTCCTGAGAAGCAAGCATGGGCATGGAGATTTTGTATCATTTACTTTGAACTCGTCATCTGGAAAAACCATTCAGTCAAAAGAAGAAAGACACCATAGTTAGGAAATCTGACAACAAGGGAAACTTTCAATGGATGACATGAACTAACATGAGAGCCACAACAGTGAACTCAGGCACACCAAGCTCATGAAGATGGCACGAGATCGGGTGCCATTTCATTCACCACAACTAACAATAGTAACAAGAATGCAGTAAGGACAAACATGAATCACACTTGATGAAACAGTCAGCAGCATTCTCTAGAAATCAGTTTCAATGGTAAGAAAGCCAAGAGGATGTGCAAGATCACAAATGCACAGAAAGATGAGTCCCACGAGGCCTCAGTGAGAGCCTCATGTAAGGCAGAGGATCAGTGTGACAGTACAAGATGAGGTAGAGGGGGCAATGGTGGGCAATCAGAGAACAATACGTTAGAGAGGAATCCCATCTCTACTGCAGTCCTGCTGTGGCACTGAAAGGTCTCTTTAACTGCACTATCCACAGCAAGACGGTGCTTAAAATCCACCAGCTGCCCCTCGGAAATCCTGTATAGGGTTCCTGTGAGTTTTAACCAACTACAATCATCTCTACAATGGAATTGAAAGATGCTCACGGAACCAGCTAATGTTGTTGTTGTTGTTGCTGTCAGGTGCCATCGAGTCGGAACCGACTCATAGTGACCCCATGCACAGCAGAATGAAACAATGTCCGATCCTGGGCCAATCTCACTACCGCTGCCACACTTGAGTCCATCAATGATGCCACCTGGCCAATCCATCTCGTTAGAGGTCTTCCTCTTTTTCTCTGACCCTCCACCTTACCCAGCATGACATCCTTCTCCGATTGTTTCCTCTGGACAATATGTCCAAAGTATGAGAGACGAAGCTTAGCCATCTTGGCCTCCAAGGAGCACTCTGGCTGCACAGCTAATAGTAGTGGCAAAACACACTTTTGAATCATTTATAAATGACTTCTCCGAGGTGTCAAAGGAGGATATGATGTGACTTTTGATTATCTTGAAAATTGCAATCTATCTTTGAAGCAGACTGTATACAGGAAATATTGTGTCATTTAATGAAATATTCTAAAATGATGAAACCATTCTTGTAAATAATAGCACTGAGACTTCAATGACAAAGAGAAATTCATCATTTATCAGTGTAATCTAACTACCCATGCAGAACTATGCATACAGTTCACCCCTGATCTATGCACACAGTTCACCCCTGAACTATGTATACAATCCACCCCTGAACTATGCACACAGTCCACCCCTGATCTATGTATACAGTCCACCCTGATCTATGTATACAGTCCACCCTGATCTATGTATACAGTCCACCCCGATCTATGTACACAGTCCACTACTGATGTATGTACACAGTCCACCCCTGATCTATATATACAGTCCACCCCTGATCTATATACACAGTCCACCCCTGATCTATGTACACAGTCCACGCTGATCTATGTACACAGTCCACCACTGATGTATGTACACAGTCCACCCCTGATTGATATACACAGTCCACCCCTGATCGATGTACACAGTCCACCCCTGATCTATGTACAGTCCACCCCTGATCTATGCAGACAGTCCACCCCTGATCTATATACACAGTCCACCCCTGATCTATGTACACAGTTCACCCCTGATCTATGTACACAATCCACCGCTGTACTATGTATACCTCTCCTGGTGCTGAATGAGGAACTCTTTATTCCCTCATTCTCTAGTTCCTAAAAATATGTGCATTTGAAAACACCCACATTGATCAGATCTAGATGTTCATTTGGAATTCTTTTTTTTTAATTTAAAATCCATATACTCTTTCCCAAATGAACAGAATGTGTGTCTGCTACAGGGAGAACCTGTAATTGAATAATTAAGTTGTTTTTCCATTTGTGCTTTTATTTCCAAGCAACTGAAAAGATAGAAATCCTTTTTTTTTTTTTTTTTCAGCTAAAGGAAGATGAAAATGGGAAAAAACTAGTAAGAGGACTTTCCCCACTGCATCCTCTCTTCCTCAAGCAAAGCATTTGGTTGCTTTTTTGTTTGTTTGTTTGTTTTCATTTAAGATGAAAAAAAAATTAAATATGCTAGAAATTTCAAAACCGAAAAAATAATTTACACCATAGCGAGAAAAAGGTTTACAAAGTGGATGATGGATTTATTAAATAGAGTTGCCTGCATGTTTTTATTTTTCACTCACAAGACCAGGCAAGCAGGTTATAATATAATCTGCATACGGAACTCAGAATCAGTCTTGGTGTGGTACTGAAGGATAAGCACCTCAAGGTCCATTTGAATCTCAAAGTCAATGGTTCAAACTCTCCAGCCACTCCTCGGAAACCCTAGAGAGGGTCACTATGAGTTGGAACTAATTCGATGGCACTTAACAACAACAACAACAAGGTATAGTATAAATTATACAGTACAATAGGGAGCACGTGGCTTTGTGGGATAAGCACTGAATTGCAAATCTCATGGTTGACTGTTTGAGCCCACCAGCCACATCATGGGAGAAAGATGAGACTTTCTGCTCCCACAAAGATTTACAGCCTCAGAAATGAGTCGGAACTGACTCAACAGCACTTAACACAAAAACAGCCCTGTAACACAGACTAGAATAGTATAGTATCTAGTTCACAAATGAGTAAGCTATATCCCAAAGTACACTTTTATGAATGAGTATTAGAGAAGCAGGCCATTCTCTTTAATACACTATCACATTTTGAAGACATCAACAGCAGCTTTCTATGAAAGGAGAGAGAAATCCAGGTAGGATTAGGCCATGTGCCCCACTGGAAGGTTCTGTTAGAAGAATGTCTGCACATAATCTTAAGGGCTAGTTGATGCTATTTGAAAGCATGCCCATTAAAATCTAACTACAATTTTTGTCCTAAACTATTGGCACTTACCAACAGCGTTTCGTAATGGAATTGCTGCTGACCTCAACTGCTACACTGCATCTGGGCACAAATACTGTCACTTTTGTGGCACTCATCAATACCATGACAGGACAGAAGCACTTAGTAGGGAAATTGGAAATTGAATTTTGATCAGATGAACAAAAAATAAAGAAGATACTGAAAGTGGTAGTATAAAAAACGCCAGCGATTAAAAACATTTGGAACCTTTGCTTACTCTTCAAAGGTATTTGTTACCATGGTTTTAAAAGACCTCTGAAAGCTTCAGCTGTGTCCACAAGAGCTGCCAAGAAATAGGGGTTCTACACTGATTTTATTTGTCAGGTGCATTTTATCTTAAATATCTCTAAGATAAAGATCACTTGGCAAAGAAAAAACGAGAGAGAGAAATAATAACCACTGCCTTTTCACAGTAGAAATCCTATGATTTTTGCTTTTCCCATCCTTCCTCAAATGCATGCATGCATGTGTACACACACATTTCGTATTGTTGCATGACAGAGTAACAAGCACTTAAAACTTGTAATGGGGATGGCATTTTTACATGAAAGACCATGTTTACATCTCCAGTTTAACAAGTGTGTGAATGCCTGTCTTTTTCTAGTAGGAAAACTGGGGACCCAACCCCTGGTTTCTTATTCTTAGGTACCATTGAGTTCGTTCTAATTCATAGCCACACTACGTAAAACAGAACGAACAATGCTCACATCTTGACTGTGTTTCAGTCAATTGTTGCAACCACTGTGTAAATCTATCTCATTGAAGGTCTCCTTCTTTATTGATGACCCTCTACTTGACCAAGCATGATGTCCTTCTCCAAGGTCCATCCCTTCCAGTCAAAGACTAAGCCTTCCAAGCAAGACTAAGCTTCACCATCTTCAATACTAAGGTGATTTGGACTGTATTTCCTCCAAGAAAAATCTGTTCATTCTTCTGTCAGTCCATGATATATTCAATATTCTTCACTAACACCATAATTTGAATGCATCAGTTTTTCTTCAGTCTTCCTTATCATAGTCCAGCTTTCATGTGCATATGTTGTTGTTGTTGTTAAGTCCCGTTGAGTTGATTCCGACCCATAGCGACCCTGTACAGGGTTTCCGAAGCTATAAATCTTTACGGGAGGAGAAAGCCTCATCTTTCTCCTGAGGAGCAGCTGGTAGTTTCGAACTGCTGACCTTGTGGTTCACAGCCCAATTCAAATGAAAATACCACAGCATGGATGAGACACATTTTAGCCATCCAAGTGACACCTTTGCTTTATAACACTTTAAAGAGGTCTTTTGCAATGGAATTGCCCAATGCAATACATCATTTGATGTCTTCACTGCTGCTTCTTTGACATATTTACCACTACCTGGTGGCACGACCTTGCTTTTACAAATGATCATTATAAATGCTTTCCTTTAAAAATTACATGAAGGCTCATAAGTATGCACAGGAAACATCCTGCCACTCAGTCTCAATAGTCTATTGTCCTGTTGTGCCACATGTATGGAGTCCTAGTATGGCACTGTGGGTTAATGCAATGGACCTCAAGGTCATTTTGGACTGCAAGGTCAGCAGTTCAAGCTCACCAACTGCAACTGCTTCTCAGAAACCCCATACAAGGTCACTTTGAGCCAAAACTGACTCAATGGCACTTAATAGCAACAACAACTACAACATGTATGGTGCCACAAGGTGGAGAGTATACAATAGCTGTAAGGAATCAGTGAACTCTGAGTCAGCAAAGGTATCTATGGACTCCCACAGTAAGGAAATTTTGCCAAGGAAAAAACTACACGTGGGTCTGGTTTGAACATCATGAAAATGCTTCTCTTTGTCCCTACGGTTTACTATTTGTGCAGATTTACTGAGCTGGAGGCGGCATGTTCTCTTTGAAACTGTAAGTTCCAGGAGAGTAGCATTTGGCTCTGTTGAGCTTATTTGCAATTTTCCAGTTTACAAGGGCTTTGAATGTACACTTTTGATAATAAGATTGTTTCTTACAAGGTTTTGGTAAGATCCTGGGTACACTTAAAATACATTATGAGACTCAAGAGGAAGTTTTTTGAGTTACTTCTCCATTATTAATCATGTATAGCCTTCAGGAGTATTTTAAAATTCCTTTTCATCAAATTTCTTTAAAATCAATTGAGGAAAATGATTCAAACTCCCACCTCAGACCATGGGACTATCTACAGAGTGAAGATTCTGCTTCTCTAGTTGCTAGATCATTCCATCTGAGTATCCAGCTCTCACTTCAAACTCAGTGTGGCGGGGACTGAACTGGCCAGATCCTCCCACTAATTACCCATGTTTTTGATTTTCCCACACAGCTGATGATATCATCATTCTCCCTCTCTGTTCCAATCTCTTTGCCCCTTCTCTCCTATTCTATCTCTCCCCTTTCTTTTCTCATTTCACAAATACTAAAAGCCCAGATTCTTAGCATGTTAAAGCTATTTGAAAGTAAATGTGGTATGCAGTGGATTAAACATTAGACTACTAGCCACACGGTCAGAGGTTCAAACCTACAAGTCACGTCATATTTACAGTCTTGGAAACCTAAATGTGCAGTTCTCCTAAAGTGTCGTTATAAGTCGGAACTGATGTCATGGCAATGGATTTGGGTGGTTTTAACTGACTTGAATATCAGCAAAATTAGTTTTTATGCTTCCAGTTTCTCCTCTGGTCTCTCCTAGGTGTCTCTGGAAGATTAATGTTCAGTAAAAGCTGTTTCACCATAACTGTACCACAAATGGAAGAAGTTAATGGTTCTGGGTTGTTGAAAGAGTGATTCCTATATTCCTTTGTTTAATCCTTGAGTGGCTAATATGTAAAAAGCCTTGATATGTATAAAACCTCTGAAGAGCTCACAGTCAGTAAAAGAGAAGTCATATGTATACAAACAAATACATGTATAAAATAGTATTTTATACATGTATTTGTATACGTATGACATGAATACATACACAAGGTAATAGGACCCAAGCAATACAGACGTATATAGGGAGAGAATTTCTGCATTGGCACCAGAGAAGGTCTGATGATAGTCACCCCTAGAAAAGAAATGGAATGGCCAAATTTGAAAAACAATACATAGTCAATTGTCTACTTCCGAGGTAGAAATGGTGATGCACAAACAAGTAGGAAGATAGGCTAGAACAAGACTGTGGAAAACATCCAACAATAGTTTGAGGATTATTCCTCGGACCATGGAAGTCATGAAATGATTCTGTACAAAGTATTGGCGTGGCCTGTGACTTGCTTTGAGAGCATGAATACAGTGGCAGTGTACAGAATGACTTAGATGAAGAAACAGCACATGAAGCAAATGAATGGCTTGGTTGAAGAAGACAGCAAAAAGAAAAATTAGATGAGTGCAGTGATCCTGGTGAAAGGCAATGGGGTTAGCTGCTGTTCATGGAATTGGATGGATACATGTTGAAGAGATAGATGCAGTAGAATTCCTCTGTAGGGAAATGTCAGGAAAAGCTATTCCGTTGAGACATGAAGATAACCAGCTCCAAGGTTTTCAGTACGGATGTTTGAGGGAATGGTGATGGTACTGATGTTATAAGGAGTCAGGAAGAGCAGTGTCAGATTTCAGATAGGAACACATACAGGGGCCACTATGAAGCAAGTTCAGTACAGGAGCTATTGTTGTTGTTGTTGTTAAGTACTGTTGAGTCAGTTCTGACCCATAATGACCCTGTATAGGTTTCTGAGGAGTGATAGAAGAGCTTGAACTGCCAGCCTTGAGGTTCAAACAGACCTTGCAGTCCAGCGCATTAACCCACAGTGTCACAGCAGGGCTCTTACATGAGCCATAGTTAGCATTTATTTACATACGTGTGGTAGTTTCACTTTTAGATATGCATGAGATTGCCCAGAAAATTGGGAAGAGAGCAGGATAAGAAAGAGAAAGGGACACAGATTTCAGATCTTGGGTCATGCCTACTTTTAAAGAGCTGAGAAGAAAAGAGGCAGAAGACAATAACCCCTTTGTTCTTCCAATGCTGATTTACTTAATAGCCATAGAACATAGAGTGGTTTATGCTATTTCACATTTCTGGAATCAACCTCCAAACTCCTTATTACCTATGGAAACCTCCATTTCTTTCCAGGTCTACACAAAATCTGCCACTTTGATGAACGCTTGTCTAGCCAGACTAACCGGAGGGAATGTCCTCCTTCTCTGAGCTCCTCTAGCAGTTATTATCCACCATTCTTTTGTCCTCTCACCACATTCTACTTCTCAGAATAGTGCACACCACCAGTAGAAGAGATTCAGATGTAGCAACATGCCCAGCAGAGAATAAAACATCTCTCGCTAAGTGTGTATCAAAGTTTGGTTGAGAATGGGAGGAGGTGATTGTTGGTGCAAATAGACAATAATCAACCACATGAATAAAACAGAAAAACACTGCTAGGGTTTAAGAGAGTTAAAGAAAAATAAGACAGGGTGATGGAGTCTTTGGGGGAAAGAGAATAAAAGACCTGACAATCTACTTCTGAAATGTCCATTAATGAAAACTCTCTGGAGTTCAGCTAAACTCTGGCACATGTGGCATAGCCATCAATTGGAGTCAACCTGATAGTAACTTGTTTGGTTTAGTTTCAATGGAATATTTACAATAAAGAAACAATCTAAAGGCAATGTTTTTCAGAGCTACATTTAGTAGAATACTTAAGGAAGTCCTCTCTAAGAAAGTGACTTTTAGTCGAGATCTGAGTGACAGACAAGAAGCCAACCAAGTAAAGATCTGGTATTCAAAGTAAACAGAAGGAGGGAACCACTCTTGCTGAGATCCTGAAGACATGTTCGATGTGTTGGAAGAAAAAGGAGAAAGCTAAAGTGGCCAGATTGCACCGAATAAGGGAAAGGTAAACTGGAGTAAGAATCTGTAAGGCATTATAAGTCACAGAAAAGAACAAGAAGTTTACTCTCCATGCATAAAACATTTAAACAGAAGACCATATAATCTGATAAATATATCAAAAAGATCACTCCTACTTTGCATGGAGGCTGGATTACATATAAGCAAGTGTGTAAACAGAAACACCTAATATTTGGTATTTAAAAGATGTTTACCTGTGCTTTATTGATTACGCAAAAGCTCTCGCTTGTAGGGATCATGACAAGCTACGGACAACATTGTCAAGTATGAGTATTCCGGAACACTTAATTGTGCTTATGATGAATCTGTAAATGGACCAAGAGGCAGTTGTTAGAAAAGAACATGGGAACACTGAATGGTTTAAAATTAAGAAAAGTGTACAACGGGGTTGTATTCTTTCACCACACTTATTCAACCTGTATGCTGAGCAAATAATATGAGAAGCTGGGTTCTGTGAAGAAAAATGTGGCATCAAGATTGGAGGAAGACTCATTAACAACCTGCGATATGAAGATGATACAACCTTGCTTGCTGAAAGTGAAGAGGACTTGAAACATTTACTGATGAAGATCAAAGAGCACAGCCTTTGGTATGGATTGCATCTCAATGTCAAGAAAACAAAAATCCTCACCACTGGACCAATAAACAACATTCTTGTCAATGGAGAAAAGATTGAAGTTGTCAAGGACTTCATTCTTCTTGGATCAACTATCAACGTTCGCAGAAGCAGCAGTCAAGAGATCAGACGACATATTGCATTAGGCAAATCTTCTGCACAGGAACTTTTTTAAGTGTTGAAGAGCAAAGATGTCAGCTTGAGGACTAAGGTGTGCCTGACCCAAGCCATGGTATTTTCAATAAACTCATATGCATAGAAAAGCTTCACACTGAATAAAGAAGACTGTACAAGAATTGATGCTTTTGAGTTGTAGTGCTGGAGAAGAAAATTGAAAGTGCCATGGGCTGCCAAAAGAACCAACAGATCTGTGTTGGAACAAGTGCAGCCAGAGTGCTCCTTGGAGGCCAGGATGGCCAAACTTCGTCTCTCATACTTCAGACATATTGTCAGGAGGGACCAGTTGCTGGAGACGTATATCATATTTGGTAAGGTGGAGGATCAGAGTAAAAGAGGAAGACCCCCAGTGAGATGGATTGGCAAAGTGATAGCATCAATAGGCTCGAATGCAGCAACAATTGTGAGGTCAGTCCAGGACCTGGCAGTGTTTCATTCTGTTGTGCATAGGGTGGCTATGAGTCAGCACTGACTTGATGGCACCTAACAACAATGACAACTACAACATTGTATTGTTTTGCATTCATTCTGTGTGATATTCTTGGTGTCATCACAGAACTCTTAAGGTCTTCAGTCATTATTGTCTAATGCATCAGATCTGCTTTTGAGATGATGTATAAATTGAGGTGGGATTTATTCAAGGTCATCTTTTGCCTCTTTCAGATTTGTTTTAAATTTCCTCAACTTCAGCCTGAACTTGCATATGAGTCGGCACTGGCTTGATGGCACCTAACAACAATGACAACTACAACAATGTATTGTTAGGAACTCAATCCTGAGCTGTATCTGTCAAAGAACCCCAGAGAATAAATAGTTAAGTGATGTGATGAGGCAGATAGTCCCTGGGTCTATCCTCTATCCATTCTGCTGACCTTTTCTAGAAAGGATGGAAAGTGTTCAGTGAGGGCAGAGGATGGAGACTTCCCATGGCATGTCTCTTAGGTGAATAAGGGTGAATCCCTAGGATCCAAAAAACAAAGAGCTCTACAAAGTAGATGGAGCCAACTGAATGGTTCTAAGGTTCCTTTGGAAACAAGTTTCTGCTTACTCTCTGCAGTTACAACAGGAGCTATCCAGGGTGCTGGACTACCTCACGCTAAGCTGCTAAATCCTGGTGGTGGACCTAGCTGTCAGTTGTAGGTGGTAAAAACCTATGGTCCTCATGGCATTGCATCTTAACTCCATCGCTGACACCATGTCCTACTGGTCTAATCTAACCTCTAAAGCAAGATGACTGGTTAAATGTGGAGCATCTTTTCTATATGCTACATAGAGGGATTATGAAATGACAGCATAGCTAATGGTGTATAGATAGGTTTGGACCTCTACTGTGACTCTGGACATTTGGAATGATAGCAAAGGAGGATCAGGAGCTCAGAATTCCTGCTCCTATAGTCCAACCTGTTTATAGAATTGATCCCAGAGTCTCTGTCTGAAACACAGCTTCAGGAACACTGATTCTCCACCCCCAGTGACAAATAAATTCAGAGCATATCCAACTTCACCCTTTCCCTTAAATAGTGTCCTTGACTTGGCTTTAAAAGAAATCTGTTCAACTGGAAGCTATTACTCAATGCTTGAGTAATCAAGTTTGTACACTAAGTAGTAGATGGAAATTTGTATGCTTTCAAGTCCAACACTTTACCTCTTCAACTAAAACACTGAAAGCACTAGACTAATCTGATGGATACTCGTTCCTAACACTCTTCTTAAGTAACAAGAAAATCAGGAACAGGAGATGCATCTTCAGGACTTTCAACCTACATGTTAGATCCTTCACTCTCCTTAAATGCATTTGAGGGATGTGTGATTTATAAAGAGCCACAGAAGTTCAGTAAAACTTTTTGGTTTCAAGTTATTGAGACTATAATGAGAACATGCCACTAGAAATACTTAAATTTGCTCTGGTATTTCCCTTTTATACACACACACACACACACACATACAAATAAAATACTTGGAAATTCAGTCAAAGTTTGAGCACAGTCTAAGAGAATACATGAACACTCATCTGTCAGTGTGCCATACTGTGGTGGCTTGAGTGTTGCCGTGATGTTGTAAACTATGTCACTAATATCTCAAACGTCAGCAGGGTCACCTATGGTTGTCAAGTCTCAGCAGAACTTCCAGACTAAGGCAGACTGGAAGAAAGACTTGGTATCTACTTCTAAAAATCAGCCAATGTAAAGTCTACAGATCACAACAGAATACTTTCTGATGTAGTGCTGGGAGAGGAGCCCCCGGGTTGGAAAACACCACACAATGGTTACAGCAATTGACTCAACCATAGCAAAGACCAAGAAGATGTTGCAGGAGTGGGCAATGCTTTGTTATGCTATATATGGGAGCTGGCTGGAGCTGGTTCATTTACAACTAACAACAGCAAAGATCTAGAGACATGCTCCAACAATGCTTTTCTTTACATGGAAGGTAAACTTCCCACACTCTAGGTTACCTCTTGGTCTTCACATATGGTCATTCCTATAACTGAAAATTCCTCCCCTGGTTCACTGGGTTCATCCTCCAGGTCTAGGTTTATCATTTTAAGTCAAGAATCTTCTCTGAGATGCTGGCTCATCCACCAGGACTGAGTGAAATTGTTGTTGTTGTTGTTGTTGATGCTTTTAAATGCTGCTGAGTTGGTTCTGATGCATAGGGCCCCTGTATGGGGTTTTAGAGCAGCAGCTGATAAGCTTGAACCACCAACCTTGTGGTTCAAACTGACTTTTCAGTCCAGAGCATTAGCCCACAGTGCCACACCAGGACTCCAAAGAGAAATTGTTGTTGTTGTTGTTGTTGTTAAGTGCCATCAAGTGGATCCCAACCCATAGCAACCCTGTATAGGATTTTCCAGGAACAGCTGGTGAGCTTGAACCTCCAACCTTACAGTTCAAATGGCTTAGCAATCTGGCACATGAACCCACAGTGCCACACCAGCACTCCTTAAATCACTGCCCTGACCTTTTTGGTAGCATTTCCACACTGTAGTTGAATTGACAGTTAGTCTGCCTGTCCCATTACATTATATGCTTTATGTAGACAGAGACTCTGTCTTCCCTTTCATTGTATATTCAGTGCATTTAGTGTTTTGAACATGTTCAGTTTTTCTCAAGCTGAAGAAAAAAATTCAAGCTTCTACTTGCAATATTGAAAGATTCTATGGGAAAAATATTGAATGAGGCAGAAGGCATGAAAAGATGATGGAAGGAATACACAGAGTCACTGTACCAAAAAGGAATGATTGACATTCAGCTGTTTCAAGAGGCAGCATATGATGAAGAGCCAATGAATAAGAAGGAAGAAGCCCAAGCTTCACTGAAGCCACTGACAAACAACAAATTTCCAGGAATTTGATGGACTACAAATTGAAATCTTTCAACAAACCGAGGCGAAACTGGAGGCATTGATTCAACAATGCCCAGAAATTTGGAAGGCAGCTACTTGGCCAACTGATTGGAAGAGAATAGAAAATGGAAATAACTGAACAATATCATTAATACCACATACAAGAAGTCAGACTCATAGCGACCCTGTATAGGGTTTCCAAGGACTCTAACTACAAGGCTGGTGTTTCAAATTCACCAGCAGCTCCTTGAAAACCCTATACAGGGTCGCTATGAGCCCAAGCCAACTTGATGGTACTGAACTACAACAACCAAGAAAAAATCTATATTTTTATTTCAAATTGAAATACTGCCATGTTAATATAATATCTATTTTAATAAGTGTATACCTTCTTCTTTGACTTTTTTCTGTTCTGCTCAAGTGTTTTCTGTTTTCTCCTCTGGTGTGTTAATGCTGTAGCTTCGCTACACTCAAAAGGAAGTTTCAGAGTCTCTTCTGGCATCCATTTTAGTTTTTTCTTTCATTCTTGTCTTTCTTGTGACCTTTGGCATCCATTCTGTGTGATGTTCTTGATGTCATCACACAACTCTTACGGTCTTCAGTCATTAGTGTCTAATGCATCAGATCTATTTTTGAGATGATCTCTAAATTGAGATGGGATTTATTCAAGGTCATCTTTTGTCTCTTTAAAATTTGTTTTAATTTTCCCCAGCTTCAGCCTGAACTTGCATATGAGCAATTGGTGGCCTTTTCCACAGTACCCCTGGTCTTGTTTTGGCTGATGATTTTGAGCTTTTCTATCATAGCTTACCACAGATGTAGTCAGTTTGATTTCTATGTGTGCCATCTGGCAAGGTCCATGTGTATAATTGTCTTTTATGTTATTTTTTAAAAAAGGTATTTGCAATGAATAAGCCATTGGTCTTGTAAAATTCTATCATGCAATCTCCAGCATAGCTTCTATCACCAAGGCCATATTTCCAACTACTTATCCTTACACTTAACTTAAATATACACATATAATTTAACTAAGATCAAATATCAGACAATATGTTTAATTTTATAAAATAATGCCAATAAAAAAATTGGCTTACATTTTCAGCAGAGCTCTAAAAGATGTTGAGTACAAGGATTGTTAAAGAAAATGCTTTTAAAATTGACCAAGTTAGCCTTATATGTTATTCTACTAAGATATGAATGTCTAAGAAACGATCTCACTAGAAATATAAGGAAAAGTAAAAAATATAGGTTCTGCAGCTTTTGTCTCCATCAGAGTAGGGAAGAGTACGGCAAAAAAGTACATGAGAATGTCTTCTAGGATCATTGCCTATTAATTTAGTACACTCTAACTTAACAGACTCAATCTTAACAAGTTACTTAAGTGTAGATTTTCACAGATGAAACTATACAAAATTTCCATCAGAAACATTGTTAGTGTTTATGTGCTTTCCCTGAAGCTGAGAAAGCAAAGTAATAAAAACAGAGAAACGTGTCCCATTAAGACAAAAAGTAGCCCCACTGGTATAGTGATTAAGTACTCAGTTGCTAACCAAAAAAGTTGAAAGTTCAAATTCACCAGCCATTCTGCAGGAGAAAAATGTTGAAATTTGCTCCTGTAAAGATTTCAGCCTTGCAAACCCCGTGGAACATTCTATAATGTCACTATGAGATGAAGGGGCTTGACACCAACAGGTTTTTTTTGTTATTGGGCTTTTGGGGTTTCAGTATTAAGACAAAAATGTATTCATTTATTCTAAACTTACCATCTGAAAATGAGATCACCTGAAGAACAGATTTGATACATTAAACACTAAAGACCGAAGACCAGAAGAGTTGTGGGATGACATCAAGGACATCATACGTGAAGAGAGCAAAATGTCATTAAGAAGACAAGAAAGAAGGAAAAGGTTAAAATGGATGTCAGAAGGGACGCTGAAACTTGCTCTCCAGTGTAGAGATGCTAAATCAAATGGAAGAAATGAGGAAGCCCAGGAGCTGAACAGAAAATTACAAAGATCAGCTCGAGAAGATAAAGCCAAATATTTTAATAAAATGTGCAAAGATCTGGAATCAGAAAACCAAAAAGGAAGAACATGCTCAGCATTTCTCAAGCTGGGGGAACTGAAGAAAAAATTCAAGCCTCGACTTTCATTATTGAAATATTCTCTGGGCACATTTTTGAATGATGCAGAAAGCATCAAGAGAAGATGGAAGGAATATTCAGAGTCACTGTACCAAAAGGAAATGGTTAATGTCCAACCATTTCAAGAGGTAGCATATGATCAAGAGCCAATTATACTCAGGGAGGAAGTCCAAGGAGCATTGAAGGAACTGGCAAAGAACAAGGCACCAGGAATTGATGGAATACAAATGGAAAGCTTTCAAGAGGCACTCACTCATCTCTGCCAAGAAATTTGGAAGACAACTATCTGGCCGACTGATTGGAAAAGATCCATATTTGTGCCCATTCCAAAGAGAGGTGACCCAATGGAATGTGGAAATCATAGGACAATCTCTTTGATATCTCAAGTGAGCAAAGTTTTGCTAAAGGTAATACAGAAATGACTACAATCATACATTGACAGAGAACTTGCAGAGGTTCAAACCAGATTCAGAAGAGGCTGTGGAACGAGAGATATCATTGCTGATGTCCGATGGATCTTGGCTGAAAGCAGAGAATATCAGAAAGATGTTTACCTTTGCTTTAATGACTATGCAAAGGCTTTCGATTGTGTGGATCATGACAAGCTATAGACAACATTGAGAAGTATGAGTAATCCGGAACACTTAATTGTGCTCATGAGGAATCTGTACCTGGACCAAGAAACAGTTGTTCAAACAGAACATGGGAACACTGAATGTTTTAAAATTAAGAAGGGTGTGTGACAAGGTTGTATTCTTTCACCATACTTATTCAACTTGTATGCTGAGCAAATAATACAAGAAGCTGGGTTATATAAAGAAAAACGTGGCATCAGGATTGGAGGAAGACTCATTAACAACCTGTGATATTCAGCTGATACAACCTTGCTTGCTGAAAGTGAAGAGGACTTGAAGCATTTACTGATGAAGATCAAAGAGCACAGTCTTCAGTATGGATTACATCTCAATGTCAAGAAAACAAAAATCCTCTCCACGGGACCAATAAACAACATTTTATCAATGGAGAAAAGATTGATGTTGTCAAGGACTTTATTATTCTTGGATCAACTATCAACACTCATGGAAGCAGCAGTTAAGAGATCAGACGACATATTGCATTTGGCAAATCTGCTGCACAGGAACTTTTTAAAGTGTTGAAAAGCAAAGATGTCAGCTTGAGGACTAAGGTGCGCCTGACTCAAGCCATGGTATTTTCAATAACCTTATATGCATGCAAAAGCTGGACAGTGAATAAGGAAGACAGTAGAAGAATTGATGCCTTTAAACTATGGTGTTGGAGGAGAATACTAAAAGCGCCATAGGCTGCCTAAAGAACCAATAGATCTGTTTTGGAAGAAATGCAGCCAGAGTACTCCTTAGAGGTCAAGATAGCCAAACTTCATCTCTTATACTTTGGACATATTGTTAGGAGGGAACAGTCGCTGGAGAAGGATATAATGATTGGTAAAATGGAGGGTCAGAAAAAAAGAGGAAGACCCCCAACGAGATGGAATGGCCAGGTGGCAGCATCGATGGACTCAAGTATGGCAACAGTAGTGAGGTTGATCCAGGATTGGACATTGTTTTGTTCTGCTGTGCATAGGGTTGCTATAAGTCGGTGCCGACTCGATGGCACCTAACAACATAACAACAACAAAATTTCTCAGAGTCTGTAAGACAAAGGAACTTGGCATAAATAGTAAAAAATATTGATGTTTCTCAAGAGTATACTATGAAATGCAACCTATAGACACTCGGGGCAGAAACAAACTGTAAGCTGACAATATGACAAAAAAGTTGTCATTGGTCGTCTCTATGTTAGAAAAATATCAATGCAGGGGAGAAATGAAACATTATAGGTAGGTACCTAAAACTGTTTGGTCAGATGGAATTTACTTCAAGTCATCAGCCACTGAGTCTGATCTTATCATCTTATTCAAAAGTCAGGTCAATCCTTGAGACAACAAAGTGATGAAAGAGGAGGAAGAGGAGAGCACATTGAATTAGAATAGGTCTGGAGTAGAGATTAAAACAGACTATTTCCCTGAACAAAAACTAGGTAGACAAGAATTCTTTATAGACAGTTTATAACACACCATATTATAAAAACATAGCTATCTGCAAGACATGAATGTCCACCTGATGGTCCTAAATCAATACACAGACACCATCTTCCTTCCTCAGAGACCTCACTCCTGAAATTCCCTCTTCAAGAGTTGTTCCACACCAATTGAATTTTACCAAGTAGAAGAAATAAAATTACTCAGCCTCTGTTTCCATAGCTTCTGTCCACTTCTCTTGAGTGCTAGCCATTCTTCTCCATGTTTCCACCAAAAGTATTAGTGGATCTACTAGGTATGAATGTTTTGTACAACGGCTGACCTTAGTCTTCCTTCCTTTATTCCTTCTGCTCTTAGAATTAAAAATGGAATAAGTCGTTTTCAACACACTATTACCTTGAATACTTCTCTTGAAGAAGGCCTTACAGCCCTCACAGGACCAGACTCCATAATGGTACCCTGAGGCATAGTCACAGCACACTGCACAGTAGCGAGTTTCCTTGGCAGATTCCATGGTCATGTTTCCCTTGTCACCAGTACTAGCCAATCTCTCTCTGCCACCCTGGCGCCGGTTATCTGAATTGGGCCTGGAAAAGAAAAAAAAAAAAAAGTGGAAGAAAACAAAACAGAACAACAACAACAACAAAAGAATACAGTGAACCCACTAACACTGGAAAAGCAAAACACACACGCTGCTCTCTAAAGAACAAGAGGCTTGGGAGATGTGGCTGCTCCATTTATTCTGACATTTGAAATAATGAATCATAATGTAAGCTAATCTTATGTTACCTCTTGTTGCAGCAAAAGGTGTTTACCTATTATTTTAACCTTGAAGGGGAAATTGTTTATTGCAAACTTGCTTTAAAAATGGAGTCCCTACACCAGAATATATTAGTCAGGATTTATTCAATGACAAAATGAAATTAGCTAGATTATAACAGATATATTCATTTTCTCAGGGATTCACAATTAATTCAGAACCATTAGGGACCAAACCTTATTCCAATTCTAGGCCACACTACAGGTCTGTTGGGAGCAGAGACAAAACATAAAACAGATGGAGCATTGGAAACTCAGATGAACTGATGAGCAATGTAAAGCAAAAGTAGAAAGACAGCAATTCAAATATTTATGCCCTGGATATCAGTGCGAACAATTCTTCAATATCCAGTATTTTAGAACACGCAGACTGAGAAGAGTGAAGGGCATAGATAGTTGCAATGATCTCTGGAGATATACTAGAGGAAACCAACCTCCCAAAATGCAATAGAGAGTGAACAGTTACAAAGTTCTAGAAGAACCATGAGAATTGGAAGTTAAAAACTTAAGGAAGTAGAAATCTTTCAAAAGGAGAGTGATTGATTGATAGTTCCAAAAGGGTCAGAGAGGTACAACAAAGCAAGGATTGATAAAGTAAAGTCAGAGTTTGCAAAGAGCAAGGAATTCCAGTAAAGGGGTATACGCACAAGCCAACGTTCAAAAGAGTGAATGGACTTTAAGACTAGTGAAGGGCATTCCTTTCAGAAGTTGGCTGAGAATGGGAACAGCAGGAGAGAGAACAGTAGCATCTTAATCTAAAGAGAGTGGAAGAGAGTCTGAGACAGCCTCATATAGACTGGAGGGAACTGGCCTAGAGTCAGTGAATGGTTGATGATATAGAGGATGTTGGGTTTTGTTTGTTTGTTAGGTGTCATTAAGTTGGTTCAGATCAATTGTGACCTTACGTACAACAGAACAAAACACTATCCAGTCCTGCACCAACCTCACAAACTTATCAGGACAAACATATTGGTCAGGTCAAAGGACTAGAGGATTTTACAAAATTTATGAGATTTTACAAGGATAAATAAATTAACAAACAAACAAAAGATATAGGAGTTCTGGTGGGTGGTTAAGCCCTTGACTTCTAACCACAAGATCAGTGATTCAAACCCACCAGCCACTTGGCAAGAGAAAGATGTGGCAGTCTGTTTCCTAAAAGATTAAAACCCATTTGTTTTGAGTCAATTCCAACTCATAGGAATTTTATAGGACAAAGTAGAACTGTCACATAGGGTTTTCAAGACTAAATCCTTATGGAAACAGACTGTCACATCTTTCCCACTGGAGTAGCTGGTGAGTTCAACTATTGGCCTTTGTATTATGAGCCAAGTGCTTAACTACTGTGCTACCAAGGCTCCTCCCATAAAGACTTCAGCCTTGGGAACCCTATGAAGCAGTTCGACTCTGTCCTATAAAAACACTGTGAGTTGAACTGAGTCAAGGAAAACAGGCTCCCAGGTTAAGATGAGAGATATTAAATTGACCACAATCTGTCTGTCAGTTTGTTGTGCTATAGTGGTTTTCACGTTACTGTGATGCATGTTATTCAGCAGAGTCATGGTGGACAGGTTTCAGTGGAGCTTCCAGATTTAGACATACTAGGAAGAAGAAGACACAAACTACTTCTGAATGTTTAACCACAGAAAACCTTCTGAATAGCAACAGAAAACTGTCAGATACAGTGCTAGAAGATGAGACCCTCAGGTTGGAAGGCATTCAAAATACAACTAGAAAATAGCTCTCTTCTCAGAGAAAGGATGACTATGATGACAAGAATGGAGTAAAGCTTTTAGCAACTTCATTTGCTGATGGGGTACACCTCAAAAGGAAGAGAAACAGCTAAAAAAATATCCATTAATAATCAGGAGCTGGAATGTACAAAATATGAACCTTGGAAAATTGGAAGTTGTCAAAAATAAAATGGAAAGGGAGTGGGACTTGATGGCAGATAGGGTAGAGGTGTAGTGAAGATTTCTGTCAGCAATGCCACAGAATACCAGATGAAGTGGGTTCAGGAGAGAGCTCCAAAACTCTGAACCACATAGGTAAGCATATTTAAAATTTTTTGAAGGCTTAGAGCTATTGGAACTTTTAGCAGATGTACGAAATCTCATACTCTAGAATCTGCCGGGCTCAACAGCCCAGAGCTGACAACATGGGTGAGACCAAACAGCAAGACCAAGCAGGGGAGCAAGGAGACATGCCAGGAATTAATGACCACGGGAACATCGGCGCAAAGGTGACAATATGCTCTGTTTGGTTTTGCTTTGTTCTGATTTTTTTTTTTTTTTTTGTATCTGTTCATTGTCCTCTAGCTGTCTGTGCACATCCATTCTGGTGACTAGAGGGGTACCTGAGCTAGTGAACACCCCCACCCCCACCACTGGAGGGTTTTTCCACCATGCATACGCACAGATCCTCTCAGCATTTAGAGGGACTTGCCTTTCTCATTTGTTGAGTGCCTTGGAGTCTGTTCTGGCTCATAGTGACCCTGCACAGGATTTCTGAGGCTGTGAATCTTTGCGGGAGCAGAGAGCATAGTCTTTGTCCCATGGAACAGCTGGTGGTTTTGAGCTAATGGCCTTGGGCTTGGAGGCCCGATTCATAACCACTACGTTACAAGCAGGCAGCTCAAAATGGCACAGCCAGCCCTGAACTGTTTATTAATAGGGAAAAAGGCCAGAACAAGGGTTGTGGAGAGGGAGAGAGTTTAAAAACAAAACAGGCCAAAAATAAAATCCTGAGGTACAGGATGACAATAAACAGTGGCATCTTGAAATTTATCAGATGGCCTTGAAGGCAAGAAGCTGAAAGAAGACATTAAAGTCATACTCATATTCGGCTACAGATTTTCTTTCTTTCTTCCTTCCTTTCTTCTTCCTTCCTTCCTGCCTTCCTTTCTTTCTTTCTTCTCTCTCTCCTCTCCTTTTCCCACAATGATAGACTAGAGTATCCAATGAGGTTTTTTGCTTTGTTTTTTGTTATTTTTTTGTTCGGTTCTGTTGTATTTTGTTTTTATTCCTCCTTTTACCTCTAGGGGGCTCTTTCTCTCCCTATATTACCCAAGAAGAGACAGTAATTGCTGCCATGAAGTTAAGATACAATCACACCAAATTAAGCCCCACAATCCAGGCAAAACCAATACCAACTGCCATATACCAGGGAGGCAGATAACACCTGCGAAAGTTACTCTGAGTTAAGCAATATGAAGAGTGAAAAGGGAAGCCTACCTCCTAATCACATCTACCTGGAGGGAATAAGAAAGCATAAAAAATACCAAAACACACACTCAATTAAGTATTAAGGCCACAGATAAATACTAAACATATCCAAAAAGCAAAAACAGATAAACATATCAGCACACATCCAGAAACAAGATAAAATGTCTGAGACAAATAACCTAGAGGTAGACCTGGACTACATTATGGAAGGAGGGCAGGCCTTCGAAATGCCTGAGAAGGAATTCAGAAAAATTATTATAAAATATTTCAAAAACACTTTACAATGGAGTTGAGAAAATTAAGGAAGAAGTCAGGTAAGTGCTACAGGATCAATCAGATAAGCTAGATATAGCATTGTAAACAATTCAAAACCTACAGAAAGAGGATCAAACAATAAATAATAGAATATCAGAAATAGACAATACACTGAAAGGGCAAAGGAGTACAATTGAAGAGATGGAAGGCAGAACTAGTGAACTGGAGGACAAATGTCTCAATACCACTAAGATAGAGGAGCAAGAACAAAAAAAACAAAAACAAAAGGATAAAAAAATCCAAAGAAGGTCTAAGATGCATGTTAGACAACATGAAGAGGAATAATTTAAGAATTATTGGCATTCCAGAACACAAAGAATCACACAAGTCCACAGAAGGGATAGTTGAGGAGCTTCTGGAAGAAAAATTTTCTAACATCCTGAAAAGTGAAAAGATAAACATTCAGGAAGCTCAACAAACCTGAGAAAGGATAGATCCCAAAAGAAAATCACCGAGACGTATCATAATCAAGTTCTCCAAAATCAAAGATAAGGCAAGAATCCTGAAAACAGCTAGGGAAAAGAGAAGTGTTACATACAAAGGCAAACAAGTCAGATTAAACTCAGATATCACAGTAGAAACCATGCAGTCAAAAAGGCAATGAGGAGAAATATATAAAATCCTAATAGAAAAAAAACAAAACAAAAAACTGTCAACCAAGAATTCTTTATCTAGCAAAGCTATCAATCAAATACTATGACATAATCAAAACATTCCAGGATAAACAGAAGCTAAGGGACTTTTCCAAAGCCAACCTGTGCTACATAACATCCTAAAGGGAGTTCTGTGGCCTGAGAACCAACAAGAACAGACAACAACCAGAGACTGACATATGTGGCAGCACCTCCCAGAACTAAATGGAAGAGTTGAGGACAGAAAAAAACTATAAGAACAAACTCATAGAATCTGTGAGGTCAGTCTATGATCAAAACAATTACAATGTGGAAGAAGGTAAACATGTAGGAACAGAGATCAAGATAGTGAGAAGGTCAGGTAGATTACAGAATAAGATACATTGCACTAAATGGAGAGAAAAGTTAATGGAAAATAAGATAACCTCAAAGAAAATAAACACTTCACAACAAACCAAGAAAATGAAAATCCAAGAAGACCATGGAAACATTAAAACTATGAGGAAACTCACAAAAACCATGAATTCAGCACAAGAAGACATGCAGAACAAAGAAAGCAGCAACACCACAAAAAACAAACAAACATAATGGCAGCAATTAATCCATACCTATTGATAATTTAATGACACTGGATGTACATGCATTAAACTCATGAGTTAAGAGATGGAGGGAAGAAGAATGGATAAGAAAACAATATCCTTCAATATTCTGTCTGCAAGAGACACATCTTACACACAGAGACAAAAACAGATTAAAAGTCAAAGGATGGAAAAAAACATACCAAGCTAATTGCAATAACAAAAAGAGCAGGAGTGGCAGTACTAATCTCTGATAAAATAAACTTCAAGGCAAAAATCAGCATAATAGATAAAGATGGACATTATCTCATGATGAAAGGGACAATTGAACAAGATGACATAACCATAGTAAATGTCTATGCTCCCAATGAAAGAGCTCCAAAATATATAAAACAAACTCTAATAGATTTGAAGAAAGAAATAGACGAATTTACAATAATAGTGGGCATTTTTAATACATTGTTTTCACAATGAATAGAACAACCAGAAAGAAACTTGACAAAGACACAGAAGAACTAAACAACACAACCAACCAACTAGATGGTACAGAGCATTCAACCCAACGACAGCACAATGCACATTCTTTTCTAGTGCACATGGAACATTCTCCAGAATAGACCTTGTGTAAGTCCACAAAACAAACCTCCATAAATTTACAAATATCAAAATACTGCAAAACATCTTCTCAGACCACAATGCTATCAAATTAGAAATCAACAATAGGAAGACCCAAGGAAATCAAGTCAAATACATGGAAACTGAATAGCACCCCGCTGAAAAGCAACTGGGTAGTAGAAGAAATAAAAGGTGAACTCACAAAGTTCTAGAAACAAACGAGAACAAAAAGACAATATACCAAAATCTTTGGGACAGGGTGAAAGCAGTGCTGAGAGGACAATTTATTGCAATAAACGCACATATCCAAAAAGAAGAAAGAAACAAAATTAACACATTACCACAGCATCTACAACAATTAGAAACAGATCAACAGAGGGAAACTACAGCCTACCAAAGAAAGGAAATAATAAAGATTAGAGCAGAAATAAATGAGATCAAAAACAGAAAAACTATAGAAAGAATCAACAGGACAAGAAGCTGGTTCTTTGAAAGGATTAACAAAATTGACAGGCCATTGGCAAACCTAACAAAAGAAAAGAGAGAGAAGACACAAATAACATGCATTAGAAACCACACGGGCAACGTCACAATGGAACAAAAGGATATCAAAAGCATAGTAACAGAATACTATGAAAAGTTGTACTCCAACAAATTTGGAAACTTAGAAGAGATGGATACATTTTTAGAAAAACACAGCCTACCTAAACTTACAGTGAAGTAAAAACCAGAACAGACACATACAAAAGAAGAAATTGATCAGGTCATCAAAAAATTCCCAACCAAAAGAAGTCCAGGCCCAGATGGCTTCACTGGTGAATTCTACCAAACATTCAGGGAAGAGCTATCAGTAATTCTACTCAAATTATTCCAGAATATAGAGGAGGATGGAAAACTTCCTAATATATTTTATGAAGCAAGCATATCCCTCATATGAAAACCAGGGAAGGATGTCACTAAGAAAGAAAATTACAGACCAATATCCCTCATGAACATGGATGCAAAAATTCTCAACAAAATCCTAGCCAATAGAATCCACCAGCATATCAAAAAGATAATACATCATGATCAAATGGGATTCATATCAGGGATGCAAGGATGGATTAACATTAGAAAAACAATCAACTTAATCCACCATATAAATAAGAAAAAAGAAAAGAACCACATGATCATAGTGATTGATGGAGAAAAGGCATTTGACAAAATCCACCATCCATTCCTTATAAAAACACTCAACAAAGTAGGAATTGAAGGTAAATTCCTCAACATAATTCCAATGAAAGATACATTGATCAACTGACCAGAATCGAGAATCTAGAAATTTTCCTATCCACATACAGCCAACTGATTTTCAACAAATTACATAACTATATCACATGGGGAGGGGATAGTCTTTTCCATAGATAATGCTGGCAGAACTGGAAAGCAATATGCAAAAGATTGAAACAAGACCTTTACCTCATGCCTTATACAAAAATCAACTCAGCATGGATGACAGACCTAAATGTGGATCCCAGAATTATGAAGGCCATCGATTAAAAAGTAGGGACAAATGTGAGGGCACTAACTCAGGAAATACAAACAGTACCAAATATTTTTAAAACTACACACACAGAAGTAGACAAAATCAATGAGTGGGAAATACTAAAAATTAAAACTTATGTACAGCGAAAGACTTCACCAAAGAGTAAAGCGGGAACCCACAGAATGGGAAAAAATTTTTTGCAATGACACATCAGACAAGGGACTCATTTCTAAAATATACAGGAAACTATAACACCTCTACTAGAAAAAGATAATTTTAAAAAAATGGGCACAGGACATGAACAGACACTTCACCAAGGAGGAGATCCGGGCAGTCAACAAACATGAATAAATGTTCATGATCACTAGCCATTAGAGAGACGCAAATCAAAACAACAATGAAATACCATCTCACACCAGCAATAACAGAAAAGATGAAAAAAAGTAGAGGACAATAAATGCTAGAGAGGATGTGGAGAGACTGGGATCCTCTTGCATTGCTGGTGGGATTGCAAAATGGTCCAGCCTCTCTGGGAAGCAATATGGCACTTCCTCAGAAGGTTCGACATAGAAATACCTTATGATCCAGCAGTCAAGAAATCAAAGGATGTATTGCAGTAGGCAAATATGCTGCATTGCTGCTGTTGTTGTTGCTAAGTGTTTTCAAGTCATTTCCAATTCATAGTGACCCTGTATATGGTTTCCAAAGAGCACCTAGAGAGCTTGAACCACAGATCTTGTGATTCAAACCGGCCTTGAAGACCAGCACATTAACCCACAGCGCTACCAGACCTCTTTAGAGTGTTTAAGAGCAAAGATGTCAGTTTAAGGACTAAGGTGTGCCTGACTCAAGCCATAGTATTTTCAATAGCCTCATGTACATGTGAAAACTGGACAATGAATAAGGAAGACCGTACAAAATTTTATGCATTTGAGTTATGGTGATGAAGAAGAATATTAATGGTACCATGGACTGCCAGAAGAACAAACAAATCTGTTTTGGAAAAAGTGTAGCCAAAATGCTCCTTATACGCTAGGATGGCCAGACTTCATCTCTTACTTAAGACATATTGTTAGGAGGGACCAGTCCCTGGAGAAGGACATCATACTTGGTAAAGTGGAGGGTCAAGAAAAGAGGAAGATCCAAAGGAGATGGATTGGCAGAGTGGCAGCAGCAGTGGTCTGAAGCATAGCAGCAATTGTGATGATGGTGTAGGAATGGGCTGTGTTTTCTTTTGTTGTGCAGAGGACAGATATGAGTTGGAGCTGATTGAGCTATAGTGTTGGAGGAGAATACTGAAAGCACCATGGGCTGCCAAAAAAACCAACAGATCTGTGTTGGAAGAAGTGCAGCCAGAGTGCTCCTTGGAGGCCAAGATGGCCAAACTTTGCCTCTTATACTTCAGACATATTGTCAGAAGGGACCAATTGCTGGAGAAAGATATCATGTTTGGTAAGGTGGAGGGTCAGAGAAAAAGAGGAAGACCCCCAATGAGATGGATTGGCCAAGTGGCAGCATCGATGGACTCAAGGATGGCAACAGTAGTGAGGTTGGCCCAGGATCTGCTGTGCATAAGGTCACTATGAATTGGTACCAACTCGATGGCACCTAACAACAACAACAACAATACAACAGCAACATACTGAAATTAAGAAAGAGCTTCCAGGGTCTCATGACAAAGGAAGTTCGTGCATCTGGCCTCACTTCCCCAACCAAACACTAGACCATGCAAACTCTCACTGGTCCTTCTGTTCACAAGCCCTGTCTTTTCTTTTAGCTCAAACTTTGCAACCCTTCTCTTCTCACTCACAAATACTGCCCACAATTTATTTTGCTTTGGTTATTCTCAAAGTACAGTTGCCATAAAATCTCAGCTCTTTGCAAATTTCCAGCTTTGCCAAATTTTTCCATTCAAAATGACTTCGTTCTTCAGTTGGCAGCCTCAAATAGGACTTGTTCATTTTCTAATGATCCTTAGAGAGCACTGACCAGTAGTTTTCATTTCTGGTTCATATTCTGCTACCCATCTCTCTTCATTTCATCACCACGCTGTGGAACTCACCCCAATCAACCTCAACTCTTTTTTACTGTTTGTTTACTAATGTCTTATGAATGATTCAAGTCAGCAGGAAGCAGCTGTGAATATTCAACTATAGAAGCTCAGTGCCTTGGGGACCAGTGGTGGTCTGCAAGCAAGGAATTGACAGACTCAGTAACTTATAAACCACTTGCCCTTGAGTTGATCCCAATTTAAGGGGACCCTATGGGGGTCCTGGTGTGGCACTGTGGGCTAATGCGCCAGACTGCAAAGCCATTTGAACTGCAAGGTTGGTGGTTCAAGCTCACCAGCTGCTCCTCAGAAACCCTATACAGGGCCACTATGGGTCAGAACCAACTCAACAGCACTTAACAATAACTATTGCATAGTTTCCAATGGCTGAGTTTTTAAAAGCAGCTAGCCAGATCTCTCTTCTGAGATGTCTCTAGTGAATTCAAACCATCAGCTTTTTGGCTTGCAGCCAAACATGTTAACATTTTTTGCATCACCCAAGGTTTCCTTGGTGTCTTCTAAGCAAAACTAAACCAAACCAAACCCATAACTGCCTAGAAGATTCTCATTCACAGTCACATTATAGAACTCTCCCATCATTTCCTAACCTTCAATTTTTAGGGAAGCTGACAGCCACAACATTCTCCTGCAGAGTGGCTGGTGTGCTCTAACCACCGACCTTACCTTTAGTTAGCAGCTGAGTGCTTAATGACTGAGCCACCAGGGCTCTTTCAGTGTCTTGTTGTTGTTAAGTGCCAACAAGTCGATTCCGACTCATAGCGACCCTGTATACAGTTTCCAAGGAGCGACTGGTAGGTTTGAACCACCAAGCCTGTGGTTCAAATTGATCTTGTGGTCCAGTGCTTATCCTACAGTTTCCACACCTGCATCTTTTAACCCTTATTAATTACTGCAGCCCCAGTACCTAGTTTAATTGCCAGTATATAATATTGTTGTTGTTGTCAAGTACAATGGTTTGGTTCTGACTCATAGTGACCCTGTATAGGGTTTCCAAGGCAAGACTGGTGAGTTTGAATGGCTGACTTTGTGATTCAAACCAACCTAGAAGTCCTGCATTTATCTTACAGCGCCACACCAAGACTCCCAACATATAATAGAAATTTGTTATATGAATGAATAGGACATGCTTAGGTGAAACTTCCAAGGTGTCAAATATCCTACCACCCATTTCTCCATGGCAAAATATTGCAATGTTAAGGTCTTCATACCCTTGACTTCTTACCAGCCATTCCTAACCCCATAAATTTGAAGTCCCTTGTCCCTGATCTAAATGCTACAGCAGTTTTTCCCAGACTTTTCTGTCACTCACTATATTATTTCTTCAGCTGTGCATTCTCATCCCATTGGCTAAATCTTGTGTTTTATTCATCTTTGTAGTCTCAAGTGTTTATAGCACATTGCTTCACTCAGAACATGGACCCAATATTGACACCAAATAAAATAATCATGACTGGACCAATAAAGTGATAATTTGCACATTATAAATGGAATATGTAAATGTTGCTCACAAAGGTGATAGAAAGTGATATTCTAACAAAAGCACATTTTCTCCAGACCTAGTAAAGATGTTTGATGTCACTGCAATGCCTTTCATCTACACTTCATCTTTGAAATCGCACTAAAATAGTGAAAACCCACTAGAGCCTTGGGATATGAAACCAGACAGTGTCCAAAAATAAGCGAGGAAATTACACAGACCACATACGAAGGCGCTCGAAGAAGTTCATGGAAAAATGCCATTGTCTTTTCATTCCATTTTTCCACCAACTATTTGAAGTCCCCCTTGTATTTATCCTCCATAAAGCCACTTTTAAAATAATCTTTGAAATCCATATAGCTAACGTTTTGATTGTCATTTTCCATGAAGTCTTGTTTTTAAAAAAAAGATTATAATCAGCACTAAGTCAAAAGACAGGTTAGGTCTTTCCAAAAGACAGGAGAGCTCTGTGGCACTGAGAAATAGTTTTCATGTTGTATAGGGTATACATCAGGCAAAGCTAATTTGGCACAATTGCCTCCAAATTTCAGAGTTGTGGCTGCAGAATGCTGACTCATCTGGTCTAATTATGTGCAGTGAAAAGGAACAGAATGGAAAGGCTCCACATCTGGGCTCAGAACGACCCACAAAGGTAGGTCAGACACCAATCTAGGTTTATCTGTGGTTACATCAGTCTCAGTGGATGGACCTAGTTGCTCAGCCTTGCCCAACTGCCCATTCATGGCACTTCCAGCTTCATGTCTCTTTAGTAGAAAATACTTACATTGTGCTTAAGTTCATCTTTTTTTTTTTTATCTCCATCAGTCTCAGAACCTCTTTGGCTTCACCTTATTTTCAAAGGATTAAAAAATAACTACTTTTATTTTCATGTTCAAAATTTTGACAGGATCTGTTTTCCAAATGGAACACTTCAGATATCCTAACTGAGTCCTTAACCCATTATTAACCAAGTTGCTAAAACATCTCTCTCTTTGTAAAATCATTCTCTTTCTTATTGAAGTGTTCCTAAAATTTTAACATTTCTCTATTGGATTCTTTCTCGGAAGACTAAGATAAGAAGCACCAAGTTAAATTCTAAGAGGTTAAATATTGAAATCCTCTTAAAGATTCTCTGGAAAGAAGCAGAAATGAAATTTAAGCAAGGGATGAAAGGATGTTTTGCAACCACAAAGCACACATGTGACTAAAGAATGGAACAATGTCAATGAATTGATGGTCCCAAACATGAAGAATCAGGTAAAAATGAGATGACATCACTGCACCTATGAAAACTATAAACCCAAATGATTTGATTCAATTCTATTTTTATTACTTCAATTGACTATTAAACATCCCTAAATGGATGCTCCACTGATTTTGCACATTTAGTAAAATTAAGGGAAATGTCTGAAAGCATTCATAATGGATTCAGGGAGTGGACTCTCTTGGATCAAGTAAAAACAGATCATCATAAAAATATTTGCCAAGAAGATTTTCATTAATCAAAAGGAAAAGTTTGAAGCTCAACATAATCAAATACTGTTGTTTTTCCAACCATAAATAACAGTACCAGTTAGCCAAAAGCATGATTCCCCTGATTTGCCAAGCAATTAAAAACATTTTAAAGACTTGGTTTCTAAAGGACATATTTTTGCAAAACTAAATGAAAGCAGCCAACAGATGTCCACTCTAAAATTGTGGTTTAACTAAGTGCCACTGGAATAACGTCATTAGGATCCCCCCGTATGAAATCAAGTTCCCAAAGTTATGTGCATTCAAAATTCCTTATACTTTTTTTTATGGCAATTACCAAAATATCCAGTCCTGTATTTGGGTGATTCCAAGCTATTTATATCTCCCCAGTAAACAGTAAACTCCATGAAAGCCAGAACCATGTCTCCTTTACTCCCAACTTGAAATTGACACACAGTGCATTCTTAACTCTGTGTATTTGCTAATAGCGCTTCCCACTCGTCAGAAACCCTACACAGGGTTGCTATGAGTCAGATCCAACTTGACAGCACTTAGAAACAGCATACCTAATGCATCACCAAAGTTAGTCTTGTATTTCCTCAAAATACTATGCCTAGATGTCATTAAGATAGCAGACTAAGACGTGCCATGTTCCTGTCACCACAAGGCACATAAATAACAATAACAATAATGAGAAACTATTCTAGAAAAACCACTCAAAGTTTACAGCTGAATTTTCTTTTTTTTCCCTAAATGGTAGGGAAGTGTTGTTATTTCACCAACCCATGTACCACCTTCTCTCAGGGTCCTATGCTGGGGATTATAAGTTTGAAGACCATAGCTCATCTCCCCAGCATGGGACCCTGGTCTTCTTTGCTCTAACCTGATGGTCATGGTGGTGGTTTTGTACATGAAATGAAACTAGACATTATTAAAACATAAACCTGGAAATTTCATTTTTTTAAAAATGGGAACTTAAACACCACATCACATGGTTGTTGTTGTTGTTGTTGTTGTTAAGTGCCATCGAGTCGGGTCCGACCCATAGCGACCCTGTACAGGGTTTCCGAGGGTGTAAATCCTTACGGGAGTAGAAAGCCTCATCTTTCTCCCGCGGAGCAGCTGGTAGTTTCGAACTGCTGACCTTAAGGTTCACAGCCCGATTCGTAACCACTACGCTACCAGAGCGTTGTTGTTAGGTGTCATCAAGTCGGTACTGACTCACAGCGACCATATGTACAACACAACAAAACACTGCCTGGTCCTGGGCCAACCTCACAATTATCACAACACCTTGAGCCCACAGATGCTGTCACTTTGCCAATCCATCTCGCAGGGGTCTTACTCTTTTTCTCTGACCCTCCACCTTACCAAACATGATATCCCTTCTCCAGGAACTGATCCCTCCTGGCAATATGTCCAAAGTATGAGAGACAAAGTTTGGCCATCCTGGTTGTCAAGGAGCACTGTGGCTGCACTTCTTCCTTCAACGATCTATTTGTTCTTTTGGCAGCCCATGGCACTTTCAATATTCTCCTCCAACACCATAACTTAAAAGCATCAATTCTTCTACAGTCTTCCTCATTCACTGTTAAGCTTTCACATGGAAATGAGGTTACTGAAAATATCATGGCTTGGGTCAGGCGCACCTTAGTCCTGAAGCTGACATCTTTGTTCGTCAACACTTTCAAAAGTCTTATGAAGCAGATTTGCCTAATACAATATGTAGTTTGATTTCCTGACTGCTGCTTCCACGATTGTTGATGGTTGATCCAAGAAGAATGAAGTCCTTGACAACTTGTTCCCCCTTGACAAGAATGTTCTTTATTGGTCCAGTGGTGAGGATTTTTGCTTTCTTTACACTGAGATGTAATCCATACCAAAGGCTGTGCTCTTTGATCTTCAACAGGAAGCATTTTAAGTCCTCTTCACTTTCAGCAAGCAAGGTTGTATCATCTGCATATCGCAGGTTGTTAATGAGTCTTCCTCCAATCCTGATGTCATGTTTTTCTTCATATAACCCAGCTTTTCAGATTACTTGGTCAGCATACAAGTTGAATAAGTATGATGAAAAAATACAACTCTGTTGCACACCTTTCTTAGTTTTAAACCAATCAGTGTTCTCAAGTTCTGTTCGAACAACTGCCTATTGGTCCAGGTACAAATTCCTCATGAGCACAATTAAGTGTTCCGGAATACTCATACTTTGCAATGTTGTCCAAAGTTTGTCATGATCCACACAATTGAAAGCCTTTGCATAGTCAATAAAGCACAGGTAAACATCTTTCTGGTATTCTCTGCTTTCAGCCAAGATCCATCTGAAGTCAGCAATGATATCCTTCGTTCCACGGTCTCTTCTGATTCTGACTTTGACCTTTGAAAGTTCTCTGTCAATGTATGCTTGCAATCATTTCTGTATTACCTTTACTAGAACTTTACTTGCATGGGATATCAAAGATGCTGTCCAATGATCTCCACATTCCATTGGGTCACCTCTCTTTGGCATGGGCACAAATATGGACTCTTCCAATCATCAGTTGGCCAGATAGTTGTCTTGCAAATTTCTTGGCACAGATGAGTGAGTTCCTCCAGTGCTGCCTCACTGTCTTGAAAGATTTCAACTTTTATTCCATTAATTCCTGGTGCCTTGTTCTTTGCCAATTAATTCAATGCACCTTGGACTTCCTCCTTCAATATCATTGGCTCTTGATTATTTACTACCTCTTGAAATGTTACTACTCATATGTCAGTTTGTCATGCTGTGGTGGCTTATGAGTTGCTGTGATTCTGAAAGCTATGCCACTGGTATTTTAAATATCAGCAGGGTCACCCATGGTGGACAGGTTTCAGATGAGTTTCCAGACGAAGGCAGACTAGGAAGGAGAGACAAATCACTTCCAAATATTTAATCACTGAAAACCTTATGAATAGCAGAGAAACAATGTCAAATACAGTGCTGGAAAATGAGCCCCTCAGCTTGGAAGGCACTCAAAATGTTTCTGGGGAAGAGCTGCCTCAATAAAGTAGAGCTGACCATGATGATGTAAATGGAGTAAAGCCTGTGGGAGTAAAGCCAAGCCCGTGGGACCTTCACTTGCTGATGGGACACAACTCAAAATGAAGAGAAACAGCTGTGACATCCATTAATAATCAGAACATGGAATGTATAAAGAATGAATCTAGGAAAATTGGAAATTGTCAAAAAATGAAATGGAACACATAAGCATTGATATCTTAGGCATTAAGTGAGCTGAAATGGACGGGTTTGGGCCATTCTGAATCTGACAACCACATGGTTTACTATTCCAAGAATGACAAATTGAAGAGTAATGGTGTTGCATTCATCATCAAAAAGAACATATCCAGATCAGTCTGTGATAGGATAATATCCATGCACCTACAGGGAAGTCCAGTTAATACCACTATTATTCAAATTTACACACCAACCATGAAAATCAATGAGGATGAAATAGAAGAATTCTACCAGCTTTTTCTATCTGAAATTGATCAAATATGCAATCAGGACGTATTGATCATTACTAGTGATTGGAATGCAAACGTTGGAAACAAAGAGGAAGGATCAGTAGTT